>NC_091767.1:106247664-106553992 GCF_029378745.1 Bos indicus | reverse complement strand
CTGCTGGTTAACTGGAAAGGGCAGGGTGAGGACCACATTGGTTAGGCAGAATCTGACATAATGGGCCTCCAATTCTGGGTTGGTGGTGTTTGGTATATCCAGATACTCTGGCTTCTACTGAGTCTGATTCCTCCTTTATGCTATGCCCACAGCTCCTCTTTAGTCGGTGCTAATGATGAGAATGAATGTTGATATTTAAGCCAACTTTTTTTAGTCTCCTCTTTCACTTTCATCAAGAGGCTCTTTAGTTCACTTTCTGCCATAAGTGTGGTATCATCTGCATATCTGAAGTTATTAATATTTCTCCCAGAAATCTTGATTCTAGCTTGTGCTTCATCCAGTCCAGCATTTCTCATGATGTACTCTGCATATAAGTTAAATAAGCAGGGTGACAATATACAGCCTTGATGTACTCCTTTTCCTATTTGGAACCAGTCTGTTGTTCCATGTCCAGTTCTAACTGTTGCTTCTTGACCTGCATACAGATTTCTCAGGAGGCAGGTCAGGTGGTCTGGTATGCCCACCTCTTTTCTATAAAGACAACTGAGCACGGAAGAGTTGATGCTTTTGAACTGTGATGTTGGAGAAGACTCTTGAGAGTCCCTTGGACAGCAAGGAGATCCAACCAGTCTATCCTAAAGGAAATCAGTCCTGAATATTCATTGGAAGGACTGATGCTGAAGCTGAAACTCCAATACTTTGGCCACCTGATGTGAAGAACTGACTCATTGGTAAAGACCCTGATGCTGGGAAAGATTGAAGGTGGGAGAAGGGGACCACAGAAGATGAGATGGTTGGATGGCATCCCTGACTCAATGGACATGAGTTTGAGTAAGCTCTGGGAATTGGTGATGGACAGGGAAGCCTGGTGTGCTGCAGTCCATTGGGTTGCAAAGAGTCAGACACAACTGAGTGACTGAATTGAATGATGAGAAAGGAAACTAGTCCTTATCTGGACCTAACTTCTGTTAACCCAGGCCTCCAATGAAGCTTCGTTCAACAAGACTCTTCACCCAGTACTGCTGTGCATTTCTGGCCAGACAGGAGGATCATAAAATGACATTGTGATGGGCTCTGAGCACCACCAGACTTGGCACCTTCCCTTGTATTTGAGTTAGTTCCACCATTATCCTTTGTTTACTGCCATTGAGCTAATTTTTGAGCCTTGCAGTTATGCAGCCTTTCCCAGTCCATTTGAATTAATTTTGCGAGAAACATTTTTGAGTTACTGTGGTCCAGATTAAGTCATCTTGTGATCTTTTCATCCACCGTCTTTGTAATTCTGTTGAAAAGCTATCATGTTTGTGGGCTGTGATTGGTGCTTTTTTTTTTTTTTTTTTTTTAATAACCCCGGCCTTATGCAGCCTCATAATTCCTTTGTTTCTCTGGGCTGTGTCCAATTTGTTAATCTTTGCTGTAGAAGGACAATAAAAACAGTAAGACACAGACCCTGCCAGAGCAAGACAGAGACAGAATTCCAGCTCAGATAGGAATTAGTGGACAATCTGCTGCTCCCTCTTGAGGTCTGGTTTTGTGGTCTGGAAAATGGGAGCATTCTAAGCCTGGCTTGTGAGTGGGTGGTTGAAGGAGATGCTCTGTCTGAGAATGCCTGTCACGTACCAACTAGATGTATTTTCCCCCTCTCTTAGCCCTTAAAGCTACTACTTCATGTATTTTTTCCCTTCGGCCTAGAAGATCAATATGACATTTAATGTTTTAAAAAATTTAGGTGTATGTTCTACTGTTCTTCTACCGTGACTTTTCAGAAATGAATTAAGTGCTTCAGTAACTACATTAGCTCATCCCGGGAACACCTTAGGATACATGCTGTCCAACCTGCTGATTTGTGTTTTTCCCCAAATTGCTAAGAATTCCCTTAACTGCTTTCTGTCATAGCTGTTTCTGTGAGAACTTAATTACTTCCTAATTGTCCACATTTGCTTGCCTCACTCCCCCTCCCCCCAGCTTTTTTTTTTTTAAATTTTCTGGCAAAAGACAGATTATTAAAGATGGGTTCAGGATCTTTGCCACCTCAGAGTCATCATTAATTTCCTTTCTTCCTCATTATGAAGGCAGGAAGACGTTCCAGTTTGCTCTCTGGTTTCCCACCTGGATTCCTTCTAGGAACTCTTGATAATCTCAGCCTCTCTGTAATCACATTTCGCCTTCAAAAGAGACCTTTCTGGGCAGATGCTTCTAACACCATACCAGCGCATTTCATCAGGCTGGCATCCCATCCTTTGACCTGATGGTTTTTCCCTGCAATGGACAGTAATTTACTGATGTCTGTTAAATGCAAGGCACCATGTGAGATAGCAGGGAGGCAGAAGTGAAGACAGCTCTGCCCTTGGTTTGAGCACCTCGTGCAGATAAGGATATGCCCAAATAACAGATGATAAAATGTTAAAGATCACATTAACAGCTAAGAGAATGAAAGCCAGGCTAACAGCAAGTGGGCATCAGAGAGAACTATAGAGGTGAGATTTTAACCAGGTTCTTTATGAGATGTAGTTAAGTGGAAAGACTAACAGTAACTTTTCCATTTGTGCCTAAAGCCAGGTAAATTTTTAAATATATGGCTCATGCATAGCACACAATAATCATGAGTATGCTCTTCCAATAATAATAACAATGCTATTGATACAGCAAAAATGGATATATCAGCCTTTTCCCACATTGACTTTGAGGTGGTAAATTAGGGAATACCATCATCTCCAGTGGAGAAATGAGAAAACTGCATCTCAGAGAAATTCAGTGGCTTACCAGCCATAATGTAGGAGAGACTAGGGTTCGATCCCTAGCTTGGGAAGATCTCCTGAAGAAGAGAATGGCTGCCCACTCTAGTATTCTTGCCTGGAGAATTCCATGAACAGAGGATCTTGGTGGGCTACCGTTCCTGGGGTTGCAAAGAGTCTGACACTACTGAGCAACTGAGTTTTTCACCAGATGTAATGCTACAACTTTGAAGTGTTATAACCATGGGAATTGAGAGGAAATCTGGCTCCACATTCAAATTTTCACTTTATACTTGTTCATTCCAGTGTGCTTGCAAACAGGAACCTGATGGATAAATTTGCAAGGTATTCCTTCAGGCAGGCAACATCAGTCAGAAGTTATCAGGGAAGAAGTGGTAAGCTGCAGAACATTGGGATTTAGTTCATACATTCCATTCAGTTCAGTTCAGTCGCTCAGTCATGTCCAACTCTTTGCGACCCCATAAATTGCAGCACGCCAGGCCTCCCTGTCCATCACCAACTCCCGGAGTTCACTCAAACTCATGTCCATTGAGTCGGTGATACCATCCAGCCATCTCATCCTCTGTCATCTCCTTGTCCTCCTGCCCCCAATCCCTCCCAGCATCAGAGTCTTTTCCAATGAGACAACTCTTCGCATGAGGTGGCCAAAGTACTGGAGTTTCAGCTTTAGCATCATTCCTTCCAAAGAAATCCCAGGGCTGATCTCCTTTGGAAGGGTTGGATCTCCTTGCAGTCCAAGGGACTCTCAAGAGTCTTCTCCAACACCACAGTTCAAAAGCATCAATTCTTCAGCACTCAGCCTTCTTCACAGTCCAACTCTCACATCCATACATGACCACAGGAAAAACCATAGCCTTGACTAGACGGACCTTTGTTGGCAAAGTAATTGCTCTGCTTTTGAATATGCTATCTAGGTTGGTCATAACTTTCCTTCCAAGGAATAAGCGTCTTTTAATTTCATGGCTGCAGTCACCATCTGCAGTGATTTTGGAGCCCAGAAAAATAAAGTCTGACACTGTTTCCACTGTGTGGACCAGATGCCATGATCTTCGTTTTCCGAATGTTGAGCTTTAAACCAACTTTTTCACTTTCCTCTTTCACTTTCATCAAGAGGCTTTTGAGTTCCTGTTCACTTTCTGCCATAAGGGTGGTGTCATCTGCATATCTGAGGTGATTGATATTTCTCCTGGCAATCTTGATTCCAGCTTGTGCTTCTTCCAGCCCAGCGTTTCTCATGATGTACTCTGCATATAAGTTTAATAAGCAGGGTGACAATATACAGCCTTGACATACTCCTTTTCCTATTTGGAACCAGTCTGTTGTTCCATGTCCAGTTCTAACTGTTGCTTCCTGACCTGCATACAGATTTCTCAAGAGGCAGGTCAGGTGGTCTGGTATGCCCATCTCTTTCAGAATTTTCCACAGTTTATTGTGATCCACACAGTCAAAGGCATTGGCATAGTCAATAAGGCAGAAATAGATGTTTTTCTGGAACTCTCTTGCTTTTTTAATGATCCAGCAGATGTTGGCAATTTGATCTCTGGTTCCTCTGCCTTTTCTAAAACCAGCTTGAACATCTGCAAGTTCACAGTTCATTCTGACAGAATGTGGTCCACTGGAGAAGGGAGTGGCAAACCACTTCAGTATTCTTGCCTTGAGAACCCCATGAACAGTATGAAAAGCCACAATGATAGGATACTGAAAGGGGAACTCCCCGGGTTGGTAGGTGCCTAATATGCTACTGGAGATCAGTGGAGAAATAAGTCCAGAAAGAATGAAGGGATGGAGCCAAAGCAAAAACAATACCCAGTGGTGGATGTGACTGGTGACAGAAGCAAGGTCTGATGCTGTAAAGAGCAATATTGCATCGGAACCTGGAGTATCAGGTCCATGAATCAAGGCAAATTGGAGTGGTCAAACAGGAGATGGCAAGAGTGAACATCGACAGTCTAGGAATCAGCAAACTAAAATGGACTGGAATGGGTGAATTTAACTCAGATGACCATTATATCTACTACTGTGGGCAGGAATCCCTCAGAAGAAATGGAGTAGCCATCATGGTCAACAAAAGAGTCTGAAATGCAGTACTTGAATGCAATCTCAAAAACGACAGAATGATCTCTGTTCGTTTCCAGGCAAACCATTCAATATCACAGTAATCCAAGTCTATGCCCCAACCAGTAACCCTGAAGAAGCTGAGGTTGAATGGTTCTATGAAGACCTACAAGACCTTTTAGAACTAACACCCAAAAAAAGATGTCCTTTTCATTATAGGGGACTGGAATGCAAAAGTAGGAAGTCAAGAAACACCAGAGGTAATGGGCAAATTTGGCCTTGGAATACGGAATGAAGAGGGCAAAGGCTAATAGAGTTTTGCCAAGAGAATGCACTGGTCATAGCAAACACCCTCTTCTAACAACACAAGAGAAGACGCTAGACATGGACATCACCAGATGGTCAACACTGAAATAGATTGATTATATTCTTTGCAGCTAAAGATGGAAAACCTCTATACAGTCAGCAAAAATAAGACCAGGAGCTGACTGTGGCTCAGACCATGAACTCCTTATTGCCAAATTCAGAGTTAAATTGAAGAAAGTAGGGAAAACCACTAGACCATTTAGGTATGACCTAAATCAAATCCCTTATGATTATACAGTGGAAGTGAGAAATAGCTTTAAGGGACTAGATCTGATAGATAGAGTGCCTGATGAACTATGGACGGAGGTTTGTGACATTGTACGGGAGACAGGGATCAAGACCGTCCCCATGGAAAAGAAATGCAAAAAAGCAAAATGGCTGTCTGGGGAGGCTTTACAAATAGCTGTGAAAAGAAGAGAAGCAAAAAGCAAAGGAGAAAGGGAAAGATATAAGCATCTGAATGCAGCGTTCCAAAGAACAGCAAGGAGAGATAAGCACGCCTTCCTTGGCGATCATACATTAGCAAGAACATATTACACATATTTTTCGTAATATTATTCAGTACTTGCTATGTGTCAGGCATCGTGCTGTGTGTTTTGCATTTATCAGCACATACATTTCTTGCAATGTTTGCAAGTAGGTACTATTATTCTTCCCAGTTTACAGATGGAGAAACTGAGGCTTAGTGAGATAGAGTTGCCTGCATTCTATAACTAGTAAGTGGCAGCACTCAGGATTTGCACCCTCCAATTCTAGGATACTAGCTTGTGTTTATGGAAACATCCCTCAGTTCTCTAATGTCCCTATGAATGGGGTTGTTGTTTGCAGATACAGCCATTGCCCTGGAAGCCTTGGTAAGGGTTGCTAACTAGTACCAGTGTTTGATTAGTGCTTAGAAGCTCTCCCCTCCTTCCTCACCCTTTGGGGGACAGAGTTGAGCCATGAAATGACCAAGGGACATCTGTAAGAGAGAGGAAATCCAGGCACAAGGCTGATCCACCAAGGACCTAATCAGCCTTTGAATCATTGCATTGGCTGGAAGTTAATGTGCCTACATGGGCCCTGGGGACTGCAGCCTGGCCTCATGCAGCTCTTGGATCAAAGATGTTCAACAAGACGTTGGAAATATCAGTAGCTGCTTTGCCAAGTACCATTAAGGATTCCCTGAAAACCCTGCTCAGCCAAGGCTGCCCCACCACCTCTCACAAACAGGAGAAGGGAGGCTCTTTGCAGGAGAACAGTCCAGTGAGAATATGAGACTTTGAGAAAGGCATGCATTTGCAACAGAAGTCCCCCATCTGGGCACAGGAAGCCGTTGCTGGTTCCCTGAGTGTTCTGATAGGGGGATGGGAGGAGCGGCTTCCTTTTTCCCAACCTCAGTTTTCTCCTCTGCAGAATCAGAAAATTAGACTAGGTGAGTCTGCAAGGGCCTCCCCGACTTTGCATCCTATGATCCATCAGTGCTTTGACATCTAGAGATGATAATAACAAAATTTTATGAAATGCTTTCCATCTTCCAGACACTGTCTAAGTGCTTCAGGTATTATCTCATTAATCCTTACAACAACCCTGTTGGGTGAGGTACACTGCTCTGCTGGTTTTCCAGATCAAGAAATTGGGGCACCAGGAATTTACAGGTCTTGCTTAAAGTCGTACAGCTATCGAGGGGGAGCTGGGATTCAAGTTCATATCATCTGGCTCCTGAGTTCACATGTTTAGCCACTGTGCTTCATTGCCTTTCAGTCAGTCCTCCATGGAAACATGGTTCCCTACCTTCCTGCCAGCAGGTGACAGGACACTGTTATGGAGATTTAAAGCACTGCTATTTTTGTTCAAGGTTTGCTTGGGTGGGGGAGGTGAGGCAGGGACTGATGTTGCCATGTTGGATATATATATAATATGTAGGCATCACCAACTCAATGGACATGAACTTGAGCAAACTCCAAGAGATAGTGGATGACAGGGAAGCCTGGTGTGCTGCACTCCATGGGTTGCAAAGAGTTGGACGTGACTTAGCGATCAAACGGCAACAATTGGCTCTTTTCGTTTCTACATTGGGATGCCATTGTGTTGGGATAGAAGACTCCCAATTGGGTGTGAGGAGTATGTTTGGCTGGATTTAGTCTTGGCGTTCTCTTGGGCTGTGACGGCCATTTGCTAATGTAGAATTTAAGTTTGGCCTATGGGGCTCAAGGGACCTGGGTTCAAATTCCAGCCACTTTCTCAGTTGTTTGATATTGAGCCTGTCGCTTCATCATTCCCATTCTGTTTCTTATTTATAAAATAGGAATTCCGGTAGCACCTACTTCATAAGGATTTTATAAGAATCAAATGACCAAATGTAGTTGAAATGTTTTCTGAACTATAGAGGTTTCTTCGGATGATGGAACATGGCCTAGGCCTTCTGCAGCTCCATTTCTTTTTCTTTTTTTATGGTGTTTTCAGCAGGCTTTTATTTTTTTCAGCCTTACTGGTTTTGGGACCTCTTTGTGTTTACACTTCTTTTTTTAAAATTAGTTTATTTATTTTAATTTGTGGCTCTGTTTCTTGTCCTGGTCCTTGTCTGTCTCTCCACCACCCTGAGGGGTGGCCTGCGGCTCAGGGACGCTGGGCCTTTGGTGTTCATTGAGGCTTTGCTGGGCCCAGGGAGAGAGCAGAGTATGATTGATTTGCTTTCCATTGACTGCACAGGATGAAAATGTTCCCCCACCTTCCCTTTTTCTTGAGTCCTGGGAATTCTGTTTTTCTTAAGAGTGTTGCTAATGGAAAGCACTGAACCACATTCCCTCAAATTGAATTTGGCTGCCTGAACTGTCCGCTCTGCATCTGCTACCCTCCATATCCTCATCCACCCCCAAGCGGGAGCCTCCATGTTTACATCCACGATCACTCGTGGGCTTCCGGTCTGGGCTGAGAGCAGGGTGGGTGCCTGGCGGGAGGGCGGGCAACTCACCTGAGCTCACGTCTGGCCTGCAGCTCCTTTCTACCACACCATGCCACAGCAAAGGCACCTGCTTCTCTGCAGTAAGAGGGCAGCCTGGGCCTGTGGATGGCCAGGAACACTGAGAGTTACAGGGTTGACGGTGGGACCCTAGCACCGAGCACCTCACAGCCCTGTGCCCTTGGGGGCTGTTTCTTCACCTCTTAGAGTTTCAACATCCCTGTTTATTAACAGCGAGCCTATCAAGTCATCTCTTTGCCTCTGAAGAGGTGTAAGAATTCCCTCACTCGCTCAATTATTCATTCATTCTTTCAGCAGCTAGTCGTCACGTGTCGACAGTATTCCAAGTTGCATGCTTGGTAGCGTATTAGGACTCCAAACAGGATACCTGTCCTGCCCTCCGAGAGTGTTCAGTCTAAAAGGATGAGAGATAATGGTCAACAGGTGACCTTGGTCAGGCTTCCCAGGTGGCTCGGCGCCAATGCAGGAGACGAGGGTTCGAGTCCTGGGTCAGGAAGTTCCCCTGAAGGAGGAAATGACAACCCGCTCCAGCATTCTTGCCTGGGGAATCCCATGGACCGAGGAACCTGGTGGGCTACAGTCCATGGGGTCACAAAAATTGGACATAACTGAGCAACTAAACAACAACTTTCAGGTCACACAAAATGCCATATTTAGAGTGAAAATGGCCTGGATCTGGGGTCAGGCAGGCAAGAGTTTCATTCCTGTCTCTACCCCAATCCATGAGTTTGCAAAGAGTTGGACATGCCTGAGCGACTAACACACTCACCCTCACCACGTATGAGCAATGTCATCTTAGGCTGGTTATTTAACTTTTAGGGGCCCTGGTTTCCTTCCAGATAGAACCAATGTTACGACCTCCATTTAGGGTTATTGTAAGGATTAGAGATACTGTGCTTACCGTTCACTAAACAGTGCCTGGCCCCTAAAAAGCTCACGATAAATGGTAGCTATTATTATTAATAATGATAATATTAATAATGGATGGGAAACTGCTTTCCAAGCCGCAAAACCCTACACAAATATAATGAATCATTATAATCACGTTACATACAGACTCATTTCCCAAGAGAGTCCAAGAGCAGTCAGGATCACTGGTGCCTGGAAAAAGAAAATAATATTAACAACACGAAGAAGAACTTTACGTTTGAATAGCACTCTTCCAGTTTTAACAGAGAGCCATGGCAGGGAAGAACTCGTAGAGAATTCATTAAGCCAAGCTGGCCTGTGCTTTTGTTGGCAAGTATTACCCAGCGTTTATTGTAAGATTTTCTGTCTTCATTAACAGCACTTTAGTTTCTCCTAAGTAAATGATGATTTATATAGATTTGCCCAATTTTACTTGACCTAAGTTCAGCCAGGACTATTCTGGGTCGACACCTGCAATCAAGGTCTGGGGCATTTCTTAAACCTACAAATGATTAGGCTTCCTCCTGTGCTAAATGTACAGTAATCCTTGGAGACTTGGCTGACTGTGGCTTTGTGATAATGGGATTTTATGCTTATAAACTAACATGTTAAAAATGTGTGTTATTTTTATGTACAAGTTTTTCAAATCAGAGCTCCTAAACAGCACATGACAATCATTATTGTCCCTGGGGAGCCATGCAGTTCTGTGGATTAGTGTAGACAAAAGAGAGCTGTTTACTTTCTCTTTTGATATAGGGTTAAGATCAGCTACTTTACAATATAAAATAAAAAGTTTAAAAAAAATACAGGATTAGGGTACTATCTCCCACCCAGCTGTGCCCTTAACCCAGTGATTGTTTGAAAACATTATCTGTTACACATTGGGAAAACTGAGAAGGAAGATACAATCACATGCTTTCCCTTCCAAAACACATGGGATTAGTCTAGTCTAAAAACTATGGAATGAGATACAAGCTCCTTAATGGAAACCATGTATGAGAATCTCCTCTGGCAGTTCTCCCCACCAGATTAGAAGAGGTCATTATTTCATTATTTAGTATATTGGTTATCTCTCAGTTCAGTTCAGTCACTCAGTTGTGTCTGACTCTTTGTGACCCCATGGACTACAACTTGCCAGGCTTCCCTGTCCATCATCAACTCCCAGAGCTTACTCAAACTCCTGTCCATCATGGTGGTGATGCCATCCAACCATCTCATCCTCTGTCGTCTCCTCCTCCTCCCGCCTTCAATCTTTCCCAGGACCTGGGTCTTTTCCAATGAGTCGGTTCTTCACATCAGGTGGCCAGAGTATTGGAGCTTCAGCATCAGTTCTTGAAATGAATATTCAGGACTGATTTCCTTTAGGATTGACTGGTTTGATCTCCTTGCAGTCCAAGGGATTTTCAAGAGTCTTCTCCCACATCACAGTTCAAAAGCATCAATTCTTTGGCACTCAGCTTTCTTTATAGTCCAACTCTCACATCCATACATAACTAGTGGAAAAACCACACCTTTGACCAGACGACGGACCTTTGTTGGCAAAGTAATGTCTCTGCTCTTTAATGTGCTGTCTAGGTTGGTCATGGCTTTTCTCCCTAGGAGCAAGTGTCTTTTATTTCATGACTGCAGTCACTCTCTGCAGGGATTTTGGAGCCCCAAAAAACAAAGTCCCTCACCATTTCCGTTGTTTCCCATCTCTTTGCCATGAAGTGATGGAATCAGATGCCAGGATCTTAGTTTTCTTAATGTTGAGTTTGAAGCCAACTTTTTCACTCTCCTCTTTTACTTTCATCAAGAGGCTCTTTAGTTCCTCTTCACTTTCTGCCATAAGGGTGGTGTCATCTGCATACCTGAGGTTATTGATATTTCTCCCGGCAATCTGGATTCCAGCTTGTGGTTATCTATAGCAGCTTAAAATAAAAACCCAAAACTCCTATGACTCTTGTTTTCTGTTTCAGTGGATGCCTTCTTTAGTTTGTGTTGAGTGTGATATTCATAATTGTGAATGTGTGTGTGTGTTTCTGCATGTGTGTTTGTGTGCTTATGGTCTATTTCCCCATACCCCTTTTTGATAAGAGTGCTAAATCTCTCACATTTATTCTTGTCAATGGTTGTTCTCTTCCAAAGTCAATGAAGAGTCATTCCATAAATATTACACTACTTTTGTGAATCCCTGGTCCCAAACTTGCTGCTTAAGTCATGTCCATGTCCAGATTGTTATCTACAGGAAAGACACTTTTGAACCACCTTGATTTTTCTTGTGGTTAGGTTGCTATCTCTTTAGCAAGTGAGAAACTGAAGAATTACAACTGGAACTTGTTTGTTACAAGAGCACGTACTGCGTGCTATGTCGAGGGTTATGGTACAGAACTCACTGTAAGAAAGGAAAACAGGGCCTTGCAGAGATGACTTTTGCAGATGGATGAGGCTGGCTTAAGGTCCTTTCTTCCTCAAGGTTTCCATGATTCTAACTGAACCTAAAAATAACATCAGGTGAGAGTTAGCCAAGTTCTATATATCTGAGAAGCAAGAGCCTCGGTGATTGCAGATAAATGTCTATGTGAACTCAAGTTCCATAATAATTGCAAGAGTTGATAAGCAGTAAACATAGCCCAGGCGCTGTGTTACATTCTGGGGAATCAGCTGTGAATGAGCAGAAAGGACTTCAGCCTTTAGTAGCCTCCCATCTAGAAGGAAGGCAGACACCAGGGAATAATTCATGCTCTCAGGGTTTATCCTGAACAGGACTGCTGCAAGAGCTTCATATGCATCCTCTTGTTTTCTTTACAAGGACCCTAAGAGGATCAGCAAAGTGTCCCTCCTTCGCAGAGAAAGGATTAGAGGCCTAGAGGTGTCAGTGAGGAGCAGAAGGTTCCAGGGATTGTAAGCGGCAGAACCAACTCTGGAACCAGATCAAGTTGACTCCAGGGCACTGGCTCACAGTCACTCGACCGCCTTTCCCATCACTTACTCTCTATAGACCTCATGCTCTTCACTGTGAGATGGGTGACTGGCCCTGCTTCATTGAAAGCACTTTTACAGCAAATTATCCCAAGAAACCCATACAGTAATATGACTTCTTCTTATTGCAGATGGTTTGTGTTCATCATTGTTGCTCTAAAACACACAAATGGAAAAGTAGTGAAAACTCTAAGTCTGAGCTTTCATTCCACTCTGATCCTGTCCCCGCTAATTGCAGAACTCACTGAAGAAGGTGTAGTTGATGCTATTTGTAGCTCAGAGCAGGTGTTCCCTGAGAGCTGGGGTTCCTGGAGCAGGAAGGCGATGTGGGTGGCTGTGGTGGGGGATGGAGAGTTCAGACCCCAAGATCAAGGGCAGGGTCAAGAGGATGGCTCAGGTGTCTAACCTGCAAGATGCAGGGAAAACCTGGGTCTACCTCTTACAATAAGGGCTTATTCCTTTGTTATGGGAGGAGTTAGGGAGAGGAGAAAAATTCCTATGGAAAGATCATGGGCCAAAAATGCCCAGCTCCAGTTTAACTAGCTAGATGACCTTGGGGAAAGTCCTGTTAACCTCTTGGGAACCTCGATTTCCTCATTTTTTGACAATTTTTGCTCTGCTTTCCACACAAGGTTAATGGGAACATCAAGAGAGAACAAAGGTGGAAAGGATTTGTAAATTAGGAAGAGTTCTATAAATGCTATTTTCTTATATTTATATTATTTGCTGATCACTGACATCATGGCTATTGTTGTGTACCTTCATTGGGATATCCTCACAGTTGGCTGGGCTGAGACTTGGAAGTCATCATTTTTGAAAATTTTAACCAGTTCATTTTTTAAATAAACATGCTGTGAGTGCCTCCAGGGTGTAAAGAAGTAGGCTAGGTTTTGCAAGATGAGTTAGGGCCTCTACCCTCAAGGAGTTTACAAGGGGAAATGAGCAGAGGCCTGGGATAACTGCAGAACATGGGCTAAGTTATATAACATGTTGGGAACACAGAGCAAGCAGAGTGCTGTGTTGACTTGTCACATCCTGCTGAGGTGACTGCTGGGAAAGCGCTGAGAAGGAGCTCAGCAGGGAGGGGGTACCTCCACCTCCTGGGCTGGTGCCTTCCGCCGTGAATCCCAGCTGCCTGCTCTCTTTGCTAGAAAGCTCAGAGGCTTCCCAGCCTCCCACGTCATCCGAACATGGCAGGCTTCCTTGGAGGTTCTGTTGGCCAAACTGTGAGTGCTGTTTTGTCAAGCCTTCCTGATGCCTGTCCTTTCTGAGTTCATGCTTGGCCTGCACATGCTGGCTTACTACTCTTTGCATGTCTCCAATAACTAAATTGTGAGTAGAAGTGATATATGCCACTCATGGGTCAGAGAGTTTACCTGTCAGGGAAAGACCCTCCAGAATTCTCTCTTTCCTTCTCACGTGGACGTGGTCAGCATTTGACATGGTGGCCGCCCTCTCTGCCTGAGTCATGGAGAGACTAGTGAGTCAAGGTCCTCTGCCAACCTGGGATGGACACCTAGCCTGAGTGGAACATCCACCTTGATCCTTTAAGTCCCTGAGGTTTGGGAGTTGTTACTTTGAAGTATGCTGTGAGTAATGTTAACTGGCCCAGGAGCAGTGTCGTGACAGAAGTGGGGAGAGTCCAGCGATGCTGGGTTTCTTATTGTTGAGCCTCTTTACAGGGTCCTTGATGCTGCAGTGTTGGGGCTCAGAGTTCCTGAAACGCCTTGTAGTCCAGTTTGAGCCCAGCCACGTCTATTAGTCTAGGGTGGTTTTCTTGCGCTTCCTCAACTAGCATTTTTTTGCTTCTTCAAAGCTCCCAGACCTTCACTCCCTGAGGCTTCACTGTCTCTTCTGCAACCACATTTTATACCCCATCCCCCAGCTGTTTATCTTCATCTGTAGTCTTGCAGGAGGTACCTCATCAGTGGCGTTTGGAAAAACTAAGTAAATCATCCTGCCTTTTATTCAGTACTTGATTAAACTTGTCAGAGAATTCAGACAAGTTCGAAAGGCTCGTGTTTTTCTCTGCTCAAGGAAAGAAAGACCCACCTAACCTGTTTCTTGGTTTAACCTCCCATCTGTAATACCAGACGGGAGTCTGCAAACCGTCCCCTATGGCCTGCAAAATGAGCCCTTGGGGATGAATTTTTGGTTGCTGTTGTTTTATGTGTGTGTGTGTGTATCTATTTATATAAATTTATTTTAAAATTATACATGTATATTATTGAACGGCAGATTCTTTAAATCCTATAGTGCTTTACAATTTTCAGAAGTTTCACATGCAACTTTGTTTAATCCTATAATACTTCCCCCCCGCACCCCCGCCCATGTATTGCCCCTCCCCATTGCCCTCTCCCCACTGGTAAGCTCTAGTTTTTCTTTATAAATATAAAAGTTTGCTTCTTTTTTTTAATTCTCTAGTTTGTTGTATTTTTTTAGGGATATCATAAAGTATTTGTAATTCAAATACTATGATATGTTATTCAAATAGTATCACTTATTAGGGATTTCATACAGTATTTGTTATTCTCTGTCTGACATTTCATTTAGCTTCAGTTCAGGTCAGTTGCTCAGTCCTGTCCAACTCTTTGCGACCCCATGGACTGCAGCACACCAGGCCTCCCTGTCCATCACTAACTCCCAGAGCTTGCTCAAACTCATGTCCATTGAGTCGGTGATGCCATCTAACCATCTCCTCCTCTGTCATCCCCTTTTCCTCTCACTTTCAATCTTTCCCAGCATTAAGGTCTTTTCCAGTGAGTCAGCTCTTCACATCAGGTGGCCAAAGTATTGGAGTTTCAGCTTCAACATCAGTCCTTCCAATGAATATTCGCGACTGATTTCCTTTAGAATGGACTGGTTGGATCTCCTTGCAGTCCAAGGGACTCTCAAGAGTCTTCTCCGACACCACAGTTCAAAAGCATCAATTCTTCAGCACTCAGCTTTCTTTATAGTCCAACTCTCACATCCATACATGACCACTGGAAAAACCATAGCCTTGACTAGATGGATCTTTGTTGGCAAAGTAACGTCTCTGCTTTTTAATATACTGTCTAGGTTGGTCATGGCTTTTCTTCCAAGGAGAAGTTGTCTTTTAATTTCATGGCTGCAATCACCATCTTCAGTGATTTTGGAGCTCCCAAAAATAAAGTTTCTCACTCTTTCCATTGTTTCCCCATCTATTTGCCTTGACGTGATGGGACTGGATGCCATGATCTTAGTTTTCTGAATGTTGAGTTTTAAGCCAACTTTTTCACTCTCCTCTTTCACTTTCTTCAAGAGGTTCTTTAGTTCTTCTTTGCTTTCTGCCATAAAGGTGGTGTCATCTGCGTATCTGAGGTTTTTGGTATTTCTCCCAGCAATCTTGATTCCAGCTTGTGCTTCATCCAGCCTGGCTTTTTACCATGATATACTCTGCATATAAGTTAAATAAGCAGGGTGACAATATATGCCTTGATGGACTCCTTTCCCTATTGGAACCAGTCTGTTGTTCCATGTCCAGTTCTAACTGTTGCTTCCTGACCTCCATACAGATTTCTCAGGAGGCAGGTAAGATGGTCTGGTATTTTCATCTCTTTAAGAATTGTCTACAGTTTGTTGTGATCCACACAGTCAAAGCCTTTGGTGTAATCAATAAAACAGAAGTAGGTGTTTTTCTGCAACTCTCTTCTTGTTTCAATGATCCAACAGATGTTGGCAATTTGATCTCTGGTTCTTCTACCTTTTCTAAATCCAGCTTGAACAACTGAAAATTCATGATTCACATACTGTTGAAGCCTGGCTTGGACATTTTGAGCATAACTTTGCTATCCTGTGAGATGAGAGCAATTGTGCAGTAGTTTGAACACTCTTTGGCATTTCCTTTCTTTGAAATTGGAATGAAAACTGACCTTTTCCAGTCCTGTGGCCACTGCTGAGTTTTCCAAATTTGCTGGCATATTGAGTGCAGCATTTTCACAGCATTAGCTTTTAGGATTTAAAATAGCTCAGCTGGAATTCCATCACCTCCACTAGCTTTGTTCGTAGTGATGCTTTGTAAGGCCCGCTTGACTTCATATTCCAGGATGTCTGGCTCTAGGTGAGTGACCACACCATCGTGATTATCTGGGTCATGAAAATCTTGTTTGTACAGTTCTTCTTTATATTCTTGCCACCTCTTCTTAATATCTTCTGCTTCTGTTAGGTCCATGCCATTTCTGTCCTTTATTGTGCCCATCTTTTCATGAAATGTTCCCTTGGTATCTCTAATTATCTTGAAGAGATGTCTAGTTTTTCCCATTTTATTGTTTTCCTCTATTTCTTTGCATTGATCACTGAGGAAGGCTTTCTTATCTCTTCCTGCTATTCTTTGGAACTCTGCATCAGATGCGTATAACTTCCCTTTTCTCCTTTGCCTTTCATTTCTCTTCTTTCCTCAGCTATTTGTAAGGCCTCCTCAGACAATCAGTTAGCCTTTTTGCATTTCTTTTCCATGGGGTTGGTCTTGATCCCTGTCTCCTGTTCAATGTCACGAACCTCCATGCATAGTTCATCAGGCACTCTGTCTATCAAATCTAGTCCCTTAAATCTATTTCTCACTTCCACTCCATAGTCCTAAGGGATTTGATTTAGGTCATACATGAATGGTCTAGTGGTTTTCCCCACTTTCTTCAATTTCAGTCTGAATTTAGCAATAAGGAGTTCATGATCTGAGCCACAGTCAGCTCCTAGTCTTGTTTTTGCTGACTCTATAGAGCTTCTCCATCTTTGGCTTCAAAGAATATAGTTAATCTGATTTCAGTGTCGACCATCTGGTGATGTCCATGTGTAGAGTCTTCTCTTGTGTTTTTGGAAGAGGGTGTTTGCCATGACCAGTGTGTTTTCTTGGCAAACTCTGTTAGCCTTTGCCCTGCTTCAGTTTGTACTCCAAGGCCAAAATTGTTCCAAATATCTCTTAACTTCCTACTTTTTCATTCCAGTCCCCTATAATGAAAAGGACATCTTTTTTTGGTGTTAGTTCTAGAAGGTCTTGTAGGTCTTAATCCAACCATTCAACTTCACCTTCTTCAGCATTACTGGTTGGGGCATAGACTTGGATTACTGTGATATTGAATGGTTTGCCTTGGAGATAAACAGAGATCATTCTGTCATTTTTGAGATTGCACCCTAGTACTGCATTTCGGACTCTTGTTGACTATGATGACTACTCCATTTCTTCTAAGGGATTCTTGCCCACAGTAGTTGATACAATGGTCATCTGAGTTAAATTCACCCATTCCAGTCCATTTTGGTTCACTGATTCCTAAAATGTCCATGGTAGCTCTTGCCATCTCCTGTTTGACCTCTTGCAATTTACCTTGCGGCATAGACCCAACATTCCAGATTCCTATGCAATATTGTTTTTTACAGCATCGACTTTGCATCCATCATCGGTCAGATCCACAACTGGGTATTGTTTTTGCTTTGGCTCCATCCCTTCATTATTTCCGGTGTTATTTCTCCACTCTTCTCCAGTAGCATATTGGGCATCTATCGACCTGGGTAGTTCCTCTTTCAGTATCCTATCATTTTGCCTTTTCATGCTGCTCATGGGGTTCTCAAGGCAAGAATACTGAAATGGTTAGCCATTGCCTTCTCCAGTGGACCACGTTTTGTCAGACTTCTCCAGCATGACCTGTCCCTCTTGGGTGGCCCTACGTGGCTTGGCTCATAGTTTCCTTCATTTAGCATAATGCCCTTGACGTCACAGTGTCCCCAGCCCACATCTCCACCTTGTGTCCCCAGTAGTGTTAAGTTATCCTCTTCAGGTAGCCCTGGACTCTTTCCACTCTTCTTCATGTCATATGTCCAGATCCTACTCTTCTGTGCAGGCCTGGCACTTGGGCCTTCTCTAAGGCCCTCAAATATATTCAGAAAGGCCCCTCTATTTGCTTAACTTTCAGAGCACGCTCTGCATGTGTCTCCTGCCACGTTCTTCCTGTCCTCTATGCCTTGTCTGTGCAAAGAGCGGAGGCGGGTTGGAGTGGAGTCGGTCCTAGATTCTTGTCTCCCCTTCACCATGAAAAAGCTATGTTGCCTTGACCAATTTTCTTAGTTCTTTTGTGCTTCAGTTTACTTATAAAACAATAGTGAGGATGACAATACTGCAGGGCTGTGGAGAGAATGAAATAAGATAATGGGCATAAAGTAATTGTTTATTTTTTCATGCTGTAAAGCTATCCTCCAATACTCGTTCCCCTCAGACCCAGTGTAACTTGTCCAAGTAGGTGATGAACAGATGCTTGATGAATGAATTTGCTCCTGGACCTTCAGTGTTACATCAGTCCAGGTCCTGGCACAAAGCAGACGGCTGTCTTCTGAAAATACTCAGAAGAGGTCGAGAGTTTCATGGAGGGTGTGCCAGGGGTCCTGAGGCATTGTAGACTAGCATCCAGGGTGCCTTGATCTCCCTGCAAAAGCAAGAGGAATTCCCACCCAGCTTTGGTGGAAGACTGATGGTCACACACACACGCACACACACACATATACATACAGACACACACACACACACACACACACACACACACACACACTCTCTCACTCTCTCTCTCTCTCTCTCTCTCTCTCTCTCAGTTATTCACATAATTGAATTATTTGTGGTGAGCCAGAAAGGCCCCTCAATAGGTCCAAATGGCTTGAGAGGCAGTAAAAGGGATTGGCATTTTCTTTTTTAAAGTTCAGTATTTTCTTACATTTTTAAAATTTATTTTTTATGAAAAGTTTTTTCTCTCTTAAAAATTTTATTTTATATTTGCCGATAGTCAATTTGGGGCTTCCCTGGTGGGTCAGATGGTAAAGAATCCGCCTGCAATGTGGGAGACCTGGATTCGATCCCTGGGTTGGGAAGATCCCCTGGAGAAGGGCATGGCAACCCTCTTGTCTGCAGAATCCCCATGGACAGAGGAATCTGGTGGACTGTGGTCCATGGAATCTCAAAGAGTCAGACACAACTGAGAGACTAAGCACATAGTCAATTTTTAATATTGTGTTAGTTTCAGGTATACAGCAAAGTGAGTCAGTTATACATGTATCTATTTTGTTTCAGATTTTCTTCCCATTTAGGTTATTGCAGAATATTGTACTAGACTTCCCTGTGCTATATAGTTGGTCCTTATTGTTATATGTTTTAAATATAACAGTGTATACATGCCAGTCTCCAACTCCCAATGCATCCCTTTCCCCGACCTGTCCCCTTGAGTAACCATATAAAACTGGCTAGTTCTTTTTTTTTTTTTTTTTTAAGATTTTTGTTTTGGCATGGACTATTTTTAATGTCTTTATTGAATTTTGTTACAACACAGCTTCTGTTTTATGTTTTGAATTTTTGAACATGAGACATGTGGGATCTTAGATCCTTGACTAGGGATTGAACCCACATGCACTGCATTGGAAGGCAAAGCCTTAATCACTGGACCTGCAGGAAAGTCCTCTAGCTTGTGTTTTGATTGTGGTTCAAGGGCAGGGCTGGCGTGAGAATTCCCAGGCATGGGCAGAGCCTTTCAGGGTTTGAATATGCAGCCAGTGCCGAAAGGAGGGAGCATACAGGTGTTCTTACCAGCTTGTCCAGATACAGAGCACAGAGGGCAGAAGGAGAGGTGAGGCTTAAAAACTGTCTGCAATTAAACATCAAAAATAGGAGCCAGACTCCTCATTTCAAAAGGGAAGCTCTTGCCACCCCAAAGGAGTCAGAAGGAAGGAACATTGATGCTAGGAAGAGGGCCTTCTTATAGGGAGTAGCCAGAGAGTAACCCCAGTCACTCTTGGGAGCATAGTTCAACAGGGAGGGAGACAGGGTGATAAATACCCTGACCCCTCTTACCTGCTGCCTGCTGATCTCCTGAGCAGAACCCACCTGGAAGCTGAAGGCAAGAGAACCTGGGAAATATGATCTGGAGACGAGTCAGGCTCCTAGGGCAAAGGGCATCACAGAAGATGGTTTGGGGACAGGACAGAGCGCATGGAGGATACCCAGCAGATAGGGATCACATAGAAGCCAGTGAGATCCTGCATTTTTGCTAGCATCATTTACTATGCACACGTCAGGGGCCAGGTGCCATACTTGATACACAGGATCTTCTTTCATCCTCAAAACAACCTTAAGTAGGTACTACTTTTTACAGATGAAAACATGAGGCTCAGAGGGTTCAGAGTCTTAAAGATGGGTGAAGCTAAAATTTACACTCAGCGCTGAGTGTATTCCTGTGTGTAAACTGGACTGAGCCGTCCCTTCTCTACTTGAGGGCTGGGGAAGTCCCCATGTGAGGAGCCACAGACAGTTCCTGCCGGCTTTGCGTGGAGCTCCACCTTGCTTGAGCTTTAGCTACTCTTCATTACGAAGCTTTGTTTATCCTTACAGCTATTCCTTGAGGAAATGATAGTGGCTTCACTTCCCAGCTGGGAAAACCAGGTCTCAGAGCAAATGCAATCACTGGCTGAGATCACACAGATTTGAATGGGGCAGAGCTCCAAGTCAGCACTGCGTGACTCCAGGTTTGGGAGTTCCTGCTCTGCCTGGTGTGGCTGGCTCCTTCCTTTTGAGAATGAGAAGCAAAGATCCAAAATTCAGTCCCCTCAATTTGCTGGGAATCTTTGAGATGCATCCAGAGGGAAGCTGTTTCTTTTGTCTTTTTAAAATGCCCACCTTTAAATGTCTTTGTGTGTGTGTGTGTATGTGTGTGTTCTCCTTTCCCCCAGCCTGACTTGGGATCATGTTTTCCCTGGGTCAGTGGTGGAGCCAGATCCCTGATGGAGGTCACAGGCGTGGCAGCCCTCATTTATCTCCTTGCCTCTGGGATGGAGAATTTATTTGTGATGTCAGGCCTGAGCAAGATTTAGAATAATTCAGGGATTTAAGTCCTGAGGATATGAGAAATAAATAATGTCACCCATTCCACATAAAGGGCCATAATGTGGAAGAAAGAGAAGGAAAAAACAACAAAACTATGATTCCATGAGAAGTAAAAAGTGAATCCTGAGAACTGCTAGGTCATCCTGGAGCATAGACTTCTCAGTGCAGAAAGGTATACACGATGGCCTGGGATAGCCTTTTCTTTTACAGGCGGGAAGAGCAAGGCTGGAGAGGGAAGGGCACCGTTCATGGTCACACACAGGGCTGCCAATGGGGCCAAGCCTTGAAATCAGGTTGGATGCTTGGTCTCACTGTCCACTGCTCCATGCCTGGCCCACCGAAGATGGATGCCGAATCACAGACTGGAGAGGAAGTCCATGTGATTCTGGTTGTCTGTACAGCTCAGACTATGCTCTATCCACTAGACTGGCAGCGCTGTGAGGGCAGGGATCATGTCTTATTTACCTCTGTGTCTCCAGCAGCCTTGCTCTTCCCTTTCTCTGGTATAGTTTCTGCTCTTTAACTGACAACCTTCGAGTCATCCTTCGATTCTAACTTAGACAATATTTCAAATGGGGAATGCACTCAGACAACCAGCTAGGTTAGGTGTCCCCTGTTGTATATTCCCATATTCCCTGGACTCCTGATTTCTTATGTTATGCTTCAGTTCTCTTAAATTGTTTAATTCTCTTACCTACTAGACTGGAAGTTCTGTAAGAGCCAGGATTACTAATTTTTTTTTTCCAGTAAGCATGCTTAGCACAGGGCCAGACATACTCTATAAATGTTTGACAGATACATGAAAGATGAAATGAATATGGTCCTAACCTCAGAGTGTAATCCAAGGATCTCTGAGTGCTGGACAGCTACCCACATGCCCTGAGAGTCAATGAGTCATAAAGACATTCATCAATTTTTTTACCACTTCATGTTTAGCAATTTGTCAGAGCCAATGGGTTTGCATCCACTTTCTCTTGTTCCCTGCCGAGAAAAGCTGCTCTCCACCCTTATTTGACTTTCTAACTCCTGCTTCTGTATTTTGTTCTTTATCAAGTTGCCCTTGGTTTATATAGCCATTGTATCCCTCCCTCCTGACTTCAGGGAAACTGATGCTCAGAGCAGTGAAGTCACTTATATATGCTCATATCAAGACAGAGTGGCCAGGTCAGAATGGAATCCATAATCCCCGAGGTCACTCTTCTGCCTCTGATAGGCTAGGATCTAAGTTCTTGTCTTCTTTCCTCAACTTATGTTATTATCATCAGAGAGCCCAGCTCAAATCTGTGCTGCAGTACTGAAGTTCTTGTTAAATAAACATGCAGTAATTTCACAAATACTGACCATATACTGACACTGTGCTGGCTATTAACTAAAGGACCCCCACTCTTCAGACAGGGACCCAAAGCTTTTAAGAGCCATGTGATTCAACAAAGTTTAGACATATAGGCTAATTCTTTGTATGGCATTTTGGTGGCATTCTAATCTGGAACCTTGAAGGGTGCATATGTGTTTAATGGTATCTTTTAATTCATAGTTGAATAACTCAACCCTTATCTCAGCATATACTAGGAACACCTCAAAGAAAGTGTTTGCCTTTCTTGAATCACAGAAAAAGGAATATCAACTTTATTTCGTTATTTTCTTTAGCATACTGGTTGTTTCTTTTGGAGTCACAATAGTAATTATTCCTGGCATATATATTGCATATCATTGCCTGCAACCGTATTTTGCTTTCTTTCTCAAAACAGCTCATCAAGGTTTAAGTACCTTCCTCCGATTTTACAGATGGTGAATCTGAGGCTCCAGTGGCAGGAAGGGGCTGGACTAAGGGCAAGAGCTGGGACAGTACCACTGGGTCCAGAATGTGAGATTGGTTACATTGATTACATTATATTACATTGATTTCAGTGATACATTAGTCTGTGTTTATCCCTGAATCTGTGCCTTGTGTTGCATGGATAAAAAGAGCTATGACAGACATCAGAGAACAGCCTAGGTGTACCCATAGAGTAATTGTGTTTGGGGTGAAGCCAAGCCATACTTAACTCCTCCCAGTTCACAGATGGGGCAGCGGGGAGTGAGTTGGGATAGGCAGATTCTTAGAGCACAGTGGGACTTATGAACGGAAGTTTTGAAGGGTGAATAGAGTTTCAGTATCAGGGGTAGAGAGAGGCATGATGGGATGAGGGAAACGGAGGAAAGGGATCTGTTTGAGGAGTTTAAGCGGAGGCTGTTGGATGCAACTGGAGGAGATTACGTTTCTCCAGCAGCCACAGGAGCTTTCTTCATTTGCCTGCTCTTGGGACTACTAGAGAGCAGATGCTGAAAAGTCACTTTCAGGCACTGCCTGTCGTAAATTACATGATAATTTCCACACACCATATCAGTGCCACAGGAGGCCGTTGGTCTGCAAGTTTGTGATTAGAAGTGGTGCCCAGGGTGAAGTAAAGACAATTGCCCCCATTTTAATGTTGGCCCCTTTCTCATTCAAATGATGGGAAAGGAAATGGAATTTCTCATCCAGCTTGTCATGCCCAGAAGGAGAGCTTCTAATTCTAGGATGGGGGTATTTATAATGTGACAACTCAAGCAGGAGGTATAGCCTTGACCCCACACATGTACTGTCCCCAGGGCTTGGACCTGGCGTTGCCCCTGACTTGCTCTGTGTGTGTGTGTATTACCTAATCTGCCTGACCCTTACTGTCCCTCTGCAGATTCTTAAAAGTGATACTGTTTGTGCAGAAACTAACAGGCATATCTTGACTTTTAGGCGAGCTATTAATAGAAGTCTTCTTAAACACCTAACATGATAGATCCTCACATAACACTGACTTTACTCTAAGTGGATCTATGATAGGATCATCCGTAATATCCTAAACATTCAGCGTTAAAAGGTCTTGCAAGTTTACATATGTCAGTAACTCTCCTTTTTCAGATCTAGGAAACGAGGGCCCAGAAGGGGAAGTGACTTGTCCAGATCACACAGTTACATGATGGATTTGTTAGTACAGTCTGTGTCTTCTTACTGCCATTCAGGTGTTCAGTTCATTCCAGAGGTTATACACTCAGACTTCTGGAAGGACCTTATTAGAAGGAAATCCTTGCAGCAATGCCAGGGAAACAACATTTGTTGATTTTTCAGACTTAAAAAGCAAAATTAAAGAGTGTAGCTAGAATAGTCAGAATTTGGGTTAGGCATTAAAGACCTGCTTAATCATAGATTAGGTATTGATTCCAATCTCCAGGGTCCCATTAGGTTCTACAGACCCATAATAGGTGTGATTTTTGAAATGGAGAAAATAATAAAGCAAAGGTAACTTCAATTCATCCTTCTCTGATTGGCATAGCCAAAGGGGACGTGCCTGCATGCACCCAGGAGCATAATTCCAATTCTCTTGGTAATGCTCAGAACCTCAGCTCTACCTGTGATAATTCTGTGTAAGAGTCTATCAGGACCTACCTGAAAACTTCCCAAATCCCACTAATCCTTGTTAGCTGTTTGTTGTTGTTTAGTCACTAAAGAGTGTCCACCTCTTCACGACTCCTTGGGCGGCAGGTTAGCTCCACGTTCAATGGCCAAGTCATTGTCAATATACAGGGCAGCTTTATGACTTTTGAGAGACTAGGCACTTTGGCCTTTGTGGGCTATTCCTCTATAACATTAAAAATATGTTATCACTTATTTTCCAAATTTACACTTATGTTTGTATAAAGATGATATTAATACTATAGATTGAAATGTCTCCTTTGAACTAAACATTATTTTTGCTTCTGGTTTAAAGTTAAAACATTTTTTATTGGTTCCTAAATGTTCTGTGGGCTCTGGACCCAGTAATCGAGCCCCACCAGGACATGCTTCGTATTCAGTTCATATTCAATTCCATTCATCTTTCCCGAGACGGTATAAAGAGATAGTCTTTACCTTCTCTCATCTTTTCTCTAAATGCCCCCCTTTCCTAACCACTCTTGACATACTTCAACTTTGCTTTAATTTTTTTAAGCAACCTCAGTCACGTGGAGGTCCATTGAAATTGAAAATCAGTTTGAACAGACATGGTGTCACTGCTTCATTGTACTGTAGAGCCAGTCCCACCGTATTTCTTGAGAAAAGGTAAAGGAGCTGACTTTCTGCATCATTGTTGCTCCTCATTCTCAGGATGAAACCTAAAGACCTTAGTCTGTTCACTGCTAGCTGTGCCGCTTTTAGTAGGTGGCTTCACCTCTCAGAACACCACTCAGTGTCAACCTATCAAATATGAGATGAGAGTCTCATCCATATAGGCCCATATGGAGTGCCTGCTGGTACATAGTAGGCATCTGGGAAGAAACAGATTTGTGATCATCTTCCTGGGAAAGTCTAACCCCTCTGAGTATTTTGAGATTTTGACTTCATATTGGAGACTCTTGCTTTGGATTGATTACAGGGTTCTTGGAGAGAGACTAGGGCAGACTTGGAATTCTTGCTTCAGTGCTACCTTTATAACTTTGAGCATGACATTTTCCCTCTCCTAACCTCGGTGTGTGCATCTTTAAAATGGGGATTCTAACACTCATTTCAGTAGGATTTGGGGGATGATCTAATGAGATTAGAAATTATAACACTTGGTAACCTATTGCATACTCTGTGGTTACAAGGGTTTTTTTCCATTACTCCTCTGTCCCCTAACCCCCGGGACAAACTGCTCCCCTGTTCTGATTTGGGGGGAGAATTTTTTTGAGCAGTGCTCTGAATGGATAAGTCTGTCATCCACCAGTTTAACTGTAGTCTGAAGCTGAGCTGCTTCTGTGTCCCCCAGCTTGCCCCCCAACAGCAGGCTAGCCTCTGCCTCCTAATTCCAGCTGCTAAGAGGTAGCCAGAGGGTGTTTGATTGCCCACAGACTCTGGCATTTCAGCACAATCCAATCAACACTCTTTCAGCAGAAGAATCCCCCTTAGATTGTAATCAGGGTCCATTCTGTCTCTCCCCATCCAGCTCTGGCCCCAGGAATCAGAGGGCTTCTTTGCTTCCCTGTCCTGGCAGCTTCTCAGCCTCTGTCCTCACCCTGTGCAGTAGCCTGGCAACTGGTTGGCCCCTTGCCCACTGTGTTATCCGTGGCAGGTCGGATTCTCTCCATGAACTTCCTCGCCCATTTCTAGAAGTGAGTTTCTATCACCCAACACTGACATTACTGAAAGAGTAAGGTGAGAACGTAGGCTTGAAAAATGTTTGGTAAATGAAAAGAGCTGTTGTCATCATACTCAGAACATTTTTTTGTGTACACACTTGTAGTAGCCTCTTCAGTCTGAAAGATAAATGGTGCTGAATAGCTTCTATTGCAAAGGAATGGAACAATTCATTTATGCAAGGATTCCTGAACTTCTTGTTCATTCATTCACGCAACAAATACTGAATTTGCTGACCGCTCATTCTGTGTCAGGAACTCATTGTGACCCTGAGAGATAAAAGAAATAGTTACTTTACAAATAATAATTAGCATGCACCTGGACCCTAGAGGGGTCCCTGGAGGATAAAGAAATTAGCTTGCTTATTCACATATGTTCTGGGAACTTCTGATATGCAGGAACCGTAGATAAAACTGAGAGAGAAAAAAAGGACAACAGGATAGAAGCTTAAAGCCTGAAGGAGATAAGAATTAGACAAATACTTTTATAAGTAAGTATTTAGACACATTTTTAGTAAATGACTTGATAGAGAAGGCATTGAATATTTTGAGAACGTAAAATTGGGATACCACTCTAGTGGCAGAAAGTGAAGAGGAACTAAAGAGCCTCTTTTTTTTTTTTTTTTTTGTAAAAGATTTATTTATTTTCTACTTTTTAAATTTTTATTTTATTTATTTATTTTTTACTTTACAATATTGTATTGGTTTTTGCCATTCATCAACATGCATCTGCCACGGGTGTACACGTGTTCCCCTTTACACTGTTGGTGGGAATGCAAACTAGTACAGCCACTATGGAGAACAGTGTGGAGATTCCTTAAAAAACTGGAAATAGAACTGCCTTATGACCTAGTAATCCCACTGCTGGGATACACACTGAGGAAACCAGAATTGAAAGAGACACATGTACCCCAATGTTCATCGCAGCACTGTTTATAATAGCCAGGACATGGAAGCAACCTAGATGTCCATCAGCAGATGAATGGATAAGAAAGCTGTGGTACATGTACACAATGGAGTATTACTCAGCCATTAAAAAGAATACATTTGAATCAGTTCTCTAGTGGCAGAAAGTGAAGAGGAACTAAAGAGCCTCTTGATGAGGGTGAACAACCTGGCTTTAAAATTCAGCATTCAAGAAACTATAATCATGGCATCCAGTCCCATCACTTCATGGCAGTTAGAAGGGGAAAAAGTGGAAACAGTGACAGATTTTATTGTCTTGGGCTCCAAAATCATTGCAGATGGTGACTGCAGCCATGAAATTAAAAGACACTTGCTCCTTGGAAGAAAAACTATGACAAAACTAGAAAGTGCATTAAAAAGCAAAGACATCATTTTGCCAACAAAGGTCCATATAGTCAAAACTGGCTTTTCCAGTAGTCATGTATGGATGTGGGAGCTGGACAGTAAAGAAGACCGAGCACCAAAGAACTGATGCTTTTGCATTGTGCTGGAGAAGATTCTTGAGAGTCCCTTGGACAAGAAGATCAAAACAGTCAATCCTAAAGGAAATCAACCCTGAATATTCATTGGAAGGACTGATACTGAAGCTCCGATATTTTGACCACCTGATGTGAAGAGCTGACTCATTGGAAAAGACCCTGATGCTGGGAAAGATTGAGGATAGGAGGAGAAGCGGGCAACAGAGGATGAGATGGTTGGGTAATGTCACTGACTCAACGGACATGAGCTTAAGCAAACTCTGGGAGATGGTGAAGGACAGGGAAGCCTGGCGTGCTGCAGTCCATGGGCTCTCAAAGAGTCAGATTGACTGAGCCACTGAACAACAACAATGTAGCTGGGATGGCTGGGAAGTCAGGGAAGCCTTCCTCAAGAGGCGGAGTCTGAGCTCACTTTGATGGGGCTGAGTTGGTTGGGGAGTGGGTTCTAGCAGAGGGAAGCAGCTGGAGGAGTTGTGCATGCTTTCTTAGGATGATGAGAAGGCCAGTGCTTGGCTGGAGGGAGGGAGTGGTAGGACCTCAAGGGTTTGCCTGGGGCCAGATCATGCAGATCTGGTGGGGAGGAATAAAACTTTGCCCTGGAGCAACCCAGAGAGCCTTAGAAGAGAAGATCAGGAACAAAACAAGGATAAAAGCTGTGATATTTATTCAGTGCATGACCAGCAAAGGAGGGAGTCGTTAACTCAGTTTTCATGGCTCAACAAAATGTTCAAAGAGGGGGATTCCAGCTTTTAAAAGATATGAGCCAAGCAGCTGTAGTAGAGGTGAGGAGCATTCAGCTCAGAGGAAATAGCATATGCAGACAGAGTCTCTCGTGAGAAGTTGCTGGGGAGTTTAGGGAGCTGGCATAAGACATGAATCTCTGGATTAATGAGAAAGGGACTGGAGGAGAGGAAGGAGCCAGGAGATCAGTGAATGTTAATGGTATTTTACTTTTTAGTGGGTTTTTTTTTTTTTTTTTACCCTTAATTGATTTTACTTTTTAGAACCATTTTAGGTTTATAGAAAAATTGAGCAGCAAGTACAGAGTTCCATATATACCCTATCCCCACTTCCACCTCCAGGATCCCCCACTCCCAGTATCCCCCACCTGAGCAGTAGGTTTTCAACTGATGGGTTTGCATTGACACACCATTATCACCCAGTGTCCATAGGTGGCATTGATGATCACTCCTGGTCTCGTATGTTTTGTGGGTTTTGACAAAACATGTATCAACGCTTTTTATTCATACAGAGTAGATTCATTGCCCTAAAAATCCTCTGTGTTCTACCCGGTCCTCCCTCCCTCCTTCCGTGAATCCTGGGCAACCACCGATCTTTTTACTGTCTCCATAGTTTGGCCTTTGAATGTCATGTAGTTGGAATCCTACAGCATACAGTATATTCAGATTGGCTTCTTCCACTTAGTATATGCATTCCTATGTAGTCGAGTTTTTATAAAGCAGGTGACACAGTCAGATATGCTGTTATTAAGATTGATTTTCCTGATGGATGGATTGGAGGTAGAGATGAACCAAAATCAAAGAGAGAGACTGGAGGCTGTGCTGATAATCTTTGAAGCTTTGAGTGGGTCCACCTTTTTTTTTTTCATACTAACGTCTTAATTGGAAAGAATTTTATCTTTTCAATCATCAGGGCATCACCATTTTGTTACACTGTTTCCTTAGTCATCCATGCTTTACTTGATCTGTAGTGCTCAACAAGTGGTGATTATATAATTTTAAATGCTTAAAATGGATTGAATAATTTTTTAATAATTTAGTAAAATGCATTAAGTAATTTAAATAATTAAAATTAATTTATTTAACTATATGTGGTCAGTGGTAACCATATTGGAAAGTGCAGATATAGCATTTTCTGTTTTCAAAAAAAGTTCTACTGGACAGCAATGGATTAAATCTCTGAGAACCTCTTATATGGTTTTCTGGAAAGATTACAGACTTTGGAGTCAGAGACTTTTTATTTGTTTTTGGCTGTGAAGCATGCAGGATCTTAATTCCCTGACCAGAGATCAAGCCGAGGCCCTTGGTGGTGAAAGTCCTAACTGCTGGACCTCCAGGGAATTCCCCAAAGATACATTTTGAGTTGTCAAAAAGTTTAGTAATAATGTGACTTTTTAGAATCGTGGTTATGTATCTGCACATGTATAGCATATAATTTGTTATTTTAACCATTTTTCAGGGTATAGTTAATTCAGTGGCATTCGTTGCTTTCACATTGTTGACAACCACCACTACTATCTCTCTCCAAAATCCTAACCCCGAACAGAAACTCTGCAACCATTAAGCAATAACTCCTCAATTCACACATATACACGTGGGTGTGTGCACACACACAGACTCATACCCCAGTTCCTGATGCTGTTAATCCTCTTTCTGTCTCTATGAATTTGCCTATTCTAGATATTTACCGTAAGTAGAACCATTCAGTATCTGGCCTTTTGTGTCTGATTTCTTTCATATATTAATAGCATAATGTCTTTAAACGTCATCCAAGTTGTAGCATATATGAGGACTTAATAACTTTTTGGCTGAATGGCATTTCATTTTATGGATATACCATGTTTGCTTTACCCACTTATCTGCTGGTGGACATTTGGGGGTTTTCCACCTTTTGGTTTAGTGATGCTGTTTTGAATAATCTACTTAATTTCTGAGCTTCGTTTCTATAATGTGGGTATCAGTTCAGTTCAGTTGCTCAGTCATGTCCGACTCTTTCGACCCCATGAATCGCAGCACGCCAGGCCTCCCTGTCCATCACCAACTCCCGGAGTTCACTCAGACTCACATCCATCGAGTCAGTGATGCCACCCAGCCATCTCATCCTCTGTCGTCCCCTTCTCCTCATGCCCCCAATCCCTCCCAGCATCAGAGTCTTTTCCAATGAGTCAACTCTTAGCATGAGGTGGCCAAAGTACTGGAGTTTCAGCTTTTGCATCATCCCTTCCAAAGAACACCCAGGACTGATCTCCTTTAGGATGGACTGGTTGGATCTCCTTGCAGTCCAAGGGACTCTCAAGAGTCTTCTCCAACACCACAGTTCAAAAGCATCAATTCTTCTGCGCTCAGCCTTCTTCACAGTCCAACTCTCACATCCATACATGACCACAGGAGATATGGGTATATCAGGCCTTAAATATACTGAGGATCAGAAGACTCACCAAAGATAAAGCACTTGGGATGAGGTTTCTAGTTCGCCAGTTGTTAACTTTCTTGCCCCTTTTTGTCCATCTTTGTCAACCACCCTCTTGGTGCCCAGACTCCTGTGTGTGAGACGCTCAGCGACTGTTGCCAACTGTTGGTTCTCTCTGGGAATGTTGACTCGGCTCTGTGACTCTTGGGCTGTGGAATGTGAGCGGGATATTTTATTTGACCTCTGTGTGTTTAATGTGTAAGAGGTTCCAGGTTGGTGGAGATAATGCCTCTCCAGTGTCACAAGTCCTGGGATGCAGATGACAGCCCGTGTTCCTCATTAAACTACTAATTCCTCTCAGGGGAAGTGTGGTGAGAATCAGCACTTGACATTTAAGGGTAGATGAAGTCATAAGGGGATGATGACTTAGCCTTGGGTAGCGTTTCCTGGGCCAGAGTAGAAATTCACATGACAGAGTAATTGTTATCCGGGTCACACGCTGCGTTCTCTTCATCCAGGGCTGGAGGCGTAGATTTGGAGCTGCAAGTGACTGCCTTTCTCTGAAAGACACACATTGAGAAGTTCAGGTTTTCCTCTTAGAGGAACTCAAATGATAGAACATTCTCACATTCAGTTCAACTAAAAAAGATATTAGGTAGTATCTTGCTTAGGATGCATGCATGCATGCTCAGTTGTATGTGACTCTTTATGACCACATGGATAGTAGCCTACCAGGCTCCTCTGTCCATGGAATTCTCCAGGCACGAGTACTGGTGTGAGTAGTTACTCCCTCCTCCAGGGGATCTTCCTGCCCAGGGATTGAACCTGTGTCTCTTGCATTGGCCGGTGGGTTCTTTACCATTGCACCACCTTTCTTAGGATAGTTTTACCTGTATCCTGGAGGCTTAGCGAAGGGAGGACATTTAGTTATCTCATGTGGCAAAAAGTCTGTAGATTGGTGGCTTTGCAGCTCAAGACTCTCGTACCCAGTGTTGGAATCTCTCTGGCCGTTTTGATCTTCTCCTTGGAGTTTTCAGGCGGCTGTAGCACCCCAAGATTTATGAAACAATATATAATTTAAAGCAAGAATGAAGGCAGGGCAGGCAGAAAACAGCTCTCTTTGTGAACTATTTCCTCTATTAAAAGAAAAGTCTTTTTCAGAAGTGCCTTCAAAGGTTTCACCTTGTGATTCATTAGCCAAAAGTGAGTCGCACAGCCACCTCTATTTGCAGTGGAATCTGGGAAAGTGAGCTTTTCCATTCTTTATTGAGAGGTGTGGTTAGGGATTGAGTGTTGAGCAGCCACCCAACACTTTACCTGAACACCTGTGAAGGGGTAGTGGGAATATAGATGCCCGTTAAGGCACGGTCGTGTATGCTCCCAGCCAACCAAAGACATAGTAGAATGGAATAAATCCTGAAAGAGGTATATAAGAAAGCTGGAATGTAGAAAATTGAAACAGTTTTTACTCTGTGGTTAGGGAGACCTTCATGGAGGCAGTGACATGTGCATAAAGTATTAGGATTTGGGCTTAAGTCAAGGCAGCTCATGCTAAGAGAACAGATTACACAAGGGCACAGGAATTGGAAATTCAACTTTTTTTTTATTTTTGTAGGATGTGGAGTTGGGCTATCTGTAGTGAAACAACAAGGAAGAAAGTGAGATATAAAGGTAGTTTACTGCAGATATAATAGACGTTGAATGCCAGGCTTCGGTGTTTGGGCTTTACTCTGAAGACACTGGGTTGGTTTTAAGGTTTCTGAGTTGGGTTTGCCATGATCTGGTCCCCCAAAGCCCGCTGCTGCTTCATTATCTAGTGATCAATTTGCCATCATGAGTTTGTCTTAATGTTTGTGACTCAGTTGTGTCCAGTTGCCCGAATCCTTCCCCAAATTCTCTGAGTTGCAGAGTAAATACCAGGTGTGCAAGCAGAACAAACAAGCTTCCATGTTTGTGATCTTCGTGCTTTCAAGGCCTCCAAGAATGAGAAGCACCTCACTTTCTCCGTCTGCCACTCAGCTTAGAAGTCACATGGGAGCTGGGCCCACGTAGGATGCCTTCACTGATTCTACTTGCTGATTTCCCCCATTTTGCTGCTTTCAGATAAACAAGACTTGCTGGTTGTCTTTGCCGACTCTCCTGCCTTCTTGACATTGTGTTCATATATGACAGGTTTTCTCTGCTCTAATCCTTCGTCGCCTCACTAGCATCCTCTGTCTAAACTAGAAGGTTCTTTGTGCTGTTGTCTGATACTCCGCGTCATTCCCACTGCACTCCTAGCCCTCCTGCCATAACAGGCACACAAAGTGCTCTGAACAGATCATCACTCTGTACACACATTTTCCTCTGACAACACTGTCTTCCTAGGATTTTTCTTCCTTTCCTTCAAACTGCTTTACAGGAGTAATCAATCTCCCCAACCCCTTCATAAGCACCATAGCTTTTTATTTTCTTTGATTTTTAATTTTGGAACGGTCTTAGATACATAGAAAATTGGCAAAGATAGTACAGAGACATTCCATATACCCTTTACCCAGCTTCCCCTAAGGTTGACATCTTACATATGTACATGTAAGATGTCAACCTTTGGTATATATATCAAAACTAAGCAATCGACCTTTGTACATTGCCATTAACTAAACTTATAGACATTATTCGGATTTTGTGTGATTTCCACCGGTGTCCTTTTTTCTTTCCCAGGACCCAAGCCATGTCTCCATGTTGCTTTTAATGACTGTGTCTCCTTGGTTTGCTTTGATTTGTGATCATTTCTTCCTTTTTCCTTCCTTCCTCCCTCCTTCCCTCCCTCCCTTCTTCCATTCCTCCTTCCTTCCATTCTTTCTTAACAGGTGTTTAAAAAAACAGGTGTTTTCTAGAATTTCCCTCATTTGGGGTTTGTGTGTGTTTTGTCATGATCAGTGCAGAGATGAAGGGCCCTTGTCATCCTGTCGCATCAGAGAGTACCTGATCTCAACCTGCTGGTGTCCTGATCATCTGGTTACAGTGGTGTGCAGCAGTTGTCTATTTCCTCTATTCTCTTAATTAGAAGCCAGTCACAAGTGTAGCCTGAACTGCGGGATGGGGAATCGAGTTCCACATCCTGGAGGGGGCATAACCATCTCCTTTCCCGATCCTTCCTGGCCCCTTAAGAGCCCGGTAACTGTTTCCTTTCATCACCTCCTCTGACCCACTGGCATTCACTTGTCCATCGTCCCTCACATTAAACAGTGGGCTCCAGAGGTCGTGTCTCATTTGTCTGCATCCTCAGAATTTAGTCCATGATAGATGCTCAGCAATAAATGTAACCCCAGCTTAACTTCTCCCAAATGGGGTTCTTTTACCCTGCGTTGACCTTGGAGACCTCTCCATGGGAGGGGCCGGTGACGGGAGGACTGAGTGTCTGCCGGTGCTCTCAGCCCCCGTCCGCTGCGTCTGTGTTCCAGCGTGCCATTTAGATTTGAGGACAGAAGATAAAATCCTTTCTGACCCAGGTGCCTGATGATCAATGGCCTTCCCGGCATGCTTCGCCGCTCCCGCCTAGCTCTCTCTATGGCACCAGTTGCCACTCGATAAATCCATAAAGAGACAACTCAATTGTTTTGACTTTCGTCCACCTTTTCCAGTGATTCTTCCTTCCAAGTTAATGGGGCAGAGGGAGGGAAGGCTCACGATTAGAAGCTACACACACTTTATTTTTCGGCAGAGACAAGTGCCTCTATTGCTGACAGGATCATAAAACATGAATTAAGAGATCAGTTATTAATGAAATATTCCAACTTAATGTCATAGCAGTGAAGCCCTTGGCTTTACACAGAGTGTCTGGCACTTGTAAAATAAAAACTTCGAGGTCTTTGCTTGCTTCTCCATTTCTTCCCACAGAAGAGTAAAGCTGGAATGATTGAAACCAAGAATTTTCAAGCTCTGGTCCAGAATAAGTGTGGACAAGTGGGTATCTACACCCAAACACACGCATATACAGACATATTAGAGATTCATATTACAAACCAGCATCTCAAGGAAATACACTTTGTATAGCCTTATGGGAAATAGACCCATTTCTCTTTGCTTGTCTCAATATTTCCTAAGTTTACTTGGACATAGAAGACTTTACTTCCTATTAATGTCTTCCAAGAGTAGGGTTCCACAGAATGCATTTGGAGAAACAAGCATGTAATGGACATTGTCCAGCCCTTCCTGGATCACTTGGACGCGAAAGAGTGGAGAACTGAAGTGAGAATATGTCGAATTTAAAGGGAGACAGCTAATCACCTGTATTTTTTGTCCGCAGTCATGATGAATGTTAGATCGAAAAGGCTGGACCACTGCCTTGACTCCCTGCTTCATTTTGCCTTTGGCCAAATTGCTTAATCCTCCTCATCCTGGGAGCAGGGTTGACCTGAACGCCCAGGCTGAACAGGCCTCCCCAGTTACCTGCCTACTTAAATATAAATAGATTGTGCTCCTTTGCTGATTCTAAGATTGGTTGGAAACATTAAGAATAATGAGAATGTAAGTTAAGTGTAATCTCCTGATCTGGTAATAGACTCTCTGATTAGCATTTTTTTTTCGTTTCCTCTAGGTTCCAGCTAAGCAGCACACACAGGGCTTTGGAATCTAAATGACTATGGCATTTTAGTTTTCAGAAAGCTGGACGTGTAACCCCTAGGCCCCTGGGCCGCCTCTGCCCTTGTCATCTGGTGCTAAGTGCTTTGCCTGAGAAGCGTGAGGTCAGATGTACCTTTTTGTTTCCTTTTAGTGATTCACACCTTCTCTGCCCTTGAGAAATTGCACTGTCTTTGCATGGCTATAGCCATTATCTTCTCACTTTTTATTACTTTTTTTTTTTTAATTTCCAGAAAGGCATATGTATATATAAAGGATAAAGCATTGAGTGTGGCTTCCTTGGTGGCTCAGATAGTAAAGAATCTGCCTGTAATGCAGGAGACCTGGGTTCAATCTCTGAGTCAGGAAGATGTCTAGGATAAGGGAATGGCAGCCCACTCCAGTATTCTTGCCTGGAGAATTCCATGGGCAGAAGAGCCTGGTGGGCTACAGTCCTTGGGGTTGCACAGAGTTGGATACGACTGAGTGACTAATACAAAGCGTTGAGTGTGGTGGGAAAAGAGAATCACACTAGACAAAGCAGAAGACCTTCCCTAAGTAGCTGTGTGATTTTGAGAAAATTATTAACCTCTCTGAACTGTGGTTTTCTCACTGATACAATGGGACCAGTGGTAGGACCGACAGAGAGGACTGTCATGAGAGGGTAAGGAGCACTGCACATGCAGCTAACTCTTGGGTAACAGAAAACCTCCCAGGGTGGTGGTGAGAGCAAAGGAGACAATGAACTGGAGGTGCCCCTGTGATGATTGAGAGCCATTTACAAGTGAGCTATCAGTATAATGTGTTTAGGTAGTAATTTCTAAAAGTGTCACACTCCAAAAATTCACCTCTCCCTGAAGCCTGTTAGTCATTATAGAGAGTGCTTCTCAACTGGCATCCCCTGAATGATTCTGGAGCTGTGTTCCATGTGCCTTTTCTCCTTGACTGCATCTCCGTTAAATATTCCACAATTACCACTCCCAAACTGCTCCATGGATGTCCATGGGCACCAGATGCACCGGCTCACCCAGCCTCAGGTAGCGCACACCACCGGAGCAGCGGGGTACCCTGCAAAGCTGTAGGTTGATGGTACTCATAAGCTCCAGCTAGTTTGATACTTAACTGCATCCCTGACCTCAGTCAGGTACCCTGCATTTCGTTTTCCCCCAAAGTTAAATGGAATGCACCTGTATTGAGCACAGAATATTTGTCAGCATCATGCCCAGTTCTTTTCATGACTCCCTGTTAATCCTCATCCCAACCTTAAATATGTAGGTATGAGTGTCCCCATTTTACAGATGATGAAACTTAAGCTCAGAGAAGTTAAAGAAATTGGTCAAAGTTGGCAGTGATAGAGTTTGAACCCAAGTCTTATGTGATTTCAATACCTTGTTGTATTTATACCCCCTTGAGAATACAGAGATTGCTTAGGGCGAATTCATTCACATCACTGACAAGAGAAAGAGGTGGAGGAGAAAAATCCAAGGCACGTATATTCTTCCTCAACATATGAAGGCAATTTGATTGTTTATTTCTGCTTAATGATTTTCAGTAAGCCAAGCTTCTGTTCTTGGCTTGGTTTCAGTTTCCATGTCTGCAGAATGAGGGAACTGGGCTCCCTTCCTGTGCTGTGATAACAGAATTCTAGACAGAGTGCAGGTGAGCACGCTAGTCTGGCTGATTGATGGGAAAATGCCGTGTAACTAGGTGGTCAAGTTCAAGGCTTGGCAGGATATGTAGATTTGGGTTCTACCTGAAGAAACTAAAACATGCTATATTGGTCATGTGCAGTTACCTAGTTTTCTGTGCCTTACCTGGATTTGATATTTGCAAATCCTTTGGAAAAGTGCCTAGAATGCTGGTGGAATAGGGTGCGGCCTTGGACGTAAGATGAGTGTGCATGAATGTAGTCTTGACTGTAACACCCATGGGCCGTGTAGCTTTGGGCAAACATCCTAACACCCCGAGTCTCCACAGGAGACTGGACAAAATAAATCTAGAAGATGTCTGGTGCCATCATGCCTTCTCCTCCTTTCCTTTCTCTGCCCATCAGTTTACCTAACTGCAGAATGAAGACTGAAATACAGGCCAGAGCAGGAACCACAAGAAGACCTGCATAATGGGTGCTGCTGCTGCTGCTAAGTCACTTCAGTCATGTCCGACTCTGTGCGACCCCATAGACGGCAGCCCACCAGGCTCACAGGGAGCTAAGTAATGGGACTCAGAGGGTGTAAGACCGGGAGAGAGAAAACTGTAGAATGGAGGATGTTGGTAATGGAGGGAGCCCTGGAGTGCAGGGATGGGGTAGAAGAGAGAAAGAAGTGGAGATAAGAGAGAATGGGCTAAGGAGGCATGCAGGTTTTCTTGAAGCCATCTTTTCTCTTGCTTTGCTAATGGCCAGCTTCTCATCTATCACCTCCTTCTCTTTAAATGTCACCTCCTCTGAGAAGCCCTCCCTGACCATCCTGTCCAAAACCTTCCCTGCCTCAATTATTCTCTATCACTGAATCCTGTTTATTTCCTCTGGTACTTAACACCAATTGTAACCATGTACTTAAAAAATTTTGATTTTGATTTTAATTTTTATAAGAATGGTGGTGGTTTACTCAGTTATGTCCGACTCTTGTGACCCCATGGACTGTAGACCGCCAGGCTCCTCTGTCCATGGGGTTCTCCAGGCAAGAATACTGGAGTGGGTTGCCATTTCCTTCTCTAGGGGATCTTCCTGGCCCAGGGAGTATTCTCAACTTTATAAGAATAGTTGGTTTACAATATTTCAGGCATACAGCAAAATGATTATATGCACACACACACAGACCTTCTTTTGCAGATGCCTTTTCATTATAATTCTTTTTCATTTCATTCATCAATATGAGATACTAAATACAGTTCCCTGCATTTATATAGCAGGTCATGTTTTGCTTTGTTTTGATTTTTGGATAAAAGCCAACCCTCCTGGGTTTGAAAATCCAGCTCTGCCCCCTCACAGCTGTGCTACCTTAGGCAAGTTTGTAGTCTCTGAGTCACAGTTTCCTCCTCTCTCATCCAGGAATTTTGTGAGAGTGAGATGATTTATTACATCTGAAACACTTAGAGTGCACAGTACCTGGGGAGCTCTCACAAAGCAGCTGTGACTAGGATTCATACCCGCTTACTTCTGTCTGTTTACTTCTCTTTGTTACGTATACATCCATGAGGGCGAGGGTTTTGTCTGTCTGTTTCTTCTTCTCCATTGAGCACCTGGAACCTAGTCTATGTCTGACACATATTAGGCACTCAGCATATACTGGTTGCATGAATAAAATGAATGTAAAATATAGTAATAACTAAAAGTTCAGTTTAGTCGCTCAGTCGTGTTCGACTCTTTGCGACCCCATGAACCACAGCACGCCGGGCCTCCCTGTCCATCACAAACTCCCGGAGCCCACCCAAACCCATGTCCATTGAGTCAGGGATGCCATCCAACCGTCTCATTCTCTGTCGTCACCTTCTCCTCCTGCCCCAATCCCTCCTAGCATCAGGGTCTTTTCAAAGTTGTCAGCCCTTCGCATCAGGTGGCCAAAGTATTTGAGTTTCAGCTTCAACATCTGTCCTTCCAATGAACACCCAGGACTGATCTCCTTTAGGATGGACTAATTGGATCTCCTTGCAGTCCAAGGGACTCTCAAGAGTCTTCTCCAACACCACAGTTCAAAAGCATCAATTCTTCGGCACTTAACTAAGAGTGAGTATTAAGGGCTGGTGCTAGAGAAGACTCCTGAGAGTCCCTTGGACTACAAGAAGAACAAACCAGTCAATCCTAAAGGAAATCGACCCTGAATATTCATTGACAACACTGTTGCTGAAGCTGAAGTTCCAGTACTTTGGCAACCTGATGCACAGTGCTGACTCATTGGAAAAGACCCGGATTCTGGGAAAGATTGAGGGCAGGAGGAGAAGGAGATGACAGAGCATGAGATGGATGGATAGCATCACTGACTCAATGGACATGAATTTGAGCAGCTCTGGGAGACAGTGAGGGACAGGGAAGCCTGACATGCTGTAGTCCATGGGGTTGCGAAGAGTCAGATATGACTTAGCAACTGAACAACAAACAACAGTAATTAAGGGCCAGCTTTGCAGGCTGGAAGATTCACTAGACCCAGGCGAGTCTCTGTGAGACTCATCCATCTTATGGACGTATGTGTAACAAAGAGAAGTAAACAGACATAACCAAGTGTGGCTCCACAGAGCCGTCCCTTGGTTGGCTCCTTTGTGCTGCAGCAAGCAGAGCTCCAAGGCAGAACACAGGGCTGGCGTCTTTGATTTTGATGGACCCTCCCAACTGTCAGCCCAGCTCCCTTAGGGTCCTGGGTCTCTTCATTCAACGGCAGCCTGTCCGTGCCCTGGGGTAGGGATGGGAGGGAAAATGTCCTCCACCCTTGTGCAGGCTGCATGCGTCAGCGTGGCTCTCCACATTCTGGAGAAATAAGTAAATAAATAAGACTAATTTATGTTTGCATGAAGAGCGCGTTGGAGCCCTTAGGAGGAATGGGAGATGGGAGGGCAGCGCTGGTACTAGGACTGCTCACGATCCCCTCCCTGCTGCTCCCCTCCCCTCGGCTCCTCTTGCCTCACGCTTTTCGTTACTCTTAGGTCTAGAGTTGAAACCCGTGTTCCTTCTCTCCTCTTTCCTTTGCTTCAGGCTGGGAGAGATGAAGAAGTGAAAACAAAACAAATCACCCAGAAGGAGGGGGAGGTGTGAGAAGGAAAGAGGGCTTCCACTCAGGGAGACATGTTCCTGTGTGTCACTCAGGGGCTTCCGCGCAGGGAGAGGTGTTCCCTGAGTGTCACTAGGGGGTGTGAGAGCGGGGGGCTGGTGGTGGTGTATGCACAGAGATTAGCACAGCCACCCGGGAACACCGCTGTCCTCCAGGATCCACACAGCTTCCCCAGACGTCTGTGATGATGGGAGTGAACATGGCCCTTTTCCTTTGGGGGCTCCCGGGGTCCTGAGGGTGGAGGAAGCTGGGGTGGGCCAGGGTCTCTGGGGTTCTCGGCTCATTACCGCTCCAGCCCCTCCTCTCAGCCTGTGCTTTCTTTCATCACCTACAGCACAAGGTGTCCTAGCTCCCACCCTGCCTGCAGGATTAATTTCCGTATGTAGAGGGCTTTGAAGTCTTCTTAGCTGTACCACGGTGTAGGGTTTAATTGTCTCTTGCTAATGTCGCCTTGGGGGACAGGTTTTCCCTCCAAGTGTTTGTGTAGACGGTTGTATAGTCTTTCTGACTTGTTTTCTCAGTCATGCTAAGCTGGAGCTCTGTCTCCTTCTCTGTCTCTTCGCCTGTCCCACTTCTCTTATTCCCTTTCTCCCTCTTTCTGTCTGTCTCTCTACTAGAACTAATGGCGGGGCCACCTTGGGAGTTGCTTTTCCTGCTTCAGGAATTTTTGGAGTAACATCAAAGTGGCAGAGTCTCCGGGTGATACTTTCCGAGTAGTTGCGGCCCTTCACCCCTCCTCCCTCCCCTTTCTGCTTTCTCCTGTTCTCCCTGCCTTCCTTGATCTCTTCTTCCTTACTTTTCTCCTTTTATTTTTCCCTTATTAATTTATTCGTGGCACCGGGGATTCAGCCAGGGGCAGGAGGAGTACAAACCTGCAGAACGCATTGTGCTGTGTGGGCTAAGTCGCTTCAGTCGTGTCCAACTCTTTGTGACCCTTTGGACTGTAGCCCGCCAGGCTCCTCTGTCCATGGGATTCTCCAGGCAAGAATACGAGAGTGGGTTGCACGCCCTCCTCCAGGGGATCTTCCTGACCTGGGGATCGAACTCGTGTCTCTCATGTCTCCTGCATCGGCAGGTGGGTTCTTTACCACCAGTGCCACCTGGGAAGCAGAAACCCCTAGTTCAGCCTTTAAGAAAAGCACATCTTAGAAGGAAAGATTAAGTTGGTGTAGAACCAACTAATACAGAGTAGAATGGGCCCAGGAGGAAGGCAGTGAGCAGGGAAGTAGGCAGTATAGGTTGTACTGAGAGCTGGGATCCTGAGACCATGTATGTGGGTGGGGCAGGAATGTTCTTTCTACCCCTGGTTGGTTGATCCATCTTGGGCACATTAAATCACTTAACCTCTCCAAGTCTCGGTATCCCCATCCCTGTAAATGGGCACAGAAACAGGAAGATCTACCTCAGAGGGTGTTGTGAGGATGCACTGAGGTTACTCATTGAAGCATCAGCGCAATGCCTGAGTCTTAGTTCTGCACAAACATTATCTGTGGATGCTACTTCCCAGTGATCATGAAAGTCCAGCCACTGTTCTCTGTGCATCTCTCCCAGGAAAAGTGAGTTCAAGCACTGGGGTGACTTGAGAAATCTTCTTGGGTGAGTTATTTTCAAACAGATTCTTAAGGGTGAGTAGGCTGAGTGTAGTTTCAACAAAAGGAGCAGATGAGCAAAGCGACAAAGGGGCCCTGGAGATATTGTTTGCAGAGTTTAAAAAGCTTTCAAGGTGTTTGTCAGGTGTACTTGTCTGCATCCTTAAAGTTTGCTCTGTGACTATGAACAAAGAACATCAGTATGGTGGACTGAATAATGCCCTCCTCCCCACCCCATCCCTCCCCACAGACACAAAATTCCACATCATAATTCCTGGAACCTGTGAATGTTACCTTATAACGAATAAAGGTCTTTATAAGTCTAATTAAACTGATGATCTTGAGATGGGGAGATTATACTGTTTTACCTAAATGAGACCTAAAAGTCATCACAAGCATCCTGGTAAGAGGGAGGCAGAAGGAGACTTGCCTTTAGATGGAAGTGGAGGAGGCCAAGATTGAGTGACACGGCCATAAGCTCAGAAATGCTGGCAGCACCCAGAAGCTGGAAGAAGCAAGGAGCAATTTCTCCCCTAGAACCTCCAGAGGATGTGTGGCCCTCCTGACACCTTGCTTTGGGCCCAGTGAAACAGATGTTGGATTTTTTTGGCTTCCAGAAATGTGAGAGAATAAATCTCTATTGGCTTAAGTTGTCAGATTCGTGGTAAATTGTCATAGCAGTCAGAGGAAACAAATACAAACAATAATGATATTTGTGTGTTTCCAGTACTCTTGCCTGGAAAATCCCATGGATGGAGGAGCCTGGTGGGCTGCAGTCCATGGGGTCACTAAGAGTTGGACACGACTGAGTGACGTCACTTTCACTTTTCACTTTCATGCATTGGAGAAGGAAATGGCAACCCACTGCAGTATTCTTGCCTGGAGAATCCCAGGGACGGCGGAGCCTGGTGGGCTGCCATCTTTGGGGTTGCATAGGGTCGGACACGGCTGAAGCAACTTAGCAGCAGCAGCAGCCCTGCATAGGGTGGCCGGCCGCTTAGGAGATTCACTGTCCCTGTGTGGGAATGAAATGACAGTGGACAGAATTCCTTTTGGCTCCTCTCATTTCCTAAAGCTTTACCTCTCGTATCAGCTCTTCCTGCCTTGGCTTTTTTGTGATGAGGGTGAAGGAGCATCCTGATCAGAAGCCAGCTTTGGAAGTGAAAGTCAGGAAAGATCTGTCCAGCACACCAAGCTCCTGAAATTCCCACAGCACTGCTCCTCTGTGATCTCAGCAGCTGTCCTTAGACAGGACCTTGGGGTCACTAAGACAGTGTTTTTTCCTCAGTTGTAGTCCATGGTGGTCTGGGGTTCTCCAGGAGAGATGCTTCTGAAGATGAGGCACAGGTATAAGGGTGGCCCACAAAAACACCCATACCCTCATTTGCTATGCATGATCTACTTGTACTTCTAGGGTAAAGCTGTGTTGGAAGAAATACTTCTGTTCTAAAAACACAGCCTGAAAATTATTAAACTACATGCCAAGTCCCCACTCACCCAGGGGGAAGCAATGACCTAACGTTCTGGTGAATCAGCGGCAGCACAGGGAGTTAAACAAGGGGTCCCTGAGCTCCTCTTTCTGGCACTGGAAACCCAACTCTCAGCCTACACAGAGGAGGGGGATCCAGAGACAAGACTCACTCTGGGAAGAAGCTCCAGTTCACTGCAAACTCGCCTTTCCCAAGTCCTCTATGCTTTCCCCCAGGCTTTCCGCTGTCCTTGCCACATGAAGTCGAATTATCTCACCAAGCACGTATCCTTTCTGTTTCACTTTTCACCTGATGAAACTGAGTTTCAGCGGGGCTAAGTGACTTGCCAACAGTCAAGCAGCAGCTCAGAGTGGCAGGACAGGGGATTCAAACTCCTGACCATCTGGCCCTTTTGCGTTCTCACAGCTCGGAACCTGATCACAGCACCCACAGAATGGACTTGTCATGGTGGGCGGGGGCTGATCAGGGACCTGTGTTTGGTTACCGGCAGTTAGTGAATAGCTGTGTGCTGCTCTGTAAGAGATGTCCTGGAATGGAGACACGGAAGATGACCTCTTCAGCCATGGGGAGAGGTGATATCTGACCAGGTGTCCAGCTAGCCATCCATACCAGAAAATAGCCGTGGCCATTGTTACAAACCCGGGTCCCCACTTCCACTTGAGTCAGACAGCTCATATGTTCTTGTTTCCCTAAATGCAGGATGCACTCAAGCAATTGAAAACAACTTCTGGGACAGTCTTGTTCCATTATGTCTAATGGAATTGAGTGTCTGTGGCACACAGTGTGTGCTGATATTTTGCAGAAACAGGGCGGGATTTTCCCATTACTCTCAGGATGGATGAGACGTGAAATGAACTCCTCAGAGACCTCTCGCTTTGTCACAATAGAGCCAGCAAGTCACATTAGGAGATTTGGGGTGCAAAATGCATTTCTGGTTCCTGCTTTGTATCCTCCCCTTCACTGTCTGCCTCCTTTCCATGTGTTTCTCTCTCTGCTGATACATTGGGTGGCAGGAGACCCACATGAAAAAGGCCCATATGAAAGGATTCATCCTGCTGTTTAAGGAAATGCCACTGCTTTTTTGGGATACAAAGACCCTGCTCTGAACGCGGCATTGTCTTTTCTCCCTGATTGTTTGCTGCTTTACGTGCTTGTCTTTTCTTCCTCTTTTTGTTTTCTTAACCTCTGCTCACAAAGAACAGGAAAGTTCCTGGCTTTAGCTTTGAGGCTGTGTCTGCCTCTGTCTCTCACCATCTGTCTGTGTATCTCTGTCTCTTGTGTGTAAAAATGTTTTGGCAGATCATTCCTATCTCAGTGAATAAAGTGCCCATAACAGAGCTGAAAGGCAGAGACCAGAGAAGAAACTATTTGATTCATGAATGCCGACTCTCTCCAGGGCCCACTTCTACCTGGACTATTTCCTTCTTTATTTCTGTCCTCACTTTTATTAAGTTGTTTTCTCCTCAGAGCATGACATGAGATTTCCTTGCTCAAGGACTTTTAAGAAACACAAAATGTCCCATCTCACCAAATGGGAGAGCTGCAGTAGTTCTGAGAGCCCATCCAATCCCCCCTCTCTCTCCACTCCAAACTTAACTGAGGGTAGTCTTGGTTCTTGTAGGGAAGCCAGCACCATGGCTAGCCTCCTCCTGAAGTCTCCTCTGAGATGTCGGAGGCACCAGGCTATGCAAAGGTCCTGAAGGGTCATCGAGCAGTGGTCCAGGCTGGATGTGTTGCTGATGGTCGAGCTGAGATGTAGAGGGATGAAGGTCACATGCAATAGCCTCTCAAGGTCACAGATAATAGCTGGCAGAGCTGGGATGGCTGTCCTGGCTCCTTTTGCATTTACTCCCCAGCTCATCATATAGACATAAAAGGCTGGGGATCTCTTCCAAAAACAGCACCATCATGCCTTTTATAGTACTTTAGAGTTTATATTAAGGGTTCCCTGCCTGTCACCTCATTTGACCATGGAGGCAGGGATTCTGTGAAGCAGTCTAAGACTGCCATCAGCCTCTCCTTTGCACTTCCCTGGTGGCTTAGACAGTCAAGAATCCACCTGCAATGCAGGAGACTGGGGTTCTATCCCAGGGTCAGGAAGATCCCCCAGAGAGTGAATGGCTACCCACTCCAGTATTCTTGCCTGGAGAATCCCATGGACAGAGGAGCCTGGTGGGCTACAGTCCATGGGGTCACAAAGAGTTGGACACGACTGAGCGACTAACAGTTTTACAGAGGCAAGAAGTGAGGGGAGCTGTCCAAGGTAGCGACCGAGACCCTTCTGCTCTGTGTGTTGGGACGACACATTTCTGCGGCTGTTTTGGCTTCATTCCCCACACAGGGCTTAGCATGAAAGAGACTGGTGGCCATGAGACAACTGATGGATTCTTTGGGGTAGGGGGAGAATCTAACATGATACACAGGTATTTTTCTTTTACAATCTCTCTTCCTGCCAGCATACTATCTCTCCCTGCACGGCCACACCGTCTCTCTTTTCCACATGTCTTTCTGTTGGCCTGGAGGTATGTGAGTGAGGGATAGGGTATGCTGTCTCTGGAGATCTGACATCTGTGCACCCCAGAACAAAAGTTTCTCTCTGGGCCCCATTTTCTTCTTGGCGAGCTTTAGTTCCCATCTCAGTGCAATGCTAGAGCATCAGGTTGAGTCTTCCTCTCTCTCTTTTTAAAAAATTATTTTTTGGTAATAGAGAATATTTCCGGACTTAACAGATCAGTGCATTAAAATCCATAAATATTTGATCAGCGTCTGGTCCTCGGAGAGGCTCTTGTCGGAATAGCTGAGTTGGTCTGTGTGCCTGTCTCCCCCTTTCTCTTTCTTCCTTCACCTTCCCCCTCCCCTCACCCCAAACATTTGGATAATCTATTTACTAATGAACTCAATATTAATGTATCCATTTTTCTCTGTTAGTGTCAGATTTCATTAGGAAACATGGGAGGCCTGACATTAATTGTATGAAAAATGGGTCTCGAGGAAGCTGTTGGATTCTTTCTTCTTAAGAGAGAAAAAAGTTTCTCCAAGAGAAAGCATGGTGTTTCTCTGCTGGTGTGATGACATTGGCGATGTGGCAGCAGCAGACACTGGGTGTGTGTGTGTGAGTGTGAGATATCTCAGTGGATCTTTGGGGGTGGGAGAGGGTTACCATTGCTCCTCTTGCCTCTATAATTCAGAGACCATCTGTATCCTTCAAATCCCATCTCCAACATAGTGGAAAGAATGGTGGTTGTGAAGTTAGACTCATCTGCATTCCTATCCTGACTCTATCCCTTAAAAGAGCTGTGACCTGAAACAAAATCCGTTGCTCTCTCTGAGCCTTGGAATCCTTGTTGGAAAAATGGGAAATACTAATACCAACTGCTAAGAGAAAAGTGACTGGGGATGTTGGCAATTTGGTAGCAAGGAACCCAGCAGTGCCTGGGTCCTGCCATTTCTGTCACTTCTTCTCCTGAAGGATTCAAGAGCACCTGGAGAAGGATACTTTGCCGTGCTCGTACGGGAGACTGGAATGAAGCCAGAAGCTTAAGCAGCAGCCCCAAGTGGGGTCTACAACAGCCCCAAGTGGGGTCTACAAGTCCTCCATCATCACCTCTCCACCGGTCTAGACTGTGGGGTCTAGCTGTCTCTGGAGAGCTGCGCGAACTCTCCTGGTTGATGAGGGAGAGCCATGAGAGCTGCTGGATTGAATTTATCCATCGGTCTCTGGTGTCAGGAGAGGTAGAAAAGGGAGGGGGGCGCTCTTTTGTTTCAGTGGCCCAGTCTGAAACTGAAGGTGGTCCAATCATAGTCATAGGCCTCACCAAAACATTTAAGAGATAAAACTTGGGAGATTAGTGGTCATGATGGGGGTGGAGGAGAGAAGACACGCCTTCCCCCACTAGGTATCTCATATGATCAGAGTATTTTATTGTGAAAAGTATGATGATAAATGAAACACACCGAGTATGGTGCCTGATACATACTGGGCACATGGTAAGTGAGCGCGCTTCTCTGCAGTGAAGTCTACCCTGCTCTCCCCTTTCCTTTAACTTCTTGTGCACAGAGATAGATCTCTTTTTCTTACCCTGAAGGCTCTCTGTCACTTTCTTCTCTGTCTCAGAGTATATTACAACTAATTGCCAAGTCCTGTAGGGCGTGGACCATGTCTTATGAGAACCCATCACAAAGTACTCCATCTGAAAAAAAATTGGATAGATTTTAATCTGGGTAGATGGATGGATAGATGAATGGGTGGGTGGGTAGGTGGGTGGATGGATGGATGGATGGCTGGGCAGCTAAATGGAGAAGAGCTTATGGTTGGGAGTGCTTGTCTCCTTTGGTGTAGATCTAAGAAGGAATTAGTGGGCATGTTTCATTTTGAGGAATTAAAAGATAGGGGAGGGACATATCCATTAAAGTTATGTTGATGATTCAAAATATTAGGTGTCCTAAAGGGTAATGTGAATAGAAAATAAATATATATTTTTAAAGGCAGCTATTACACAGAGGGCTGGTAGCTCACTGTCTTACTTGCAAAATGCAAATCTTTCCTAACCCTTCTATTCTCTCCAGGTAGTCTGTGAAGATGAGAGGATGACTTGAAAGTATTTCACATTGTAAAATTATAGCTAGATAGAAAGATAGACAGGCATCAGTTCTCCATTTGTTTTATTTTCATATAAACAAGAACAGAATTAGATTCAGATGGACTTTTGCTAACATGGGGAAAGATGAACCAACTTGCTGTATCCAGTAGGTCAACTTGCCCATGGTCACGAGCATTGGTCGACCATTGCTCTGCAGGCTCCTTGGATATTAGGACTCACGTGTGCGCTTCTACTCCTCCCCTTGACTCTGAGCTCACTCAGTGCGCCATACACGGTGTTTCTCATGTAAAACAGAGTCTCTCCTCCTTGATTGCTGCTGCTGCTAAGTCGCTTCAGTTGTGTCCGACTCTGTGACCCCATAGATGGCAGCCCACAGGCTCTGCCATCCCTGGGATTCTCCAGGCAAAAACACCGGAGTGGGTTGCCATTTCCTTCTCTGATGCGTGAAAGTGAAGCTGCTCAGTCATGTCTGACTCTTCACGACCCCAGGGACTGCAGCCCACCAGGCTCCTCTGTCCATGGGATTTTCCAGGCAAGAGTACTGGAGTGGGTTGCCATTTCCTCCTTGATTAGTTGCAGAGAATTTACTCCCTCCGACTTCCCCCATCATTACCTGACTTCTGCTTCATTAAGAGGGAGTCTCAATGGTGAAAGTTACACATGTTAGAGTTAAACATATGTACCGACTAGGTTTACCAGCTTTTCTGCCTCCAGAAACTCACTTTCTCACTCTCATCCTCACATATCCTCATCTGAAAAACGGGTATACTACTTTTACTTCATAGGGTTTTTAAGAGAATAGGATTAAACAGTGCTTGCAAATCGCCTCATCTGGTGCCAGGCGTGATCATGCCCATGGTCTTGTACAACACATGGTGCGGAATAAACACCGGGCAGTGGTCTCTCTTTGCTTTGCTCCCTGTTATATTAATAAGTTCACCAGGATTGTTTGGATGGGCCTAGTGTGCAGGGATTTTGATCTCTGGAACCCAGAAGTCACAGGTTATTGCCATGTAATTAAACAATTTTTATTCCTTGAAGGAGCCATTTAACTTCTGTCTGCCTGCCTCCCATTGCACTCTGTAGACCCATGTGTAAAACAGGAGCTCATGTAGGAATTCATGGTAATTTTTTGCATGGAGTAGAGGTGCAGGAGGAATGTGTATCATTCCTTGGATTCCTCACATTAAGTGTGATTTGCATATATGTATTTTAAAAACCCATCTTCATTAATTCAATGTTAGCATTCTTTATTCTTATGTATTTATTTATATTGCTCCTCTTTCCAAAAATAATGTTAGATGGCTTATTTATTCATACAAATGGCAATAAACAGATACACAGATAAGGGGGGAAATGGAAGGTCCATACTTTTGAGTGTGGAACTAGTGTTTTGCATTTCTTTTCCATTTATTTATTTGTTGGCCACACCATGGGGCATGTAGGAGCTTAGTTCCCCAATCAGGGATTGAACCCAAGCACCCTGAATTGGAAGTGCAGTGTCTTAACTACTTGACCACCGGGGAAGTCCTGCACTTCTTTTCAAATTCACCATTCATGGCAGAACTTGTCACAGCAGCTCAAGCTTCCAGTTGTGGGAGAATGATGTGACATGTCTCCACGGAGAGTACAGACACAGGGGGACCTGGGCCTTCTGAGCACAGAACAAAGGGGCAAGAATCCACCTGGGAAGCAGGAGGAGTGATGGGGATGGCTTCCTTTACTTCTGGAAGCCATGTGGCTGGAGGGTGAAGAATCAAACATCCTCCGTGAGGCCGGAACCCTTGTTGAAGACTGAGCTGGCTGGACCCTGATGGCAGTGAGTTGGGATTTGGTAGGATGCTTGCAAAGCAGTCAGGACACACGAGGCATGGAGTAGACTTGAGATATTATTATTACTCATCAGTATCTGGAGACAGGATGGAGCAAAAGAGGATGCGGGCAAGCTTCATCTTTGTCCCCCTGGGAAAGCAGTGCAGCAAGTGCTGAGGACCCAGGCTTCTAGGGCCTGGAGCCCTTCGCTGTGTGTAGTCGCTCACTTGTGTCCAGCTCTTTGAGACCCCATGGGCTAGCCCGCCAGGCTCCTCTGTCCCTGGGGATTCTCTAGGCACGAATACTGGAGTGGGTTGCTACGCCCTCTTTCAGGGGCTCTTCCCAGCCCAGGGATTGAACCCAGGTCTCCCGCACTGCACGTGCATTCTCTACCATCTGAAGTCCCAGGGAAGCTCCCCCAACCCGAAGCCCTGACTTCCCCTTTCACCTCCTGAAGAACTTTCTTTAATTCTTTTCTGATCTCCTCAGCTGAATGTCAAGGAAACAAAGAGCAAATTAATCTCGGCATGAGGGGGGTGGTGGTTAATTTGTATAAAAAGATGAGTGACATCTTACGAATAGATTATGTCGCGTGCAGCCTCTTGGGAGCTCGTGTGTGTGTGTGTGTGTGTGTGTGCGTGTGTGTGTGTGTGTGCGCGCGCGCGCGTGTGCATGCACTTCTTTCCAACTCTTACTGTACCCCAGTATCTCCAGCTGAGCCCTTGTTTTACAGAAAGACTTAGAAAAGAGCAGAATGGGAAGATTTCTGTGTTCCTGATGGTCTTTTTTTTTTACCCTCCAAGACCTCTTGCCTCCTAAAGCTGCCTACACTGGCTGCCAATTTGTTCAACGAAGCTGTCGTGTGTTGTTAATATTGTCAGGATTTATGAGCATGGCTAAGTGTGTGCCTGGAATAATTTCTTTTCCTTTTCTTTCTTTCCTTTTTCTCTCCAGAGAGCAGCATGGGGAGTGGAAGTCTGGGTACAGACAGATTGGGTTCTAGTCTTCATTCTACCACTGACATGCTGTGTGACCTTGGTCAAGTCCATTTTTATTTTCTCTTGCTCTGAGGTCTCTCATCTGTATTATCAGATGGGGTGGTTTTAAGGGACCTTATGGTGCTGAAATTTTATTACTTGACTGGTTTAAGTGGTTCCCCATTAAGTACCAAAGACTGTGAGAAAGTCCATTCTGCTTTCTTAGCCTCAGTTTCTCTGTCAACAAAATGTAAGTGGAGGGGAACTAAAGGTCCTTTGCGGGTTTAATTTAATATGGAGATTAATGGGATGGGCTTTCTGCATTCTGAGTGCAATGCCAGCTCTTGGCAATTAATGTCATTAGAGACCAGAGCTTTCCAAACAGGATTTCTGAGTGCCAAGTAAGTCTGTACCTAACTAAGTGGTATATTGTTAGACTGACCTCCTAACACGGGGGTGTTTGTATTGTATTCAAGCCTAGTACTTCCCAAATGTAGTAGCTTAAGGTGAATTCAGTTCAGAAACGTGTAGCACTGTGTAGCGTTTTTCTTTTTCTTTCCACAAATGTTTACTGAGTACCTACTATGTTCCAGCCACCATTTTGATTCTAGAAAACCAGAAGGATCCAGTAAGATCTGTATGGAACATAGCAATAAACAGACAATAAACTAGTAAATAAATGCGTAGCTTTGGCATTTAAGGTAGCAGGAAGGGCTATGAAGAAAATAAAGTGGGGAAATGTGATGGAATGCCTGGGGTACAGGTTATTATTTTAGACAGTATTACCAGGGAAACTCTGCCAACAAGTGGCACTTGAACAGAGACTAGGAAAGTGAGGAGGATAAGCTGTAGGAAGGTCTAGGGGAGGGAATTCAGGGGAAAGGCAGTGGTGAGCATAGAGCAGCAGCATGTGTTAAAGGAGCTTAGCAGGACAGGCACTGTGGCTGAAGCTGGGGGAGTGCCGGGACCCAGCTGGGCAGAAGCAGCATTTTAGGAGATGAAGGCAGAGAGTGAGGCTGGCTTTGCTGATATCATAATTCTCCCCACTGTCAAAGGAAACCCTGATTTACTGCTTCCAGTTGGTTGTTGCTGTTGCTTAGTCACTCAGAGTCCAACTCTTGTGACCCCATGGACTGTAGCCTGCCAGGCTTCTCTGTCCACGGGATTTCCCAGGCAAGAACACTGCAGTGGGTTGCCATTTCCATCTCCAGGGGATCTTCCCAACCCAGCAGTCGAACCCGGGTCTCCTGCATTAGCAGGAGGATTCTTTATCACTGAGCCATCAGGGTAGCCCACCACTTAGAGCACTCCTTGCAGAGTCTCCTAGAGTGAACACTGTTGTCCCCCTGTTGCAAATACAGAAATGGCTCAAGGAGCCAGAAGTTAGCCTCGTCTCCCAGGTGAATGACGGAAAGTCTGGACCTGAAAGCAGAGCTGCCTGGCTCTGCACTGTGTTCTTTCCCCCCAACCTCACTGCTACCATCGGCGGTGCTAGCAAAGGCACTGGGGAGGGGCCGCTTCCTCCATGACGTCCTGCCCCTCCCATCCCTGCGGAGAGACGTGACTGACAGCGAGGGATCTGTCCAGGGCAGGTGTCAGCAAATGATGCCTCCCTGCCCCACCGGTTTTATTGGAACAAGCCACACCCCTTTTTACATGTTGTCTGCGGCTGTTTTCCCACTTCAGTGGCAAGTGGACTGCTAAAGAGACCGTGGTCAGCGAAGTCAAAAATACTATCTGGCCCTTTACAGAAGAGCTTGCTGACCTGTGGTTTGGAACATGAGTTGGTGAGTAGAGTCAAGTTCTCGAACCTCATCTTCTTGCTCCAGGCCATTAATCTGGGCCAGGAGGAATGTGCAATTTGGAGGGGAAGGAAAACTGGCCCCTTGCCCAGCCCTAATATTAACTCAGCATGTCACTCAAAGAGACCTTTCTTTCTCTCCCATTTGAATTATCTTAAGTTTAAAATCAGAGAAGGCAACGGCACCCCACTCCAGTACTCTTGCCTGGAAAATCCCATGGACAGAAGAGCCTGGTGGGCTGAAGTCCATGGGGTTGCGAGACTGGGACACGGCTGAGCAACTTCACTTTCACTTTTCACTTTCATGCATTGAAGAAGGAAATGGCAACCCACTCCAGTGTTCTTGCCTGGAGAATCCTGGGGATGGGGTAGCCTGGTAGGCTGCCATCTATGAGGTCACACAGAGTCAGACATGACTGAAGGGACTTAGCAGCAGCATGTTTAAAATGGGCAAGTTGGACAAGATCAGTGACTTCTAAATGGTCTTAGAATTTTTCACTGAAGTCTTCTCTGGAAGCTCAGTGTGTAAAATAGAATTTAAACACTGCTCTGTTGATCATCCCAATCGCCCTGCAGTCTCCTAGAAGACCTTCCTGGGCATCTTTAGGGGAGGGCACTTTGGGACATTTGAAAATTACTGGATTAGATCATTTTAGGATCTGTTCTGGATCTCAGATTCTGTTTATAATAAACACAGGTGGGTACCTTCTATATGGAGATGTTGAGAAAGTCAATTTTATTCTCTGTAAATTAAATTTTCCTTTGGAAAGAGAATACATTATGTTTCCTCTTCGGCTCTCAGTTTCCTCATTTATGGGAGAACAGTCATCCACACCTCACAGAACCATTCCCAAAATTCAGTGAAGGGTGCAGGCCAAGGGCCAGGTGATGCTGTGGCATAAACAGGAAATGGAAGCCTTCCAGACATGGTTTCAGCCATCAGCTTAAAAAACATGCTTTATTGAGAGATATGTCACATGCTATAATTCACCCATTTAGAGTATGAAGTTTAATGGATTTTAGTGTGTTCACGGATATGCACGGCCATCACTGGTCAGTCTTAAATCTTTGCATCATTTCAAAGAGAAACCCCATTCCCTTTAGTGAAGACCTCCCTAAGGAACCACTGATCTACTCTTTGGAAGTTTCATATGTATGGAATCATACAATATGTGGTGTGCAGGCTTATGCATGCTCAGTTGCTTCAGTCATGTCCAGCTCTTTGCATCACCATGGACTGCAGCCCTCCAGCTCCTCTGTCTGTGGGACTCTCCCAGTAGGAATACTGGAGTAGGTTGCCATGTTGTTGTTCAGTCGCTCAGTCGTGTCTGACTCTTTGTGACCCCACGGACTGCAACACGCCAGGCTTCCCTGTCCTTCAGCATCTCCCAGAATTTGCTCAAACTAGTGTCCACTGAGTTGATGATACCACCCAACCATCTCATCCTCTGTCCCTCCTCCTCCTGCCCTCAATCTTTCCCAGCATCCTCCTCCAAATATGTGGTATAATATGTGGTATTTTATGACTGGCTTCTTTGACTTAGCATGCTACTTTCAAGGTTCACCCATGTTGTAATATGTGTCAGTAAATTCCTTTTTAAAACAATTTAATATTCCACTGGGCTTCCCTTGTGGCTCAGACAGTAAAGAATCTGCCTTCAGTGCAGGAGATGCAGATTTGATCCCTGGGCCGGGACAGGGAATGACTACCCACTCTAGTATTCTTGCCTGAAGAATTCCATGGAGAGAGGAGCCTGGTGGGCTACAGTCTTTAGGGTCACAAATATTTGGACACAATCAGTGACTAATGTAATAGCATATTCCATTGTATGCATATACCATATGTAGTTGATCATTTATCAGTTGATGGGCACTTGGGTGGCCTTTTGGTCATTGTGAATATGCTGTTATAAATATTCATACACCTATCTGTGTGTGGGCAGGCATCAGCTCTTGTCTTGGGCTTAAGGGGTTAAGCCCTTGAAACCTCCATTTTCTCCACTTTTTTTCCCATCCATTAAGTAGAATGAGCCTGCATCCTTGTAGGCTTGTTGTAAAGGTTATAAGAGAGCATGTGGAAAGACATCTGGCACAGAGCCTGCTATAGCATAGATATCTGATAGGTACTTGTGTCCTTTCACTATGAGACAAAGCAGGTCCTCGAAAAACAAAAAGGAGCTCCTTTCTTCTCCTCTTCACATTTTGTGTTAAGACTACAGGCTCCTTGGTGGCAGGGAGCTGGTCCCCTCTGCCATATTGGGTCTCATATTTTCTAGCTTTCTGGGTTCTGTCCCTTTCAGTTAGAAGCCGAGGAGCCTGCCTGGCGAAGTCTGAAAGAAAATTAGCATCTTAGAATATGTGTGAAAATCAAATGGAGCATAAATGGAGCCGTTGTTGAGGAGAAAGGTTCTCAGAAGGTTGTAGAAAGAGGAAGGTAATTATCTTTCTGCTTTCCAACTTTAAAAGGGCAAAGAGACCCTTCTTAAGTGTTTTTGCAGCCAAACTCAGACATTTAAGTCGCAGTCCTGCCTTCCTCCCCTCCCCCTGTATCGTCAGGATCCGATGGGGAAAGTATATCGGGACTGTGTTGATGTTAATAGTGTTCCAGGAACATCCACGATGGAGCACGTGTTTGGTGCACACTGCCCATTTATTCCTCAGTTCTTTATCCAGCGTTCACCATGTGCCAATAACTTTTTGCCAGCTTTGCTGGGTAAATATGCCAATAATCAAGACAGACACAGCCGAAGCTTCCTTCATTGCAGTATGGCTTACCTCATTTAATCCTCAGAGCCCCATTTAATGGATGAGAACGCTGAGGCCTGGTAAATTAAGCTGTCTAGTAAGTGGGAGAAACCTACTGTAATTCTAGTCTGTCTCCCAAGCCTTTGTTTCTTTTTATTAATCCACACTGTTTGGGGATAAACACAAGACATAGGAAATGTGACTGCTGCAGTCAAGATACTTATAGTCTCCATGATCTAATTCTTTCTCTGTGTGTTGGTATCGATTCAGCTGGGAGTGACAGGAAATGCAACATCCCGGCGGCTTACACAAGATCAGTGTTTGCTTCTGTTGCAGGTGTTTCATGCGGTAGGACACCTAGGGTCCTTTTTACCTTCTTCCTTTGTTGTGCATGGGCTGCGTTCCCAAATTCACCTCCTAGACCAGCCTGGGCTTCCCAGGTGGCGCTGGTAGTAAAGGACCTGCCTGCCAATGCAGGGAATATAAGAGTCGCAGCTTCGATCAGTGGATTGGGAAGATCCCCTGGAGGGAGGCATGGCAATCTACTCTAGTATTCTTGCTTGGAAAATCCCATGGACCGAGGAGCCTGGCGGGCTACAGTCCACGTGGTCACAAAGAATCGGACATGACTGAAGTGACTTAGCCACACCAACTTGGCTATACCAGCAACATCCACTGTGTCCAAATTCTAGCCATGTGAAGGAGAAAAGTCCAGGAGAAGGGTATGCCCCTTTTGTCTCAGGGATTTTCTGCAAGTTAAGCTAATTTCCATTTCCATCCCTGTATCCAGGACTCAGGTGTGTAGTTAAAACCAGCTCCAGGGGAAGGTGGAAATTGCCTAGCTAAACCTAGGGGGGAGGTTCTCTTCCTGCTGAGAGAAGATTATGTTTTCGATGGAGTGGGATGGAACGTGAACCATCTCTGCAGTGTTCTCTCTCCCTACTTATATTATTGGGGGCTGACACAGAGAAGAGGCTGGTGAAGAGGGGGCAGAGAAAAGATTATTTGGGTGGAGGCAGGGTTTTACACTAAAGGTCAAGTTGAGGTGTTGAAGTCCAGATGGGGTCTGTGGGCTATTGACTGCATTCATGCCCAGAGTCAAAGGTGTTGCTCCTTTCTCTTCCCTTCTGTGCTCTAGGCTGGTGTTCATCCCCAGGGAGTCCTCCAGGAACCAACCTAGAGGGGCTTCGGAGAGGGGCTCAGAGTGAAAAGCTGTGCTCTGTGTTTCCGTCTGTCTGCAGCTCCCTTTCTCTGACTCATCTGGGGTCATCTTAGCCATGCCAGTTGGGTCTCTGTGTTTCCGTCTGTCTGCAGCTCCCTTTCTCTGACTCAGCTGGGGTCATCTTAACCATGCCAGTTGGGTTTCCTGAAGCCTTGGGCAGAGTATGTAGCACAGTGAAGGATTATTTACCACCTTATGGCTTCAGGATCATTCCTCCTTGGCTGGAGCGATCCTGGCAGAAGGATATGAAGGGGGAGCAGCCAGGCTCATTGGGGATCTCTCCTTCCGGGTCTCTGGCTTATGCCCCTGGTCACATCAGCTTATGCCCCTGGTAATGGAAAAGCTGGGAAGCCCAGGTGGCTCTGGTTAAGAATCTGCCTGCAATGCACATGAGGTGGGTTTGATCCCTGGGCTGGGAAGATCCTCTGAAGGAGGAAATGGCAACCCATCCCAGTATTCTTGCTTGGAGAATCTCATGGAGAGAGAAGCCTAGCGTGCTATAGTTCATGGGGTCACAAAGAGTCAGACATGACTGAGCATGAGAGGTTCCTAATGAAAAAAATGTAGGTGCAAATAAATAAGTGCTCCACTGGGTGCAGAGAGGTTAGCAGTGAGGGTTGTGGGGTCACCGAGTCTTGGGCCTGAGTCCCTGTTGTGCCAGCCACTGATGACCTTGGGGAAACTCCATGACCTCTTGAAGCCCCAGTTTCTTTGCTTCGATTTAGCAGTGATAGTGGAGAAGGAAATGGCAGCCCACTCCAGTGTTCTTGCCTGGAGAATCCCAGCGGCGGGGGAGCCTGGTGGGCTGCCGTCTATGGGGCGCACAGAGTCGGACACGACTGAAGCGACTTAGCAGCAGACTTAGCAGCAGCAGTGATAGTAATTCACACTTCACAGGGCAGGTTGAGGATTAAAAGAGCTCACGCACAAGAAGGGCCCAGCGCAGTCTCCCGAGGCAGTGTGTGCTTGAAAATGGTCCTCATGTCCGTTATTATTGAAGTGTCCAGTGCCATTCCTGGAACACAGTAAACAATCAGCGGAAGCTATTATCATTACAACCTCCTGGCTTTTCTGGGCCCTGCATTTATGACCTCAGCGGCAAGCGAGCAGGGCCCACTTTGCATGGCGTCCTGAGAGCTTTCACCTCTTGCCAAGTGATCTTGGAGATGTAAGTGCTTGTGGCCACTCTTTTCTCCTTCCTTCCTGCTCCCCTCCCCTGTCATTTAGTTGATTTAAAACAACAGGTTTTCTTCTCCCCCTTTCCGGATGGGTCTCCTCTCCTCTGCTCCTTCAAAGCCCAGTTCTGATTCACCCTTACCCACTAGTAACAGGGACCCTGAATGCATGTTAAAGAATGAGAAACTTGGAAGCAGCAGTTGGACAAATTTACTCCTTAACCTGGAGAAGGCAGAGCAACTGCCGTTTGCTCAGAGTTGTGAATCTAGCTTCCTGTATCTGCTCTTTGTGTGTGTGTGTGACTTGTTTCAGGACAATCAATTCAAATACCTTCTCTTCCTGTAAGTCTTTCTGGTTCTCCAACTGGAGGTGAACCTTCCATGACCCTCTTAGCAGAGGTTACTTTTCTTAGATGACACATCTCTTAAGCCCCAGACTCCTTGGGATGGTACTCAAGGCCTTCAGTTTCCCTTTCAGTCTCCAAAGGGCATCTACTCTTCTTTTTCTCTCCATGAGACTCCTGTTCATCTCCCACTCTGGAGAGGATTTGCCATCCCTTTCTCCCTGAAGCAACTCATTGCTTATTTATTCAATCACTTGGTGCCTCTCTGGCTGGATCCACCCCAGGGCTGGTGATGAATGGCTGCAAAAAGACCCAAGTTCCAGTCCTGACTCAGCATCCGCCTGGTTGAGTGACTCTTTAGCTCCTCTCTGTGCCCATTTCCCTGGGATGAAAAATGAGGCTGCTCTGCAGTCTCTACCATGCCCAGGGGTGGTGAGGGATTAATGAACAGTCATCTGGAAAGTGCTTTTCTGCAGTGTTCAGACTACCAATGAACTCAGTAATTATAATAATGCAAGTGAGGGGAAACGGCAATGGCCATTCAACCTGAGGTCTTTCCATGAGCAGGTCAAGCAAGGTTCAGAAGTGATTCTGGAAATGGGCAGATATCCAGCTCCACATCTCTGAGTAGCCCCAGAGGTTACCATATCTGTCTTTCCTCCCCTTCCTCTTCTCGACACCCTGTTTTTCCAGACTCAGAGATTTTGCACGTTATACGCTATTCCTCCATCTCAATCTACCCCATTTTATCATGTTTTCAGTTTCACATATGACCTTTGGGACGTAGAAGCTTGAACTAGCTCAAGCACCTCAATTTTGTAGATGTGGAAACTGGTGCCCAGGCCAGAAAAGGAAATTGTTCAGGGTTGCAAACAATTACAAAGTCCCAAGACAGGTTCAGAATCCTGATCTAAGAATCGGAGATCTTTGCTGATCTCCACTGTGTCTCTTCTCTCTTACCCATGCCTCTGAGCTCTGCTTGCTGTTCTTGTTCACTTGCTCAGTTGTGTCCAACTCTTTGTAACCCCCTGGACTGCAGCATGCCAGGCTTCCCTGTCCTTCACCAACTCCCAGAGCTTGCTCAAACTCATGTTCATTGAGTCAGTGATGCCATTCAAGCATCTCATGCTCTGCCGTACTCTTCTCCTCCGGTCTTCAATCTTTCCCAGCATCAGGGTCTTTTCCAGTGAGTCAGTTCTTCACATCAAATGGTCAAATTATTGGAGCTTCAGCTTCAGCATCAGTCCTTCCAATGAATATTTAGGACTGATTTCCTTTAGGATGGACTGGTTGAATCTCCTTGCAGTCCAAGGGACTCTCAAGAGTCTTCTCCGACACCACAGTTCAAAAGCATCCATTCTTTGGTGCTCAGCCTTCTTTATGGTCCACCTCTCACATCCATACATGACTACTGGAAAAACCATAGCTTTGACTAGGTGGACCTTTGTCAGCAAAGTAATATCTCTGATTTTTAATACACTATCTAGGTTGGTCGTAGCTTTTCTTCCAAGGAGCAAGCATCTTTTAATTTCATCGCTGCAGCCTCCATCTGCAGTGATTTTGGAGCGCAAGAAAATAAAGTCTGTCACTGTTTCCATTGTTTCCCCATCTGTTTTCCATGAAGTGATGGGACCAGATACCATGATCTTAGCTTTGTGAATGTTGAGTTTTAAGTCATCATTTTCACTCTCCTCTTTCACCTTCATCAAGAGGCTCTTTAGTTCTTCTTTGCTTTCTGTCATAAGGGTGGTATCCTCTGCATATCTGAGGTTTTTTATATTTCTCCCTACAATCTTGATTTCAGCTTGTGCTTCCTCCAGCCCAGCATTTCTCATGATGTACCCTGCATATAAGTTAAATAAGCAGGGTGACAATATGCAGCCTTGATGTACTCCTTTCCCAATTTTGAACCAGTAAACATTATTCTATGTCCGGTTCTAACTGAGCTCTGCTGGAGTTACTCAAATTCGGTCCTTCAGTTTATCCTTTGGGCCTGTCCACATAAATGGAGCAAACGTTACTGAGCCCTTATTCTATGTCAAGCTCTGTGCTTGGCTTTCAAGTGAATGAGGCTGAAACCCTCTTCTCAAAGTGTGCCGTGTGTATGTTGAGTAGTTGCTTTCTTCATTGCTGGATCGCCAGCTCTTAGCATAGCTCCTGGAACATGAGAGTTGCTCAACAAACAGTTATTGAACAAGGACCTGCGAGTTCTTAGCAACCTTCCAAGGGGCTTCTGCATCAGATTTTTATCCTCCAGTTCACTGTATACATATTACCCGGAGACTCTTCCCTAGACAACATACTGATAATGTCAGTACCTCCATTCTTATTCACAGACTTTCAGCAGCTGCGCATTCCCTACCTGACACATACGTCCTTCTTTGCTTCGCACATTTGGCCACATCAGATGTGGGCTTGACTTCGCTCTTCAGCCCTGCCACTCTAGGCTACCTTCCTGAACAAACCCTGTAGCTAAAATGACCTCCACTTCCCAATACATATGCTCCCCTGCCTTTGCATCTCAGGGTCATTCCTCATATGCTCCCTTTGCCTGGAATCCATGCCCTCCTCTTGGTCTCAGATGTCCCAGTCCTTGATGTTTGACCTATAGTTTATCACCCCTATCCGCTGGGAATCTGTTTATCCTTCACACTCCATCCTAAGTGTCATTTTATCTTTGAAAATCCTTGTCATCATCACACCTCTTTTGTTGGCCTCTTTTCTCTGAAGATCCTTTCTTGACACTTGCGGCACTTAATCACCCGTACCGCTTTATGGGTCTGCCTCCCCTACTCCAGTCTACCACCCAGCTGTTTGAAGGGCTGGATTGTGCCCATATCCTCAATCTCAACCCTCCATTGTAGAAGTGGTTGCTCCAAGATTCTTATATGAAAACAGTACGTGGTGCAGTCCCTTCCATGTGAAGCCTTTCGTCTGCCCTTCCTCCTTCCCCTACTGCTGCCACTGGAAGCAATTTCTTCATTTCCTGCTGTAGAATGTTCTTTCGTTGGTGTTATTAACATGCCTGTTTTTTTTTTTTTTTCTGTGATCTATGATCAGCCGCCAGCTTTTAGTATTGTGAAAAATGGGAGGATGTGAGTTAGAAAAGTTTGTTTGAGCCTTGGCCCCACCATAAACTTGCTCTGTGACCATGGGCAAGGTCCTTTTTGACTCCGAATGTCTGTTTAGTCTCCGTGTGTGTAAAGAAGGCATTGGACTAAAATTAGTGATCTCAAGCTGGCTGCCCACAGGCCCACATCTGGCGTGCAGATATCATTTTGCTTGGCTCATAAAATAATTTGTTTGCTTTTTTTTAAGTGGATAGGTTTCCAAAATGGGGAAAAAAAAAAGAGAGAGAAATTTCACACAACAGCTGGATTTCCAGCTTCTCTTGGAAAAATGAGAAGAGCTGCCAACACTGGGCTTCTTTCCTGCGTGGCAGTGCACTGCCAGGGTGCCGCTGTGGGTATGGAGTGGAGTATGGGTATGGAGTGGGAAAGGGGTATGGAGTCCCTGTCCCTAAGGCTGAGTGTCACTTGTCATTTATCATCATGTATGTGCTACTGACTTTTCCCCGATCCATTCCGCTTCCCTCATTTAAATACCAGCCTGGGGTCCAAAGTGGAGTAGGGAATGGCAACCCACGCCGTGGAAAATTGCCTGAAAAATTCCATGGACAGAGGAGCCTGGTGGACTCCAGTCCGTGGTGTTGCAGAGAGTCAGACACCATGGAGCAGCTGAACACACGCTGGTGTCCGAAGGCTTGGGGGTTGGGGCTCCTGAACTGGATGAGAGAGTTCAGGGCCCCTACTGCTCTGACATGTTACATTTCCACCCCGCTTCTTCCATTCCATTTCCCTGATTCCCCTTTTGGCTTCTCTGTCTCTAAAAATCCCCCAATCCTGCTCAGTCATTTATCAGGGAAGGGGGTAGTGGGCAAGTGGTCTTATCTTGACAGTGGAACATTTTCTCTTCCTATAATCCCCTCATGTCCATCCTAATTACTTCCTTATCAGTCTCCATGGGGACACACAGCAGGTAATTAGGAGGGGAATTGATGAGCTACCCTTTATCATTATAGAACCTGGTGGGAGAGGGGAAGAGGAACCTCTGAACCCGGTAAGGAGAGTGGGGTTCCAGTCCCAAGTGCCTGGCTCTTGGTCACATGATCTGTCTAGGTCAGCCCAGCTCACACTCTGGACCAGCTGAGCGGGCTGCTCCCACAGACATCAGAGAGGGGGCCTGGAGAGCACATGGCGACAGAGGAGGTGGGGGGAGGGCTGTGTTGTCTGTGTGGCAGGGCCAGGAGGTGAGAGGCGAGCCCCTGCACTCTGGCCCAGACCCTCCATGTGATAATCCAGAGCAGTCTTCTGCTTTCTTCTGGAAGGGCAGGCCAGTCTGTGCTGGACTTGACAGAGCTTGGCCTGTCACTGGTCTCTCCCTGAGGGACCAGGGCCAGAAATCTACACTTTAGATGGCGTCTCTTGTCTGCCTACTTTATTATTAAATACATTACATGGATGATGCCACAGTCTCAGTCTCTCGCCAACTAGCTGTTCCAGCAACATCTCACTCCTGCCCTCTCAAGTTTATTGCTCCTGAAACACACATGCAGTGTGCTCAACTCTTTTTTTTTTTTCCCTCAGGATGCCCAAGGCACCCTTGCTTCTCTAGCTGTACGTCACCCAGGACAGGTCCTGCCTCCCGCAATAAATTTTCTTCAACGCCACTCCTAACCCCCTCCAACCACCTTCAGATCCAGTCTCTCCCTTCTGCAGGTAGACAGAGGGCTGACCTACAAATCTCATCTCTCTTTAAGGTGCTTAAATCTCTGCGGAAGCTCCTTTCAGGCTATCAGGGGAAATTCTCAACCCTATCGTGGCCTGTAAGGCCTGGCAGGATCCCGACTTCTGTTCATCTCTCCAGCCTCATCGCCTGCGTGCCTTGTCCCTGCTCCCTCAAACCTAGATACCAGCCATGCACCATGTCATCCAGTTCTTTGAAGGAACCATATTCACTACTTTTTCCTGTGTATTTACATCTGCTTCCTCTGGATGCAATACTTCTGTTCTTGTTCTCCTTGAAAACCCTCCTGACCTTACAGCTCTCAGTGGAGTTGGTGCAGCCTCCCATGAGCCTGCAAGATCATTCCAGGGGTGGGTCTCCTCCTTCAGCCTCCACAGCCTCGCTGTACTTACCCCACCGCTTGCTTTCTGTATGGCTGTGGGCACCATATGTCTGATTGGCACATGTTTCTCCCTGGGTAGAAGGGCACATGGCCGTGTCTGTCTTGTTTCATTTTGTGACCCCTGGGTCTACCGTGGTATTCAGCTGATAGTTAGGCTGTTAGTAAATATTGTTTGATTATGTGAATTGAGTTAAATGCCAGTAGATTCAACTCAGTTTTACTTTGAGCCTATATTTCCTCATCTGCAAAGTGTATATGTTATATATCTACCTTCCAACAACGAAAAGACAGAAAGGAAAAATGCACATGAAGAAAAAAAAAAATAATTAGAATGTCTCTTACATGCTTCCATATGAGCGACATATCTAATATTGGAATGAGAGTCAATCCTGGATGTATTTCACACTGAAATCACGTTGACTTCTAATACTGAAGGTTTCTTTGTCGTCATGGAATCTTCCCCACTCCTCCCAACCTCTCTTTCTGCATGCAGTGCTGGTGATTCAGGATGAGGCAGGAGGCAGGACGGTGTTTTGCAGGGTTGGGGGCCTCCCACTGGGACATGGGAAGGTTGGCAAAGCCATAAAAGATTTTGGAAGCTAATGTTCATGTTCTCTGAAGAGACTCAGCCTGGGAAGGGCCAGAACCAAGAAGTCGATCCCGGGCACTTAGTGAAAGCAGGTAGGATCAAACGGTGGTGTGGTGCTTGGCCAGAGGGAAGGCCTTAATTGATTGCCTGGAATGTCAATTTGCATTTGAGAATGTGGCTTCAGGAATCAAGAGATGGGGCAAGCAGACTGTGCCCAGATCAGTTTATTGCAGCTGATTTCTTTGTTTTTGTAAGATAAATTGTTTTATTTTTCAAGCTGTGTGTGTGTGCATAAAAATGGCTCACTCTGTGTCTGCCTTAGACCTATTATGGAAATGGATAAACTTCAGCCCTCAGGACTGTCAATGTAACATCACACCTAAAACTAAATTAAAAAAAAAAAAAAACTGCAGAGAGGAGGAATTGGAATACCTTAGTATTTTTTTTTCCTTTATTAAATTCTGGTCTTGACTCTAGGAGACAGGAGAAAAAAATCATTGTTTCTATTCTAGCCCCCGAAGGTCCCCATTACTGGCTAGGTTGAAGGAGTGTAATAACACCGCCAGAGATAGGAGAGCGTGTTGAAGACGCCTGCATCCTCTGCTTAGAAAGCAGAGCTGGGGAGAAACCCCGCTTCTGAGCTAGAGCCCACCTGTGCGTGTGCGGTGCTGGGGTCAGGACGCACTGTGAACACCACCCACATCCCTCCGCCTGCCGCCCCACAGCCCAGAGCCAGCAGGGTGGGGGCCCTAGTGTGAGAGGAAGCAGTAGCGTGCACGCTCTTGGAGCCCAAGGAGCTACAGCAGAGGGCTCTGTCATTCGGCTGTCACGGGAAGCAAGACAGGTGAACTCAGGAGTGAAAGACAGGTCAGGTTGGTGGAGCGGGAGCCACGCAGGCTCGAGTCCACACGCCCTGTGGTGCCATTCACTGCCTGTGTGACTCTGGGTGAGTCCTCCCCGCTCTCCAGGAGGCCTTTACTCACTAGACGTGTGTGGTGATAATAGCCTTTAAAGCGCCTGGACACCAGCGTGAGGACATGTTGACATAAGATGCCCAGTGGGTCTGACACGTTGTAGGCAATCATCAAGCGTCAATGTTCTGCTCCTGCCTTTATTTATTCAGTCCCAGGCCATGGCATTAGGAGCTCAGGATTTAAAGCATGATTAAGGTAGGGACCCTGCCCTCCAGGAATGCAAGGTTTCCTTCAGGGGTGCAGAGAAATAACCACAGAATGACTGAGCATAACTTGCTTGCACACGTGGAAGCATCTTTCTGCTGCTTCGGTTTTAGGAGGCTGTGGAAGATTTGGTGGAGGAACTGGCCCAGGAGTGGGGAGCAGTAGAGGTTAGCCAGGTGGTGGAGGCGGGGACAAGACAGGGGGAGGAGACGCCAGACGCAGGGAACAGAATTTGCAGGTGGTAAGAGATGCCATGGTGTGTTCAAGACCCTGCAGATTAGTTCTGTATTATTCAGTTCAGTTCAGTCACTCAGTCGTGTCCGACTCTTTGTGACTCCATGAATTGCAGCACGCCAGGCCTCCCTGTCTACCACCAACTCCCGGAGTCCACCCAAACCCATGTCCATTGAGTCAGTGATGCCATCCAACCATCTCATCCTCTGTCATCCCCTTCTCCTCCCGCCTTCAATCTTTCCCAGCATCAGGGTCTTTTCCAGTGAGTCAGGTCTTTGCATCAGGTGGCCAAAGTATTGGAGTTTCAGCTTCAACATTAGTCCTTCCAGTGAACACCCAGGACTGATCTGTATTATTGGGGTGGTACATTTTTATTATTTTTACTCTAGACCAGTGGTTCTCTCCAGGTGGCAATTTTGTCCCCCTGGGGACACTTGGCCATGTTTGGAGACATTTTTGACTGTCACAACCTGTGGAGGGCAGATGCTGCTGGCATTTAGTAGGTGGAAGCCAGGGATGCTCCCCAGTATCCCACCTAGCACAGGAGGTTCCCCACAACAAAGAATGATCTGGCTCCAAATGCCAGTAGTTCCAAGGTGGAGATGTCCGGCTCTGGGACATTGGAACCTGGCCTGCTAGAGAAGGTGGTTTGCTTGGTTTTGCCTCTCTGATTTGATTCTAGCCCAGGCTCCACTCTACCCCCATCTCCTAATGTTGTCACAGCACTGACCCCTCCTCTCTTAGAATTGGCTCTTCATGACAATGACTGAAAAGCAGATGGGACCTGTGACTTGGTGCCACCCATCTGAATTAGTCACTAGCAGCGGGTGGCACCTTAGCCTGAATCATTTCATGAAATTATTCATTCATTGAGCAGGGAACTCAACTTTGGATGCCCGAGCAGGGGGAGGGGTGGGGAGGAGATTGTGAAGTTCTGGGTCGTTTAGAGGCCCAGGGAAGTCAGATAGAGAACTGTGGCTAGAGAGGTACAAGGGGTTTTCCCAGTGTCACAACTATTTTGTTGAGCAGCTGCTCTTGACCTGGTCATTGCTTAGGGACTCATCAGTTCCTCCGTTGGATCTATAAATATTCATTGAGCACCCATTGTATGCCTCATGCTGTGCGAAGCGCTGGGCCTTGTGGTTTGGGAACTTTAACCCCATTTCACAGATGAGACGGAGAGGGGATTCCATTGCCAAAAGCCCCAGCACCTGCGCTCACATCCCAGGTGCCTCTCATAGCCAGGTCTCCTTCCCATGGATTGAAGTGGCTGTGTGCCTCTCACCAGCTGGGCTAGGACTTCGCTTTCCTCCTGTCTGTGTCTGACATTAAGTGAAGGAAACTTGACAGAGCATAGTGCGTGTCCCTGCTTGACAGAGCGGTGGAGGAGACAGGCATTTTTACGCGTCAGGAATGTGTGGGAGAAAACGAGGAGCCGGGATGTCAGGCTGCCCAGCAGCCCGAACTGCCTCCTCACACTTCACATTTTAATTTCCAGAGGAGTTCTTCATTCCTGCTGTTGTGTTTGTTTCAGGAAGGGATGCAAAGAGGAAATGGGCTGCTGTTCTTTCTGTGATGTGGTGTTGGTGGGTGGCCCCTATGGGGAGCTTGGGGTGGGGGAGGGACCATCTGAGTCCTAGGTTAGGCTTTAGGTCAGGAATCCAGAGAGTTCTGAAAGGGGTGATTCATACATCTCCCGGAGCTGTCCAGAGTCTGAGAACACAGGAGAGGTTTTACTCTCCAAAGTGTCTTGCAAAGAAGCAGAGGTGCTGGATCTCGTCAGTAGAGAGGGGCAAAGTGATAGTGTAGGGTCAGCATGGAGTTTACAGTTAGACCTTCCTGGAATATGAAGTCCAGAGCTACCACTTCTTAGTTCTGTGGCCTTGCTTAACCTCTCTGTTTCCTAACTGGTTGATTCTAAGAAGTAAATATGAACTTATATGGAAAAGTCTTTCCATCTTTCCCACTGAGAGACATGTAGAACAGTCTTGTGTGATGATTCTCAGACTTGGGCACAAAGTCAGCCCAGGTGGGCACTGATACCTTGGCCCCTGCCAGATTCCTGTTTGAGGCCATTGAAGGTAAGCCTTGGAAACAGGCATTTTGAGGAGAATCCCAGTGGTCCTGGTAAGGCAGGTGCAGAGAAAAAGAGAGCGAGCCGGGCAGTCAGACAAGAAAAGGGAAATTTATTAGAGGGAAAAGAGGGTGACCGGCCCTTAAGGAGGACCAGCGTCCTCCCTTTTGTGATGGAATCTTTCTTATACCCCACCAATGAAAAATTCTCTGAAGGGATGGTCACGTAGCCAGAGCTCTGGAATCTGGTGGTCTCTCAGCTTTGAGAAGATAGGCAGGCACCAGTGAGATAACCGGATGGCATTTGGGCAATTTGATCTCACGGATCACTGTGATTTTATTCTTCGTTTGCAAGGTTGACATAACGAGCCATCTTATCAATGAGACCGCATGTGGGCCCCACCAGTCCTTACTGGGGCTAAATAAGTAGGGGAAACAACCTTTGCGATCTCTTAAATTAGTGCATCTCTCCCCCACCTACCGAACAAGCTCACCCGGTGGCTTAGTTTGACTCTCCTGCTGCCTCGTGAGGTCGATATTTTCACTGCCCTCATTCTGTGGGTAAGAGGACCAGAAGGCTTATTTAAAGCAATCCCTATTTAAGTCGGCTTTCAGTGCATCAGATCCTCGAACACAGGAGGTAGGAGACAGACTGTGGGGCTGGAAGTCGGGCAGCCCGTGTGTGCCACCCAGTGTCCTGTGGGTCTCAGGCGCTTTAACTCACGTCCAGATCTCCTGGTTTCAGGTTCCTCATATGTGAAGTTGGGACCACTAACAAGCGGAAACTCAGACTCCTCACTTACACTGAAAGTGGACTGGGATGAATTTCGTATTCCCATTTCACAGGACAGTGACTTATCTGAGGCTTTACAATTGTAAAGTGATAGAATCTAGGTTTTTGTTTTTGTTTTTTTTTCCCTCTGCTAGGCTGGATGCCTCCCTGTGCTGCCAGGAGAAAGCACTGGGTTAAAATATGGGTGAAATTACATCCAGTATTTGTCACATGAAGGTGCAACTGTAGATCTGCATAAAGCAACTCATTACAGGGCCTCACTACATATTTAATAAAAATCATGTTCAGAGAGGAGCACGGCCCTTAATGCTTACTTCGATCTTATTGGAATAAATGGTTCTCTTAGAGCAAAAAGTCTCACCCTTTGCAAGAGAAGGAACTTTCCCAAGAGCCTTTGGAAAAAGCAGTTCTCTAATGGTACCCTGTGTAAAACACAAGCTGCCTTAACTTGCCTCCCCGAGTGACAGATTGAGCCCCGCCCCTCACAGCAGCAGGACCGGCACCGGGGTTGGTCTTTCTGCAGTACTGTGTTTTCACAAAGTGCTTTGTCACAGTGAGGTCTGGGAGCTTCTGTAACCCTGGGCCTTTCCCAGGGCACCCGGGAGGAAGACGTGGCAGCCAGTGGCTGAGACGCAGGATTTAGGTTATCGTTTGGCTTGGGCAGTCCTGGGTGATCATGGGCACGTCCTTTTCCACTGGAGGCCCCCACGTTTTCATCACAAGAGGAGTATATTGCAAACCTGTGTGCTGAATCCCTGCCAGAGTCATGTTCATGATTGAGTTAGTACCCACACTTCCCTGGTGGCTCAGATGGTAAAGAAACTGCCTGCAATGCAGGAGAGCCAGGTTCAGTCCCTGGGTTGGGAAGATCCCCTAGAGAAGGACATGGCAACCCACTCCAGTATTCTTGCCTAGAGAATTCCATGGACAGAGGAGCCTGGTGGGCTACAGTCCATGGGGTTGCAAAGAGTCAGACAAGACTGAGCGACTAACACTCACTTTTACCTGGTGCCCCACGCTGGGAAAACATAAAGGTGACACGTCTCTCGGAGAGCACAGCACGACTAAATTGGCCCTGGCCTTGGTTCAGGGCTTCCCTTGTGGCTCAGCAGATAAAGGATCCACCTGCCATGCGGGAGACCTGGGTTCAATCCCTGGGTTGGGAAGATACCCTGGAGAAGGGAACCGCCACCCACTCCAGTATTCTGGCCTGGAGAATTCCATGGACTGCATAGTCCATGGGGTCTCAAAGAGTCGGACACGGCTGAGCGACTTTCACTTTCACTTTGGGTTTCTGGCCTCTCTTGTACCAGAGGCTCTTCAAAATCTGCTGAGTCTCCCAACTGTCTTCTTCCTTCAGCCAGGAAGCAGGAAAGTCTAAGACAGACCAAGTCTTAGCAGAGGCCTGGGGAGTTTGGAGTAACCTAACCTGTGAGATGACTGTGGTCCTGTTATATTCAGATGAACAGTGATGATAATAGCTAACATTTATAAGATACAGATTTTCTGTGCCCGAGTTGTAAGTTGTAAGCATGTTACACATGATAGTGTATCTCAGTCTCACAAAATTCAGGGATAGAAGCATTATTATAATATCCCCATTTTATAGATGGGAACATTGAGGCCTAGAGAACACGAGCTGCTTTGAAAGGCACACAGACCAGTGAGTGGCCGAGGAGGGATTTGAACTCAGTCAGGCTGGCCCCTTACCCTGGGCCACGCAGCCTCGCTAGTGAGCATCCTGTAACTTGGCCCGGGAGCTCCATTCTGTCTGCACTCCACTGTGGTTCCAACAGGAATCCGAAAGAAAGCAGAGAGATTCTGGGCCACCTTGGATCTGGGACCTTGCTGAGGTCCCAGCACCTCTGACCAGGGGTTCAACCATCTCCACACACCCAGTCCTGGTGGCTCTCTGCCCTGGGTCACGGCCACTCTCTGGAGTGGACAGCTAAGGGCTGCACTTGGCCTCATTTCACCGAGTGTCAGGGGCACTGCCAGTGCCATGGCCAGGACAGCTGCTCCTGTCTTCAGGGCCAGCTCTCTCTGGGGAGTCCTCCCTGTGGTTCTCCCAAGGCTAGAGGGGGAGGTGGGTGGTCTCTGCAACGGGGTTGATGACTGGCAGTGGATGGAAGTGCTGCCCCTCCCCGGAGGATCGCAGGATCACAGGGCACTGAAGCGTCTTGTAAAAAAGGCCTGGGTTTGACAATAGCATGATAGCTGGGGAGTAAGAAATGAGATGACAGGCAAAATCCTGGTTCTGTTGCTAACTCACAGAGTGATCCTGGGCAGGAGACTCAGCTGTCTCGGAACTTTGAGTTCCCCACCTTTAAAATGGGGTCATGAACTTTCACTCATGAATGTGTTCATTCAACGCATCTGTACTGAGCAGCTGCTGCTTGCCAGGCGTGTTTTAGGCTCTCCTGATGCAGCGGTGAGTGACAGCCGAATAGAGCCGGCCCTGAGTGCCTTTTCAGAACTGGTATTCGATGGGCCACGGGCTTATGGTGGGTGGGGGCGGTGGATGGTGTATATGGAGGCAGAACTGTATACGGAGGATGCTCCCTGAGGCTTGGAAATCCCATTTAGGGGTCTAGGGCTATTTCAGAAACATAAAAGGCTCGAGGATGGTTTCACTTCAGCATTCTGAGGGAGATGGAATTATGTGTATGTGTGTGTGCAAGTGTGTAACAGACAGGGAGAAGCAGGGGGAGGAGGGGAGAAATGGGGTGAAACAGAGGAGGCAGCCTGGTGACAGGGGATGGACCATACAGGGGAAGGGGAAACGGGAAGGCACAGAGCGACAAAGGAGGAAGAAGCAACAGAGGGAGCGGCAAACAGAGCCAGGGCTCTGCGGTCATCATCCTGGAGCCAAGGGAGACCCGCAGAGCCCTGGGACCCTCCTGAGCTCCACTCTGCTCTCCTCCGTCTTTCACGGACTCTGGGGCAGCTTCTGACCTCTTTTGGCCTCAGAGGCAGAAGGATCTCCAGGCCGGAGTCCACGTTACCCTCGGATCCTGCCAGCTGTCTGTCTGCCACGGAGCCGCGAGCCCCACACCAGTCTGTGGTTGGTTCTTCTCCCCACAGTGCCCGCTAGGAAGCCTGGAATTGGGAGGCCCAGCAATGTGCGGGTTTTAGGGAGTCTACGCCCAGCTGTTCTTGTGGGCAGGGACACAGGAGGCAGGCAACTAGGAGAGCGTTGTTCTGTGTCCCTCCAGGTGGGGCTCTGGGCTGCTTCCTGAACACTGAGTGTACTGCGGTCCAGGATCCAACAGCATCATCCCCTTCAGGGCCTCTCCTCCCTCCAGCTCCCTGAGAGGCTCTTGTGAGAGAGAGAGAGTGAAGACCTCCATAGAGAGAAAGCCTGCCATACCTCCTGTCCTGCCTTCAACTAGGGGTCCATCAAACCCCTAGTTGATGACTGAGATCCCCAAGCACAGAGTGAGGAAAGTGGCTTGCCTGGAGGTACAGTAAATCTCCTACATATGAATCAGTTCCATTCCAAGAGTGTGTTTGTAAGTCCCACAAAGTTAGCCTAGGTACCCAGCTAACACAGTTGACTATATAGTTCAGTTCAGTTCAGTTCAGTCGCTCAGTCATGTCCGACCCTTTGTGACCCCATGAATTGCAGCACGCCAGGCCTCCCTGTCCATCACCAACTCCCGGAGTTCACTCAGACTCATGTCCATCGAATCAGTGATGCCATCCAGCCATCTCATCCTCTGTCGTCCCCTTCTCCTCCAGCCCCCAATCCTTCCCAGCATCAGAGTCTTTTCCAGTGAGTCAACTCTTCGCATGAGGTGGCCAAAGTACTGGAGTTTCAGCTTTAGCATCATTCCTTCCAAAGAAATCCCAGGGCTGATCTCCTTCAGAATGGACTGGTTGGATCTCCTTACAGTCCAGGGGACTCTCAAGAGTCTTCTCCAACACCACAGTTCAAAAGCATCAATTCTTCGGCACTCAGCCTTCTTCACAGTCCAACGCTCACATCCATACATGACCACAGGAAAAACCATAGCCTTGACTAGACAGACCTTTGTTGGCAAAGGAATGTCTCTGCTTTTGAATATGCTATCTAGGTTGGTCATAACTTTCTTTCCAAGGAGTAAGAGTCTTTTAATTTCATGGCTGCAGTCACCATCTGCAGTACTGTACTGCAATAGGTTCATAATAGTTTTCGCACAAATAATGCCTAGAAAATAAACACAGAGACAAAACATTTTTAATCTTACAGTATAGTACCCTGAAAAGTACCATAGTACCAGCTATATTACTACTGCTTTTATACTTGGTTCCAGACATCCTGGACTTAAAATAAAGATTCTGTACTCTATACAGCCCATATATGTGTGCACGCTCAGTCATGTCTGACTCTTTGTGACCCCATGGACTGTAGCCCTCCAGGTTCCTCTGTCCATGGAATTTTCCAGGCAAGAATATTGGAGTGGAGTGCCTCTTCCAGTACTCCAGGGAATCTTCCTGACCCAGGGATCAAACCCGAGCCTCCTGTGCCTCCTCCACTGGCTGGTGGATTCGTTACCCCTGAATCACCTGGGAAACCCTGCTCCGCACAGCACTGCTCAGTAGAGACACAGAAGTGCAGCCCCTTGTCGAGGCTGCACACACGTGACAGTGCACTCCAGACACGGGAGCTAACTTACAAACGCACATTCATATCTTTGAAAGTTCACAACTTGAGGGTTCGTGTGTAGGAACTTAGTTGTACTTGGGTAGTCTCTGTCGGAGCCTACACACTTCACAATGCTGATTTCAAAGCCCACAGGCAGGGGAGCCGTTACAGAGGAGTGGTTAATTGCATGGGCTGGATTTCCAGACAGTGTGTGATTTGCAATTAGTGATCAAATCTTTTAGCATTTTTTATGTCTGTTTCATTTTTATCATTTGTATGATGGGGTGGCAGAGGATAAGATGGTTAGATAGCATCGCTGACTCAATGCACATGAATTTGGGCAAACTTTGGGAGACAGTGGAGAACAGAGGAGCCTGGTGGGCTGCCGTCCATGGAGTTGCAGAATCAGACACGACTTAGCGACTGAACAACAGCATGATGGGATTGGTGCGAGTATCTTCCTCCTAATACTGTTGTGAAGGTGATATGAAATAAATAATTCATTTAGATCACTTAGAAGTTCTGAGCACATAGCAAGCCCTCAATTGATATTACCTATTAGTGTCATCTTCCCACGATGAGTGGGAGATTCAAATTAAGAAGTCCTCTAGCAAAGACGTACCTTAGGTCAGAGTTAGGGAGAGCTGGCCTGCTGGACTGAATTTAGGGAACTGAAAGCGCAGTGAGAAGTTCTGCTCAAGAGTTCAAAGAAATAAGTACAAAGTTGTGAAGAAAGAAATTGTATTTGCCGAGAACTTCTGTTTGCCAGATGTTGCACAGATCACAGCAGCCCTGGGGAGGAAAGTGATATGATCCTATTTTCTTTTTTTAGATGAGGAATCTGAGTTTTATAGAGTTAGAGGGATTTGTCCAAGTTCACATGTCTGGTGAGAAGTCCAGGTGGGATTGTAATCCAGGCTGGCTCCAGAGCCACGTGCTTCTCAGCCTCCCATCCATGGGCCACAGTTGGCATTTGGGGGAAACTGGTGAAGCAATTGAACTTCACTGTCTTAGCACCTTGGTCAAGTACAAAGACAATGCTCCTGGGTTGCTATTCTTGAAACTGGAAGACAGGCTCTACAGTTTCACTACTTAGGATTCCATGAGGATTTCTTAAGTATTTCTGTGCTTATTCTTTAAAATACAGAAAAGGGGAGAAACCTACTTTGTATAATATTTTCAAGTTCATAAAACTTTGTGAAGTACCTAGGTCATTTAGGAAGGTGTCAGCATGTATGGCTCTAACAAGGCTTGAGGTTCTAAATTCAAAGTATTGTGATGGAAAACATCAGGGTATGTTGGAGTAAGTGTTTGTTACTCATGTCATGGGTGTGTTTTGAAGGAGCCATTCCAAAGGTACCCAGCTGAGAAATTCTTCTCTCACGCACCTATTGTAGGATCTGAATTTCAGATCGTTCTTGGGTCCATCTGTTGGAACCAATTCCCAACAGTTTTCTTAACTGACTCAGGTGGTCTTAGGGGACAATCTGGTGGAATGTGAATCGGCAAGAATCTGAGCCATCACCTATAAAAATATCAAAGGTTAGGGCAAGGCTTTGGAGACCGGAAAAGATCTGAAAGCATTTGTCCTTAAATAATCCTACTTAGGTCAGAGCTGAGTATGGCATGATTCAGGAAATCCTGGGGAACTAACAGGGCAGTGGTAAGGCCATGGAGCCTTATGTTGGAGTTGGTACAGTGTGGGGAGCGATATTTAGATCTTGGTAAAAGAGGTTTAAATGAGGTTTTGGGAGATGGAAGTGAACTTCAGGTTTGACCACCAATACCTGTCCTTTGAACCTCGTATCTTCATCGCTAAGTCAGACTCTGGTTTTCCTGGGATGCTGTTTGTTCAAAATAAATTAGGCTTCCATCTGTATGTCACTTCACTTAAACATTCAGGGTGGGGGTAGGCAGACTGACTTTCTGTGTGTCTGCCTGTGAGTGAGACAGACACATTCTTAGCTGTGTTTTATGAAAACAATAACATCTAAAGCCCCAGTAGCTACAGCTTCTCTATCCTTTTCAGAGAGGTGTCCTTGGGGATTCAAGCCTTACGGCGTTGTCTAGCAGTGCGTTAGAAACCTGTTAAAAGCCTTTGCCTGTTAGTTAGGGAAGTGATACATACTTTTGTTGTTGTTGTTGTTGTTCCCGATAAGGAAGGGATTTGCAGGAAGAGAGGGGTGAAAGGAGCATTGAAGAAACAGCGACATCAGTGTCGAGGCACAAAGGAAGAAAGAAAATTCCAGAGAACGTTTAAAACCTTGAGAAGACGGATGTTGTCTGGTCTGGCTTTTAAGACCTGGATACGCTTTTCCGATTTGCCAGGAGACAGGCAGGCCCTGGTCTGCAGTGCAGGTGATGACTCTATCCAGAGCTTTCTGATCACAGATGACCGCGTGGTTCACACTGAGATCATCCTGTGTCTGACACCTGTCGGGAGGGCGATGGCGGAGGTTCACGTCTCCGTGACTTTGCAAGGTCACCCGGCAGCCCGTGTCCCCAGTGTCATGAGCCGGGGGCACCCGAGGACTTGTTTTCCTTCAGCGTGGGTTTTGCACTTTTGTGTCCAAAAATCTTTTCCTGTTATCTTCACCTGGCAAACATCTGTCCACTCTTCATGGCTGCACTGGGGCGCCGTCTGTCCAGGAGACTTACCGCGCTTGCCCTTTCAGGTAAAGTTAATCATCACCCCTTGTGTATTACCGCTCTGTCGTTCGCACGATTTCGGAGCTGCATTTCTCACTCTGATGCACTGATGAGCTGAATGCTACTCCCACCACCCTGAGGCCTCACTGCAGCAGGGGGAGGTCTGACTGCTCTGTCTCTTGGAAGTCCTGTGCTCACAGGCTCCTCGGGGCTAGAGCTCAGGAGATATGAAATAATCCAAAGGGAAGAGTCAGGTTGGCACCAAAGCCCAGGGTTCCAGTGTCCTGTGGTGGTTTAGTTGTGTCCGACTCTTGCGGACCCATGGACTGTTGCCCACCAGGCTCCTCTGTCCATGGGATTCTCCAGGCAAGGATACTGGAGTGGGATGCCATGGCCTCCTCCAGGGGATCTTCCTGACCCAAGCATCGAGCCCTGGTCTCCTGCATTGCAGGCAGATTCTTTACCAAGTGAGCTGCCGGGATCCAGCATCCTGAAGGTCTGCCATAACCACACACGTGTCCTTCCCAAGACCCGTTCCATCCAACCCCACCCAGGGGACTTCAGTGCAGACAGAGGGCAAAGGAGATACACTGGCATCCAGGGCTGTGCGTTAGCTCTGCAGTGAGTCAGGTTTCTAAACGAGAGGCCTTTTTTTTTTTTTTTTTTACTTTTTATTTTATATTGGAATATAGCTGCTTAACCTGCTTCCCAGGTGGCACAGTGGTTAAAAAAAAAAAAAAAAAAAATCCCTCTACCATTGCAGGAGACACAGCAGACGAAGGTTCAATCCCTGGGTTGGGAAGATCCTCTGGAGAAGGAAGTGTCAACCCACTCTAGTATTCTTGGGAAATCCAATGGACAGAGAAGCTTGGTGGGTTACAGTCCATGGTGTCACCAAGAGTGAGACACGACTGAGCACACACGCACGTGGCTGATGAACACTGTTGCGACAGTTTCACCTGAAGGAACAGCAAAGGGACTCAGCCGTACAAATACATGTGTCTGTTCTCCCCTAGACTCCCTTCCCATCCAGGGTGCCACATAATACTGAGCAGAGTTCCCCGTGTTACACAACATGTTGTTAGTCACTCAGTTGTGTCTCTTTGCAACCCCAAGGACTGTAACCTGCCAGGCTCCTCTCTTCATGGAATTCTCCAGGCAAGAACACTGGAGTGGGTCGTCATTCCCTTCTCCAGGGGATCTTCCCGACCCAGGGATTTACCCAGGTCTCCTGCATTGCGGGCAGTCTGAGCCACCAGGGAACCTTCTAACTAAGGGAGCTTATGGGTGGCTTTATTTCCTTTGTCTGGAGTTGGGCAGGGAGAGGGGAAATGATATAAAAGGTGAAACCACGTTAGTAAACAGAGGGATGCCAGCAGTCTCTGGAGTCTGCAAACTTTCACTGGGAGTGAGACATCATGAAGACAGGTGGGGGGGCCACAAGGCCTTGATGCGTTTCGCATGGATTTGTTCCAGTTTTTATTGGAATCCTGAAAGGATTCAACACATTTCAAAAAGGTTCAGAGCTCTCAGACTTCTGATCTCTTCATTTCAGAGATTGGAGGATGGAGGGTCTGGCAGGGAACAGGTCCATTTAAAGTCATAACACATAAGTGAATGACAGGGTTGGGTACGAAACCCTGAACCCCATGCCCCTGTTCTAGGGAGACTTATGAGCCAAGTCTAGACCAAAACTCACAAATCTTCATCATTTCAGGAATATCATCATCACTGTGGCCACATCTGCATTCTCTTCTTTATATTTCCTAAAGTGATATATGTATTATAAATGGAAACTTAAATATCATGATGACAAATGGAAAACTAGCATCACATTCTAAAATTAGAAAGCCATTATAAAAATAAGTACAATGAAAGCAAAGTAATGAGGTTATGTTCTAGCCCCTGGGACTAGCAGCCAAGGGGATTTGAGCCTGAGGGCTGCTCTCTTTGGCTTGTTAGAGACACTGCAGCCCCTCACTGATATTTTCTCCTGGGGGTCAGTGGTAGGGCCGGAAGCCACAGGAGGAGGCTATAAGTTTCTCAGGTCGTTATTTTCTGTTCATTAATTTGATAAAAACGGGCAGGTGTGCACTCATCCTCTGCACCAGCATCAGTGCATCCCCTCACATTTTGGAAGGTCTCCTTACTATATTAGCATCAAGAGGGAGGCCTTGGAGGTGAGGGGACTTTTCTCGCTACCTTAGTGATAGCTGGTCTGCACTCTGTGTTCACCCTGGGCTTGGCGCTTCACCTTTCGCACTTCCTTTGATAAATGCAGTCAGCTGTCTTATTTAAAGATGGGGAGACTGAGGGTCAATAACTTGCCCAAAGTCTTGTAGACGCTAACTAGTGGAGTCAGGGGTCCCCTTGGTGGTCTGGTTCCAGGTCCCCATTTTAACTGCGTTATTCTGATCATAATGGGGGCCAACTCAGAAGCCCTTTGGAATTTTTCTCCTGAGGAAAGCCAGAAAGAACTTCAGCAGGGATATACGGTGGGTTTCATGGGAAGGGCATTTGCTCAGTTAATACATATTAATGAGCACTTAATATATGCTAGGCACTCCATTAGGTTCCTGGGGGACACAGCAGTGAACAAAACGGGCAAAAATCCTTGCAGCTATGGAGCTTACTTTCTAGTATGTATGTGTGTGCACATAGGGCAATTAAAAGGAAAGTGTAAATCATGAATAATGAGGTTTACTAGAATAGGTGACAGACCACCTGAGTTCTTCTTCTGAACGTGCCCTTCACACGTTCATTTGGCATATGTGGGCATATTTCTGTACTTCAGTTTGTGTATCTGTTAAACAAAGAGTAGACACGATGCCCAGTTTCTAAGCTCTGAGGTTCTGGGTGGGTTTGTGCTTGCCTTTTGCTGCTGAGGCCAGGAAGGGAGCCTGGTGATTCCTTGAGCTTTCCCTTGGCGTTGGGTCCTAGGAGCCAGAATGACTGGCGTCTGCCTCTGGTGGGACGTGGGGTCATGAACATCATTCCTGACTGGTCACAAGCAGGGTCTGCGGAGGTGATTTCATTAGAAGGATACATTTAGAGATCAGTTATAATGTTCTGTCATCTTCCTCATATCTTCTCATAAAGTAGCTTTGGGGGGAGGTAGTGGTCAGCCTACCGTTTATTGAGGGTTTGAATCTATGCCTGATGCCTCATTAAGTACTTTACGTGCAGTATCTTTATGTGGCTCATGGCAGCTCTGTCTTAAATTAGGCTCCTCTAGAAGCAGACCCTGGGACAAGGGGATGAGGGCAAGTAATGTATTTGGGAAGTGGTCCCAATAAGCCCCAAGAGGGCAAATGAGGCAGATGCAGGCAAGGACCCAGTGAAAGGTGTACAGCTGAGCAGGGGCTCCTGTGGGCATCAGGGACTCCGGCCCACTGAGGAACTCTAGGGGATAGTCCAGTGGTGGCGGTGCTTTAGTCGCTCAGTCGTGTTCGACTCTTGCGACCCCATGGACTGTATAGCCTGCCAGGTTCCTGTCCATGGGATTCTCCAGGCAAGAACACTGGAGTGGGCCGCCATTTCCTTCTCTAGGGGATCTTCCCAACCCCAGGAATTGAACCCAGGTCTCCTGGATTGCAGGCAGATTCTTTACCAACTGAGCTACAAGGAAAGCCCAGTAGTCTAGAATACACTAAAGATCATCCCAAGCTGGGACATGTATTCCCCACCTCCCATCTGTTGCTGGCTAAGGGCTATGACATCGATGATGGGGGAAGCGGGTGGAGGATAGTGGAACTGCCTGGCACTTCTGGCCTCTGCACGAGGGTTAGGAATGACCCAGGTGGCGTGCAGGTACCTTTAGGAGAAAGATGTATCAGTCTGTACTGGGAAGACGTGTGCCAAGGAGGATGCAGGCAAGGCACAGACCGTGTCGAGTCCATACACTGCCAAATTAGCTCCATCACTACTAACTCGTTCAGCATTGAGGACACTAAGGCTGATAAAGGGGAAGTGTCAAAGCTATGGCCTCTCTGAAGTGAGAATGTGAGGCACCTTGTTCACAAATTATTAACACTTTCAACATGGTGACAGCAGAGCCTTAACTAAGCTTAACTAAGCCCAGTGTGACCTCAAGCCATACACCCTGAGCTGGGTCTGGTCAGAGATCTCAGACTGGTAAGTGACATCTCTGGAGCCAAGCTACTGGTGTGCCTGTCTCCACCTCTTTGCTTTTTAGCCTCAATACTCAATGGCTTCCAGTGCTGCTCAGAGTAGATTCTTTGGGAAAGGAGCCCAGATTTTGCTGGAGAAACCTGCTCCATTTTTGTTATTGTTCAGTCGCTCAGTCATGTCCGATTCTTTGCGACCCCATGGACTACAGCACTCCAGACTTCCCTGTCCTTCACTATCTCCCGGAGTTTGCTCAGAATCATGTTCATTGAGCCATGTTCAGTGATGTCATCCCACCATCTCATCCTCTGTCACCTTCTGCCTTCAATCTTTCCCAGGATCAGGATCTTTCCCAATGAGTCGGCTCTTCGCATCAGGTGGCCAAAGTATAGGAGCTTCAGCTTCAGCATCAGTCCTTCCAATGAATATTCAGGGTTGATTTCCTTTATGATTGGCTGTTCTGATCTCCTTGCTGTCCAAGGGACTCTCAAGAGTCTGTTCCAACACCACAGTTCAAAAGCATCAATTCTTTGGCACTCAGCCTTCTTTATGGTCCAACTCTCACGTCCATACATGACTACTGGAAAAACCATAGCTTTGACTAGACCGACCTTTGTCAGCAAAGTGACATCTCTGCTTTTTAATATGCTGTCTAGGATTGTCATAGCTTTTCTTCCAAGGAGCAAGCATCTTTTAATTTCATGGCTGCAGTCACTGTCTGCAGTGATTTTGGAGCCCAAGAAAATAAATTCTGTTACTGTTTCCATTTTTTCCCCCATCTATTTGCCATGAAGAGATGGGACTGGATGCCATTTTATCTCCATTTTATCTCAGGCATATCCTTTCCTCTCCTTGGGCCTCAGTTGGCTCATCTGTTTTTGTTTTGTTTTTTTTTAAACCTGTTGCTCCAGGGATGGAAGGATCACTTCCTCTCTAGCCCTTTCACCCTTTTCTAGGAGAGGAGCTCTCTCATATCTGTTCCTCCTTTTGGGTCAGTGACCTCAAGGTGAGGCTTTCTCATCTTGAAAATGCATTGCCTGTCACAGGGCACATTCAGAAAAGAGCATTGATCTGGAGGTCAGAAGGGCAGGCCCTTATCCCGGTCCAGATGTTTATTGTACAGTGACCTTGGCCAAGACGCTTCACCTCTTCTGACCTCAGTGAAGTGTTGCTATCTCTGGATTATCTCCCAGGGGCTGTCCAGCTGTGTTCTCCTCTGCTAAACAGCCAGTACTGTCAAGATCAGCCAGCCATCTCAGGTCGTAGATGCAGCTACAGTAAGAGGGTCAGTGAGAGGAATGAACGTTTTAGAGCGAGGACCAGGTACTTGGTCGTGTGGTCTGAATGGTGCCTCTGGTTGAAATCTCATGTGATCTCTGCTCAGTGTCATTTGTCTGAGTCAGATGCATGTGTGTGTGTGTGTGTGTGTGTATAATATGTATGCATCCATATGTATAGACATACACATATATCTATGAATTTATAATGGATTGTGAGCTTATGTGTGAAAGTGTTGATGGGCAATTAATGCTTGTTGTTGTGAGCAGATTTATGGCCTGAAACAGGGGAGGTGTGTTAAGGTCATTTTGCATTTCTCCTTCCTTGCTGATTTGGAAAGTAATTGTGCAAATATTTTTGAAACAGCTGAACTCACTTTAACATGAAAGAGACCTTGCCCCCATGCTCCTCTGGGAGTTCCCTGGAGGAGAATCCCACCGGCAGCTCTCACAGGACTCAAGAGTGAGAAGGTGCTCAGCAGACATTACGAGAAGGAAGATGGACTCGACCGCCTCTTCAGCTGTTTCCCTTCATCCCCATCTTCACTTCCTCCTTCTCTTCCCAAACTATCCTATTCTCCTTCCTTACCCCTTTCCTTCTTCCCCTCAAATGTGTTATCCTTACTTGCCTTTTTGTCTGATTCCCTGGGTGCTCTTCTCTGGAAAGGGTCTCCTGAAAGGGCACCAGAAGTCAGCAAGGCTTCAGGCAATAACCTAGAGCTGGCCCGCTTGCTTCCAGTTCCCCTGAGTCTAGAAAGTGCTTTGGGGCAGGAAGACCCAAATTCTCATCACCACGCCTGCTCCCTGTTGGCTGCCATGGCACCTTGGCAAGTGCTTCACCTTTGGGAAGCCCAGTCTCGCCTCTGTAGAATGGACTTGCAGATAGCTCCATGGAGGATATTCTGAGGCTCAGATGAGTTCAGTGTGTGATGGTGCCGAGCATCGTGCAGCTATCAGAATAGCATGAGGGGGATCAGAGCACATTATTTCTGCTCTGGACTCTCCAGGCATGTCCTGCATGCAGGGCACTGGCTTTGGCTTGCCAGCCAAGCTGCATGCAGAGTCCATGGAGTCAGAGCCCCACGGGAATGTCATCAGGGCTGCCCAGGGTCCGGCATCAGTGGCCTCTGTCTGCCTCATGTGAGTCTTTCTCTTTGAAGGGCATCAGACTGTGGGCTGAAATAGGATTTTTTTTTTTCCCCCTGGAACAAAATCAGAAAGGATTAAGTGGATGGACAGCTGAGGAACAGAGTCTGTTCAGCTCTCCTTTGCTCCACGAGGGCCTGTCAGTCATACTAGAAAAGAGGAGATAGCTTTCGGAGACTGTGGGGCAGGCGATGATTCGGTCTTTCTCCTTGAGTGAAAACCAGGCCTCTTGGAGGACAGATCCAGGGATATTCTTGGGGCTGAGAGGGCCTTTACAGATATGTCAGCTATATGAAGACACGAGTGAGGGCTGGGGTGCATCCTCAGGCTGGAAGTACCTCTATCCTGGGTGTGTGCACCACGCTCGAGCACACACGTGAATTTCTGCCCGTGAATGCGGCCATCTGCACTATGAGTAAGACACCAGTGCACACACGTGTGTGAGTTTGCATGTGTAGGATGGAGCATACACGGCAGTGTGCACATGGGGTGAACACACGGTGAGAGTGTGCATGTGTGAGCCCTTGCATGTGCCTGTGTTTGCCATGTTGTCAGAGGGTGCACACGTGTGTGTGTATGTTCATGGAGATGCCCGTTCACATGTGTCACAGGATGCATGGATGTGCGTGTGTGCATGGCTACTCACGATGCTAGTGTAAGGAAGGGAGCAGTTCTGCAGGGTGTACATATGATTCTACACGCAGCCTGGTATGTTCTGTGTTGGGGTCTGTATTCATACATGAATGCTTCAGTCTGTCTATTCATGCACGTGCGTGGGAAAACGACTGCGTGAGAACACATGCGTTTGTGTGTGCAGGGAGATGTGGGCGCCTTCCAGGAAGTACAGCAGGGCAGACGTTCATGCAGAGGTATCCGTGCCTCATGACACGCTGAGATGACATGTCTCCTGGCTGGGCATCGCTTCAGGTCCTTTGAGGTTGTGCAAACTTGACTTTCTGCATTCTGAAGACTCCCCTGGGCTGATTCCCATTATATTCTCTACAGATAGTTATCGAACCTCGTCCCCACTTCCCATGTCATGAGGCCTGGTTGGCCTCATGATGGGCACACCTGCTCATCACAAGGACGTTCTGGTAACATGGCTCTTTCTAATGTATTCCTAATGTATCACTCTGTGGACAGGAACCTGGGTGGTGATGATGGTGGTCGGAGTTAAACCACCAAGTGGTCATTAAAGAGCAAAATTCAGAAAAGATAAAAAGTCATGGAGGTGCCTAGGATGAGTGCATGGGGCGCCAGGGGGTGGGCAACACTGCTCCCACTTTCCATTTATAATTATTGTGTGATAGAACTGGCCCATGTGGATGAGAAGACCCCATAAAAACCATGGAGTGGGAGACATGGTTCTTTATGTTTGATAGCAAGACAGTTCACAATAAGATAGAGAGTATGGTCCAGGCACCACTTCCACTAACAGCATTCTCTAGTAAATCCTCTGAACAGCCTCTTAGGATGGTGTGGCCACTCCCATTTTATAGGTGAGAAAAGTGAGGTTCAGACAGGGAAGCAGGTCATTGGTGAAGCCAGAAAGCTGCTCAGAATCTGGCATGTGGAGCACAAGAGTCTGTCCTTGATGTCCAGAGGCTGGATTCTTGCTGACCCAATTCCTGGTTTACTATTTTTATTTTTGACCACTAAGTCCTGTCTAACTCTTTGAGACCCCATGAACTGTAGCACGCCGGGTTTTCCTGTCTTTCACATCTCCTGGAGTTTGTTCAAACTCATATCCATTGAGTCAGTGATGCCACCCAACCATCTCATCCTCTGTTGCCCCATTCTCCTCCTGCCCTCAATCTTTCCCAGCATCAAGGTCTTTTCCAGTGAGTTGGCTCTTCATGTCAGGTGGCCAAAGTATTGGAACTTCAGCTTTAGCATCAGTCCTTTCGATGAATATTCAGGGTTGATTTCCTTTAGAATTGACTAGTTTGATCTCCTTTCTGTCCAAGGGACTCTCAAGAGTCTACTCTAGCACCACAGTTTGAAAGCTTGGGACAGTTCCCTGTCCTCTCTGAGTTTGTTTTCTTGACTCTACAGGAGAAGTAGGGACTCAGGAAAGTGGTGTCTGAAAGCACCAGCATAGGGCCTGTCATGGCGAAGGCTGAATTGGCTCCATCTGAGTTGAGTTTCTGTGGTTCCGGAAGTGGAGCCAGCAGTAGGGTAAGGGGGTGGGGAGGTGTGATACTTCAGAGATTTTGGTTCCTAGTCCCACCTCCAGATGCTATTCTAGGTTGAAACCACAGTACCCAGAAGGGGTGATTGGACAGATTGTGATTCTTATTCTCCAGAAGTTTACAGTCAAAAGCAGGCCCCCGGAGCTTCAGGGCAAGTAACCCCAAACCTCCAGGTGAATTGGCAGAAGGGCAGCATATTTGTGTAGTGCAGAAGAGGCGGTGGCAGGAGCAGCATGCTTTGTTACAGCCCTCGCCGAGTAAGGCTGGTGTCAGGCCTTGTGTAGAAGCATTATCTCAACCCTCCATATGTGGATTTATTGTTATTTGCAAGCCATAGAGATGTTGAGAGGATGTAATGTGATAAAATGTGCAAACAGCTGGAAACAGAGCTTTGCACATCATAAGCACTTAATAAATGTCCATCATTCCATTATGTTATTAGAGTAAGTGGCTGCATTACAGCAGGCACTGTTCTAGGCGCTGGGACACAGGATGAAAGAGTGTAGTCTGTGCCTTCCTGCCAGCCACACTCTAGTGATTATTATGACGTTTCCCCCCCCCAGTTTATAAGAGGAAAATGAGGCCTTGAGAAGTTAGGTGACTTCTGCAAGGTTGCTCAACTCATAGAGTGGCAGAGGTGGGAACCCAGGTGGTTGGTTTCAAAGACCTAGCCCTCATCCTGTGCTGTATTAGGGAGCTGGCATGTTAACACGTGGGAAGTAATTGTAGTCTTTCTCCTAGAGCCTCTTCGTTTCAGTTTTGCAGGCATCTTCCATCAGGTTTAATAATATTAATCACAATGTGAACTTGGCACAGACAACGTTTTATTCAAAATACCTCTCCACGAACTTCCCCCTTCTTCCAATCTTCTAGTGAAGGAGTTAGGGTGGAAGGATCAGTCCTCCCATTTGACAGATGAGAAGGCTGAAGTCTCACCTAGGGTCACAGAGCCAAGACCAGAGTGGAATTCTTTTCTGACTGGTGGTCTCGTGATTTGGGGGCCACATTCTGTCCTCTTACCGAGGAGGCTGGAATTTAAATCAAATAAAAAGGAGTCCAGCAGCAGTCACAGGGACACCTGGGCCTGACCCTGTGGGAGAAGTCCATGATTTATCATCATTTGGGAGCTCCCTACCCTGGTCCAGAAGGACGCAGGACATCCTGAGCCTTTTTCTCCTCCTCCACTGATGCAGTCAGAAAATCAAGAGCGTCCTGTTCTCCTCCTTAGCCCCAGCCTGGCCTCCTCTCAGGGTCCTCTTCCTGCCACAGGGCACCATCTGTGGCAGGTTTAAATTGTTCTGAATGGTGTGGAATTGCAAGTCAAAAGGGTCCTGTAATCATTCTGCTGACGGCCTGGGGCTCTGTGCTCTGCCGAGTTATAAATAAGAGTAATGGGGTAAAGGCTGAATTGCAATCAAGGCTGCTGCGAACACACCGAACAGGCACGGGGCTTATTTAAGGAATATAGAGGCAGAGTATGCTCCTGAAGCTATGCAGTCAGAGCCAATCAATACCCACTCACTCTCTCAAATCAGGGCCACGGAGATTTTGATTAGGAGGAGGAGGGGCTGGGGGGATATGGTAGGATCCCAAGCTCTGAGAAGTGTTCTGTATCCATTTGTTCTGTCTTACATATGTTTTGAGCACCTATTCTGAGCAAGAGCTTGAGACAGCAGGCAGCAAGGGGAGGCTAGGCTTTTGTAAAGAAGCCCAGAGACTTGGGTAGCAGAAGGTAAGCAATGTGTGAAATAACTCAATTGATAATTCCAATGCAGTGTGATAAGCACAGCAGTGAAAGGAGGCAGTGAGCAGGGGCCCCCAACTCAGCTCCAGAGGGAGGGTGGGCGGCTTCACGAAGGACGAGACGTCTGAATTGTTCTTCTAGTCAGCTACTGCTGCATAACAAACACACCCAAACTTAACACATGAAGCAGTTTTTAGTTCGTAATTACGTGAACTGGTGGCTTAGGCTGAGCTTAGGCAGGCAGTCCTGCTGCTGCTCTTGGCAGGCCTCCTCCAGGTTGTCTCACGTTCACGTGGTCAGCTGGCAGGTTTGCTGGCAGCTGGGTGAACCAGGGTGGATTCCCTCGCAGGTCTGGTAGTTAGCAGCAGGCTAGCCTGGGCTTTTCCCATGGCAGTTTCAGGGTTTTCAGGAGCAGCAGAAGAAAGCAAGACCCTGGTTCACAGACACTTTTCAAGTTCCTGCCTGTGTCATTTTTGGCATCGCCCGTTTGGCCAAAGAAAATCATGCAGCCAACTCTGATTCAAGGGGAGGAGAAATAGACTCATCTCTTGATGGGTGGAGGGAAGATCTGCATTGTCACCTTATACTGGTGAAGAGGTTAGGAGGAGGACCATTGACAGATTGGTTTGGTTGCAGCTGAGTTCTAAAGATTAGGCTCACATAAAGCAGTGAGAAGAACAGCTGAGGGAGAGAAATGGTGTGAACAAGAGCATGGAGTTATACTTCTGAAGGCAGGGGGATGGGGAGGCAGTGATGCAACTGAAGGCACAGGTAAAACACAAGATGTTCACATGTCATGGTCTGACCATCAGATGCCATAGGGTCCAGGTGGGCGCTGTTCTGGTAGATGCCGTGGGGCCTGTGGAGTGCAGTGGGGGTGAGAGTTGGGGGTGCAGGTGAACCCCTTGCTCTTAGGATAGGAGACTATTCCCTGGTTCCTTCTCCTTCTGGGTCCCCATGTCTCCAAGCACCTTGGGCACCCGCTGTGTGTCAGCACCCCCATCTGTGAATTGGACCAGGGAGTCTCACTCTCTTGGGGCCTCTGTTTTAATCTTATGTCAGACCATATTTATGAAGCAGGTGCTATTGCAAAAAGTGCTAAGCTACCAAGAGGGAGTCAGAGGAGATAATAGGCGTTCCTGGTTCAGAAGAATCTCATGACCTAGCAAAAGAAACAAGAAGTATAGACAGGTGAGCTTAGAGAATCATGGGAGGGGTGGAAACCTGGCGGAGGGGTTCGGAGCTCAGAGGAGGGGAGGGCATTTGGGTCAGAGATCTTTAGAGGGATCAGTTTGGCTGGCTTTTGTAAGGCAGATAATGTCTGCATGTGGAAGAGGAGATTAGCACAGCGGTCCCCAACCTTTTTGGCACCGGGCACTGGTTTTCTTGGCGACAGTTTTTCCACTCACCAGGGTCGGGGGGATGGTTTCGGGATGATTCAAGTACATTATATTTATTGTGCTCTTTATTTCTACTATTATTACATCAGCTGTACATCAGATTATCAGGCACTAGATCTCAGAGGTCAGGGACCCTTGTATGAGGGCAGCTCAGTCAGGAGGCAGCATGAACAGAGACTGGGATGTTGGACTGTGGCTTGGAGCACAGAGGCAATGGGTTTAGTTCAGTGTCTGGCCCTGGAATGAATCCATCACGTGAAGACATTCCTTGCTGTCCAACCTCTCCCATCTTGCTGCAAATCACGGGTGGCATCCCTGGCAGGTAGGTCTGGTCTATTCATCTGTTTGGTTGCCGGGTTTTAAGGTATCATTTTTCCCCCAACCCACAGCACTGCACAGTGCGATGCTCTCCCGCATCACATTTTGTGACCTGTCTGGTTGGACTCCAGCAGCGGCACTCTCGGTGGGGTGCGGGCACCTGTGGGTTGAAGTGAAGGTGCTGGGGGTTGACAGGTCAAACCCAGCAACAGATAAGGAACCATCCTGGTAACATCTTCCAGAGGGGCTGAGGGAGCCCTGGAGTTAGGAGGGGTTTCTGTACTCTCTCCCTTTGTGCAAAATCCCTTTTAGGAGTCAGGAAGGTTCCACGTCTCACCTCTGTAAATCTCTGTCTCCCCACCACCACCCCACCCTGCTGTGAATCCTTGTCTCTGTCCACCCCCCACCAATCCCCACCGTAATCCATGAATAGCACAGGATTGTGAAGCTGTGTGTCTTCAGGCAAATTGCTATGTTTCTCTGGTCTTCATAATCCCAGTCAGTACAGTGGTAGACTAGATCATTGATTACCGTCCCTTTGGACTCGTTTCCTGTTGTGATTTTTCTGTGACCTAACTCATAGCCATAGGAACCAGACAGAAGGGTCTTGAAGACTTTTCAAGTGAAACAAGAAGTTTTGTCTCTGTGACCTCTGCCTTCTTTTTCCTATATTTGATACTGTGTCATCCTCCATTGCTCTCAAAGCAACCCGATTCTTCTTGTCTTGCCAGTGGCGGGATAGAAGAGTGAAGAGAAGGCAGACAAGTGACAGGAAATGTACATATGCCAAATGCTGTGCTGGCTCTTCCCAACACTTTGTCTCCCTTAGTTCTCACAATGATCACAAGAGATTGCACTTAGGATTCCTATTTTCTTTTTTTTTGCCTGCATCATGTTGCATGCAGATCTAAGTTCCCCAGCCAGGGATCAAAGCTGTGCCCCCTGTGCAGAGTCTTTACCACTGGACAACCAGGGAAGTCCCATGATTCCCATTTTCCATATAAGGCCAGGGAAGCATAGATACTAGATAAATTTAACTTGTGGAAGGTCACCCAGTAAACTATAGGAAGGAGCAAGGTGGTCTCACATTCACTCACTGTAAGACAGAAAATGCTCCCTGTTCCTCACTTTCCATCTTAAAAACAGAGGGTGTACCACTTAACCCTTGTAAATAATTATATATGATGGGATGTACAGATGGAGCATCTTACCCAGGAGGATGCCTGCCCTGATACTTCTGTCTCTCCCTAAACCCCCACCCCCTTGTGGACTTGATCTCTCAGTCTTTCTACTAAATGTGCAAATTCCTTTTCTCAGCCCTACTCCAGAGAACACTGGGTTTGGAATCAGAAAACCAGAGCTTGAATTCACCCTCCACCACTTACCTAAATGGAAGATCTGTGGGACCTTTTTGGGCCTCAAATATCTCAGCTAAAAAAGCGGGGGCATTATGCTACCTACTGTATCCGTGTGGGTTTCCCATGGGGGCTGCCAAGGCAGGGAACCAAAGCCCCTTGCTTAGCGCCTTGCACGTGGGCCTTGGTGAGCATCCCTGTCCTCAGGATCCATGTGCAGTGTTGTGAAATGGGGGAGGAGAGCAGGGAGAAACATACACTGACTGTGTGAATTTTTTTTTTTTTTTTTTGTCTTAAGAAACAAAAGAAATAGCAAACACAAAGAAACTGAGGGTGCATAACAAAAGCTAAATGACAAGAAACAGGCGAAAAGATGCAACAAGGAGGGAGGAAAATGGTCCAGGAGAGAATAACCAAGGGTAATGAGAATCAGCTCCATCAAGCCTCTGTCTATTTTCAAATGTAATCTGAAATGATATGCTTTTTTCCCTTGCCAATATCTCTTAATTCTTCTATTCCCCTCCCTTATTTAACCAGGTATAACTATGTTATTTACCTCCACCGAGTGGCTGGGGAAAACAGTTTTGAGTAAAAGGCACAGTTCCCAAAGGAGGTGGGGTGGGCAGATTGGAGGCAGAGTCAGAGATGAGCACTGACAGATGGGGGCTGGAAGGGAGGAGGACCGGGGTTCCCCGGAGACTCTCTTCTGCACTGCTGCTGCAGGGCCAGGCTGGGTCACAGCCCCTGCCGTCTCTACCTTCTATCCCTGCCGAGGGACCTCTCAAACCTAGCACAGGAACGATGCCATCCTGCAGGCGTTTAACCTCACCTGACATCAGAATCTCATCGACCGACGAAGTGCCCAGCTTAGACACTCAGCCCGCTGGCCCCATCCAAACCTTTGATAAATGCGGAGCGTTAACCCGCCTCTCATGCATGTCCCCGTGGCATCCTGTGCATACTTGCTTCTGGTGTCAGGTGGTACTCTCTCCTGATTTTCCCTTTCCTGCTCTCCTTGATGACTTGAGGGCAGGAAACTTATGTGCATCGAGTGGTGCATTTATGCAACAAGTATTTATGGAACCCCTGCTGCAAGCTAAACACTGAGCATGGCAGTTACCGAGACAGACACAGTCCTCTGCTGTGAGTGGATACGTGGATGACAGAATGGATGGAAGCAAGAGGAAATGGAGCTGCTGTTGCTGCTTAGTGGGAACTGAGGAAAATTGAGACTAGAAGGGAAGGTCTGTGGAGGCAGCACATGCATCGTTTCATCCAGCCTATCCACAAAGCCTCACACTGTCCCGGGCATGTTTTAGACAGTCAATAAATAATTACGGTAAGGTACATTGTTGAATGAGGGGAATCATGATTGCATTTGCTTTCAAGATTAGCCATGGGACTTCACAGATTTCTAAGCACATTGCTAGGTATGACCTTATTTTCTCTCAATTCTACATTAGATATGATACAACTAGGACAGATCATGACTACCTCCCTCCCACACACACACACTGCAAATAAAGAAAATCATAGAAGCTTTGTGATTTGTCCTGAGATAAACTGGCCAGTTGGTGCAGTTACCACACAAACCTAGGCTTTCAACTCCAAATTCAGTGTTCCTTTCACTACCCAAGCTGTGTAATTATTGATGAAGAAAAAATATTGGAATATATCCATCCATCCAACCACCCACTCATGTATCCACCATACATCAATCTATTTACCCATCCATGCTTCCATCCCTTTTAATTTATAGCATTTGAAGAGCTTCATTAGGCTCTAAACTAGAACTTAGTCTGATTGCATAAAGGTGTTCCAAGTGGGATCCAACACTTTTTATTCTGCTGGGAGATGCCCATAGGTTTAGCTTCAGTTCAGTTCAGTCACTCAGTCATGTCCGACTCTTTGCAACCCCATGAAATGCAGCACGCCAGGCCTCTCTGTCCATCACCAACTCCCTGAGTTCACCCAAACTCATGTCCATTGAGTCGGTGATGCCATCCAGCCATCTCATCCTCTGTCATCCCCTTCTCCTCTTGCCCCCAATCCCTCCCAGCATCAGGGTCTTCTCCAATGAGTCAGCTCTTTGCATGAGGTGGCCAAAGAATTGGAGTTTCAGCTTCAGCATCAGTCCTTCCAATGAACACCCTGGACTGATCTCCTTTAGGATGGACTGGTTGGACCTCTTTGCAGTCCAAGGGACTCTCAAGAGTCTTCTCCAACACCATAGTTCAAAAGCATCAATTCTTTGGCGCTCAGCTTTCTTCACAGTCCAACTCTCACATCCATACATGACTACTGGAAAAACCATAGCCTTGACTAGATGGACCTTTGTTGGCAAAGTAATTGCTCTGCTTTTGAATATGCTATCTAGGTTGGTCATAACTTTCCTTCCAAGGAGTAAGCGTCTTTTCATTTCATGGCTGCAGTCACCATCTGCAGTGATTTTGGAGCCCCCAAAAATAAAGTCTGACACTGTTTCCACTGTTTCCCCATCTATTTCCCATGAAGTGATGGGATCGGATGCCATGATCTTCGTTTTCTGAATGTTGAGCTTTAAGCCAACTTTTTCACTCCTCTTTCACTTTCATCAAGAGGCTCTTTAGTTCCTCTTCACTTTCTGCCATAAGGGTGGTGTCATCTGCATATCTGAGGTTATTGATATTTCTCCCGGCAATCTTGATTCCAGCTTGTGCTTCTTCCAGTCCAGCGTTTCTCATAATGTACTCTGCATATAAATTAAATAAGCAGGGTAACAATATACAGCCTTGACGAACTCCTTTTCCTATTTGGAACCAGTCTGTTGTTCCATGTCCAGTTCTAACTGTTGCTCCCTGACCTGCATTTAAGTTTCTCAAGAGGCAAGTCAGGTGGTCTGGTATTCCCATCTCTTTCAGAATTTTCCACAGGTTATTGTGATCCGCACAGTCAAAGGCTTTGGCATAGTCAATAAAGCAGAAATAGATGTTTCTCTGGAACTCTCTTGCTTTTTTGATGATCCAGCGGATGTTGGCAATTTGATCTCTGGTTCCTCTGCCTTTTCTAAAACCAGCTTGAACATCTGGAAGTTCACAGTTCATGTATTGCTAAAGCCTGGCTTGGAGAATTTTGAGCATTACTTTACTGGCGCGTGAGATGAGTGCAATTGTGTGGTAGTTTAAGCATTCTTTGGAATTTCCTTTCTTTGGGATTGGAATGAAAACTGACCTTTTCCAGTCCTGTGGCCACTGCTGAGTTTTCCAAATTTGCTGGCATATTGAGTGCAGCACTTTCAAAGCATCATCTTTCGGGATTTGAAATAGCTCAACTGGAATTCCATCACCTCCACTAGCTTTGTTCGTAGTGATGCTTTCTAAGGCCTACTTGACTTCACATTCCAGGATGTCTGGCTCTAGGTCAGTGATCACACCATCGTGATTATCTGGGTCATGAAGCTCTTTTTTGTACAGTTCTCCAGTGTATTCTTGCCACCTCTTCTTAATATCTTCTGCTTCTGTTAGGTCCATACCATTTCTGTCCTTTATCAAGCCTATCTTTGCATGAAATGTTCCCTTGGTATCTCTAATTTTCTTGAAGAGATCTCTAGTCTTTCCCATTTTGTTGTTTTCCTCTATTTCTTTGCACTGATCACTGAGGAAGGTGTGCTTATATCTCCTTGCTATTCTTTGTAACTCTGCATTCAGATGGGAATATCTTTCTTTTTCTCCTTTTCTTCTCTTCTTTCCTCAGCTATTTGTAAGGCCTCCTCAGACAATTGTTTAGCCTTTTTGTATTTCTTTTCCATGGGGATGGTCTTGATCCCTGTCTCCTGTACAATGTCACGAACCTCATTCCATAGCTCATCAGGCACTCTATCTATCAGATCTAGTTCCTTAAATCTATTTCTCACTTTCACTCTATAATCATAAGGGGTTTGATTTAGGTCGTACCTGAATGGTCTAGTGGTTTTCCATACTTTCTTCAATTTAAGTCTGAATTTGGCAATAAGGAGTTCATGGTCTGAGCCACAGTCAGCTCCTGGTCTTGTTTTTGCTGACTGTATAGAGCTTCTCCATCTTTGGATGCAAAGAATATAATCAGTCTGATAGTAACCCCCTTTTCACTCTCCTCTCTACCGAATGCTGTGTCAGTCTCTGTGTGTCCTCTGCAGTGATAAGATTCGGCATGTTCTACGGGCATCCTCCCGCTGCATGTGTGCAGCCTTCCCACCTTCTTGTCTCTGTGCCACTCCTCCGTCCTAAACTCCCCCTGTTTCCTGGGCACCAGTTGAAATTTTGTCCATCCTGTAAGACTCCTCTCTGAATACTTTCTGGATTCTGCCACAAGTCGTAGCCTCTGCTCTAAGCTTCCTGCTTTGATTTATAGCTACTCATAGCATGCTTTTTCTGTTCCTTGGACTGAGCTCCTGAGGATAGACTTCCTCAATGCCAGATCTCAGAAAAGGTTGGTTGACTAAATGAATTTTAAAGCGAGCATGTATTTGCATCTGCTACAGAGGTAATATATATTCCACGTAGAAAGCGTAGAGAAAAATGAATCATAACGATTAAAATCACCTCTGATCCCCCCATTCTTGGTGTTCCAGTGTACTTCTTTCCAGCTGTATATGCATATACTTATGCCTGAACAGAATCTTAAGATTGTATATTTTCCATATAAACTTCCTCTGCCTTTCCATGAGAATGCAAGCCCCTTGAAAGTTAAAAGGTCTATCTTTCTCTTCATTTGCATTCTTCAGGGTGCTTAAACTTGAGCCAGATGTTGAATAAATTTCTATAGAGTAGTTACCTGGAAATTAAGCCGGCATTGACATCCTGAGTTGCCATTTCCTCTCTCTGTCTTCTGGGAATGTCCATCTGAATTCAGATATGGGGCAGCTCAGTTCAGCTCACCAAAGACTTAACCTTCTTCTTTCTATTTGGCCACTGTGTTGGTCACACGGACACTCATGTAGCTGTTGTGTGTCCTTGTACCAAAGTCCAGCGAGAGAAGTCAGCTGTATAAACAGATAATTTTAACATAGATAAATGCCATGTTAAAATAAGATGCTAGAGCAGTATATATGAAGTAATGTGTAAGAAATGGAACTGCAGAATGCTCCCTGAGGATCAAGATTAATGTTAAAAGCTTGTTTATTTGTATCATCTCATTGAATTCTCACAACAACCCTATGAAGCAGGTACTAATTAATGTTATTCAGATTTGATAGTTGAAGCTTGAAGAAGCTATAAAGCTTCTCCAAAGACGTACAACTTGAACACGGGGCAACTGGAATTCAAAATCAAGCAGTTGGTCTCCAGTCTGTGATCTTATGCAGCATGCAATATTTCCTCTTTATGGAAACATAAAGAGGGCGTTCCATGGGGGTCAAGGAAGTCTTCTGGAGTGAGGGATGGGGTTCAGTAGGACAGGCTATCCCAAACTCTGAAAAAGCTACCCAAAGATGTAGAATTAGGAAACAACATTGTGTATGTGGAGGATCACATAAGAATTTGATGAGATTTAACACATAAGTGCAAAGAAAGGTGTGAAATAAGGTAAGGCAGAGGAGAAATGCAGATGGCCGGCTGGTGAAATTAGTTTTCTTCCTGATGGGAATCAAGAGCCATTGGATGGTTTTTGGCAAAGAAATGGCATGAGCACATTTACAAATTAGGCATATAATCTTGGTAGCCACTTGCGGGATGGCTGGAAGGAAGGAAGCCTGGGGGCAAGGATACCAGTTGGGGTTGCTAGGAAGTCTCCATTTGCCCAAAGTCTCCATATGATCCACTCCCCATGCTTTTCCTCCCTGCTGTGTACCTTGGGGAGCCCACCTGTATGGAGCACCCTTGAGTGTTTGTGTGAGCTTGGCCCATATTTAGGCACTTGCAGGAGATTAACTTTAGAAGGTAGGTGACCTCAGTGCTGAGTCGTGACCTCCATGCTGGATCATGCCTTGTCAGCACTTGGGTTATTTTCCTGGATTATGCTACGTGAAGGTCGCAGCAGCTGCCTGGCGGCCCTTTCCTACAGCTGTGGCTCTTTTAGGGTCTTATAACCCACCCTCCTTTTGCCCCCTCTGGCCTAGGATGGTAACAACACTTTGCTTTGCCAACTCTGGGGAGCTTCATCATTGGTTGACCTTCAACCTACCTGTGATGATTAATTTGTCAACTTGACTGGGCTAAGGGATTTTCAGTGTTGGCAAAACATTACTTCTGGGCTTGTCTCTGAGGGTGTTTCTAGGAGAGATTAGCATTTAAATAGTTGGACTAAGTAAGGAGAAAGCCTTTGTGAGTGCAGGTGGGCCTCATCTAGTCCCATTGGGGCCGAATAGAACCAAAAGGTGGCGGAAGGCCAGGTTCGCGCTCTGCTTGAGCCAGGACGTCCATCTTCTCCTGCCGTCTGCCGTTACTCGTCTTGGTTCTCAGGCCTTTAGCTCAGACTGGTACTTACACCTCTGACTCTCCTAGTTCTCAAGCCTTTGGGTTTCACCTGGAGCCATACCACTGGCTCTCCTGGGTCTTCAGCTGGAATATGGTGCACTGTGGGACTTCTTAGCCTCCATCATCATGTGAGCCAGCCCTTCATAATGAGTCTCTTTCGACATGTTTGTTTATGTTCTGTTGCTTCTGTTTCTCTGAGAATGCTAGTGTTCTGTTAGTCCCCAAGTTGTGTCTGACTCTGTGACCTCCTGGCCTGTAGTCCGCCAGGGTCTTCTGCCCATGGAGTTCTCCAGGCAAGAATACTGGAGTGGGTGGCCATTTCCCTTCTCCAGGAGATCTTCCCAACCTAGGGATCAAACCCCAGGTCTCCTGCATTCATAGGCGGATTCTTTACTGACTGAGCCACCAGGGAGGCCCAGGTCCTCCTTTGCCATTTGCAAAGCCTTTGTAAATGATCACATTATTAAACACATCTCGATCAGCTTATGTTTCTGCTCTTTTCAGATGAGACCCTGACTGGCCCAGAGCCACCTGAAGCAGTCCACAGGAGAGATTAGATAAAGGTTGGCAATAAGGCAGCCACCATAGAGGTGACAATGTAGAGACTGACGTTGTAGAGATGACAGTGAGGGGCATGTACTTGAGGTCTGCTTCCCAAGCCCAGTCAGCAGGTCTTACTGCAGAGAAGTGACCGCCCATGGAGGCTGGAACAGCTAATTGCAGGGGTGCGTGAAGTCAGTGTCCCTACCTTCCCCAGTTCTCTCTGCCTAGGCAGTGAGTTCATCCCACATAATGTCTGGCCCCCTCAAACTGCCCCCCCCCCCCATCACCCTGCTCCCCAGCGAGACAGAGACCATTTGCAAACTCATCAGAAGCGCTCTCTGGCCTTTTGTGAATAATCTGCTGGAGGGTCAGCTGGTGCTGTGGAATCTGAGGACCGGTTAGTTAGCCACTTGGGAGATGTTACCAAGATGGCTGGTGATCAGAAGAGCTGCTTATTTTCATAATGACCTTCAGGAATTAAATAAAAATACAATGAGTGCCATAGATTAGGAAGAACAAGCCAATTAAAACCACAACACGCCTTCGGGATTTTTTTATTTCTTTTCCAGGAGGCTGAAAGGCATCCGTGGCTGCTGAGACAGGATAGAGGTCTTTCCAGAATCACTGATGAAGGCTGATCCTCTCACTTGGCTTTAGCGGGTGGTAGAGGGGATTTGAGCCTGTTGAATATTTCACGAGTTGTAGCCCATGTGGGGAGAACAGTGAAAGGTGAAGAGGCAATCCCTGGGTTTCTTTATGATTCCAATATAAAACTAAGCTCGCTGGGCTGGGAGGGAGGCAGGCATTGGAGTCAGTCTACCGCCGGAAGGCATGGTGCACCATTCTCCTACTTTAATATCTGCTGTTTCATTTTATATTCATCATGTCAGCATAATCTGCCTTTATGGGAATCGTCTTGATTCCCGACCAAATGCGTTTAGTCCCCCTTTTGCTTTAAGTTTGATTGTAATATGACTTGAAGACTTCAATGAAATGTTTATATGGAGGGAGCAGGGGAAGAGGAGAGGGAAAATGCAATTGGAAAATCAATCAGCAGGGAATTTCAAGAACGAGCCTCAGTTATGCTACTGTTTCTTTGACCCGTTTTTAATGGACTCAGGACCAGCTCTCAGATCAAGTCCACTCCACTGATTGCCTGCTGCATGCTAAAAGACTGTATACCCTGTTGCCAAACATTCAGTGCCCTTAACTGTGTCTGAACCACATTCCCAGCCTGACATTCTTCTGCCTGCCTCCTTGCGCATTTGGCTTCGCCGCCCTGAGACACCAGCCACCCAGCCCCTCTCTCTGCCTCTTCCTGTCCTTCCAGGGCTACCAAGATACCTGTCCTCCGCAATGCTCCTGTCACTACATTTTGAAGACGGTCTTGGTCTCAAAGCTAGGAGAGTCCCGTCCCACGATCAAGTCCCAATGGACCTTTACTTTCTTTTTAATTTCCTTGTGAGACTGGACACGACTTTCATCACCTTATTATGGATATGTGTATGAGTGTATGTACATGTATGTGTGTTCATTATCAGCAATCTGATTTTTATTGAGCTCTTACATATGCTCAAGTACTTGAAAATATGACAGGAATAAGATATATAAGGTTCCAGGCATCCTGGAGAGACAAGTATTAAATGCATGTTGAAGAAAACACATGGACTAAATTTCTAATAGTAATAAGTTCCATGGAAAGTGTGTGTAAAGGTGATATAGTGGAGAGTGGATGTATATGGAGAGCAGTAATTTATCATCTTCTTTAAAACATTGAAGTATAGTTGATTTACAGCGTAGAGTTAGTTCCAGGCCTACAGCATAGTGATTCCGGTTTATACACACATTTTCGGACTCTCTTCCCTTATAGGTTATTACAGACTGCTGGGTATAGTTCCCTGTGCTATACAGTAGGTCCTTGTTATTTATCTCTTTTTGTATATGGTAGTGTGTGTATGTTAATCCCAAACTCCTAATTTATCCCTCCCCTCACTTTTCCCCTTTGGGAACCGTAAGTTTGTTTTCTATATATGTGGATCTCCTTCTGTCCTATTAAAAAAAATTCATTTGTACCTTTTTTTATATTCCACATATAAGCGATATCATATGATATTTGTCTTTGTCTGCCTTACTTAGTATGATCTCTAGGTTTATCCGTATTTTTGCACATGGCATTTTCTTCTTTGAATGGCTAAGTAATATTCCATTGTGTATACATATACCACATCTTCTTTATCCATTCATCTATTAATGGACATTTATGTTGCTTCAGTCCTGGGTGTTCTTTGGAAGGAATGATGCTAAAGCTGAAACTCCAGTACTTGGGCCACCTCATGCGAAGAGTTGACTCATTGGAAAAGACTCTGATGCTGGGAGGGACTGGAGGCAGGAGGAGAAGGGGACGACAGAGGATGAGATGGCTGGATGGCATCACCGACTCGATGGACGTGAGTTTGAGTGAATTCCTGGAGTTGGTGATGGACAGGGAGGCCTGGCATGCTGCCATTCATGGGGTCGCAAAGAGTCGGACACGACTGAGTGACTGAACTGAACTGATGTTGCTTCCGTGTCTTGGCTTTTGTGAATAGAGCTCCTATGAACATAGGGGTACATGGATGTTTTCAAATTGTAGTTTTGAAGAGGAGTACTTTAGGTAAGGGGCTTCCCTGGTAGCTTAGCTGGTAAAGAATCCACCTGCAATGCAGGTGATGTGGGTTCAATCCCTGGGTTGGGAAGATCCCCTGGTGAAGGGAATGGCTACCCACTCTAGTATTCTGGCCTGGAGAATCCCATGGACTGTGTAGTCCATGGGGTCACAAAGAGGTAAGAGCAGCATGGCCTCTCTGAGTAGGTGCTGGTTGGACTGAGAGATAAAGACTGGAAGGAAGGCAGCTTCCGAGGTTTGGGTGGAGAGTTCTAGAGAGACGTGACCGAAAGTACATATGCACTGCGGAAGAGGAGCAGTTTTAAGCCCTGAGGGCTGGCGAGCGTGCTGAGGGAGTGATGTAGGCGGTGGCGCAGGATACTGCGTGGTTCCCAGGCCACATTAAAAGGAGAATGTGCACGTGCGTGGGCAGTGACATAGGGCGGCGTCACAGTTCCTGCTGTTAAAGGACTGTGAGTGTCCTGAAGGCAAACCTGTGCCTCATTTCACTCCAGATTCTAGGCTGCTAAGCCACCTGCCATCGAGCAGGTCCTCAGTAAGGTGTGTCGAATGACTAAGCAAAGAAACATGTGAATAAATGAACGTGAGAACGGATGACTGAGACCTTCTGCTTCCGCTAAGGCAGTTTTCCCTCCGAGGTTTCATGCCCCTTGTCCCCGCCCAACAGCGGTTTTTTCTTCTTTGTAATAGTGTACGGCCGGAGCCCTTCTCTGTGATTCAGTATTTACTGTGTTTCACACACTGTTATCATCGTTTAACGTTTGCTGTCTGCTGACTGTGCACTCATCGCCGTAGCAAACAAAGAGCTCAGTCTAGTTTTGGTCCTTGGGCTAATTTAGTCAAGGAGAAGGAAGGCGCTGTAAGAACAAGTGGCACAGTAGAAACTGACATGGACTGGCAGTCCACTGGGTCCAGCTGGGTATCAGTTCACCAGTGACCGTAAACAAGCGCCTAACCCCATGTGACCCTCTGTGTTCTAGTCTGAACATGGGGATGGCAAGCTGCTTTAGTGATGGGCTTTCAGGCACGGGCCAGATGAGCCCCAGGAGTAAGAGGTGCAGATTTCAGCAAGCCTTCTCCAACACTGCCTCTGCTTCCTTCTGTACCTGGCTGTGTTGGCCTGATGTGGCTGCCCCCAGGGCTCCCTGCCGGTGCCATTTCAGGGACTCTGAGTGCAGTAAGTGCCCACCCAGCCAACAGTAGGCAGATCCTCTTTCTTGAGCTGCTTAATGAGAGACAGCAATTTCCAGAGGTAAAGCCCGGTCCCTGGGTTCCCTGGACATCTGGTTCTGGCTCTGATGCACCAAGAGAAAAATGAGCAAGGCACCAAGCAAGGCCATTCACCATCGTGTCTTCACGTTGCCCTGGCCCAGCTGGCCGGCTGCCAGAGGAGCTGCTGCCAAGTCCGTGGGTGCTGAGGCTGGCGGTGGGGGAGAGGAGGTGCTGGGCAGAGACCTGCCTCATAGATGAGGCACTGTGCCTCCAGTCTGCTCCCCGGGGCTGCAAGGCGAGCTCTGGGGTCCTTCGGTTCTCAGTTCTAGGAGCCGATGCACTCCTGGGACCCTCTCCAGCTCTGCTCCACTCTGAGTGCAGCAAGGGAACCCCAGGCAGGTTTTCCCTTGGATGAGTAACGCACTCTGTATCAGCTGCTTTGCCCTTGCTTGGGATGAGGTAGGAGGCTATTGGTTTAGAGTGGATGAGTGACGTGAGCTGACTCAGGCTGTGGCAGGATTCCTCTGGCTTCTGGTTGAGAATAGACAGGCCAGGGTGGAAGAAGAGAGTCAAGTCAAGAGTCCTTTGCGGGACTTCCCTGGTGGTCCAGTGGTTGAGCGTCTGCGTGCCAGTGCAGGGGCCACCGGTTCGATCCTTGGTCCTGGAAGATCCCCCATGTCATGGGGCAACTTCGTCCTTGTGCCACAACCACTGAAGCACGTGTGCTCTAGAGCCCGTGGTCTGCAGCAAGAGAAGCCGCTTCAGTAAGGAACCTGCACCCCGCAACGTGAGAGTGAACCCAGCTCGCCACAACTGGAGAAAGCCCATGCACAGCAACACAGGCCAGTGCAGCCAAAAATACATATATAAATAAACAAAGTTTTTTTTTTTTTTTTAAAGAAGAAGCCTTTGCAGTAAGCCAGGCAAGAAAGGAGGGTGTCTTGGCTCAGGTGGTACAGTAGAGGAGCTGGGAAGTGCTGCATTTCAGGTGCCTTTTGAAAGATCTCCTGATGGGCTGGATGAGGAGTGGGAGAGAAAGCAGGCAATCAAGAATGTCTCAAGTGTTTTTTTTTTTTTTTTTTAAAGCAGCTGAAGGGTGAATTAGATCCTGTCCCTATTAATAATAATAATGATAATAAATATTAATAGCTAACTTTTTATAGCACTTATTAAGTGGCAGATGCTCTTCCCCTGACTTGATTGTGAATCTGAAGGAGTTAGAGTCTATGGGGGCGGGGGGATGGACGATGCAGGAATAAATCAGTAGCATTTGGTGAACGGGTATCATTGTATCATTGCTTCAAGGTGACTGGTTTTAGCTCAGTGTGAGCAGACATGGGGACTGGGGAGAGCTGGCTGGATAAGAAGGTCTAACACGTCCTCCTCAAGCTCACGTGTGTGTGTGTGTGTGAACAGGAAGCCTCTGGGGGCTAGGGCAATGCTGTCTCTAGGTCTGCTCCATAGCGTGGTCCAGAGGTCCAAGCCTCATACACTATTAAGGCTACTTATCTATGGATGGATTGATTGCTTCTCTTTCCTACAGTAACTGATTTGAAGAAAGATCTGGTAATTCTCCAAGAACCCCATCACCCTTCCTCTCTATTCACAGGACATGCTGATTGGCCTTGTCCTTCAAAATATTTTCAGGGACATCTCCCTTTAGTAGACCGCACGATGGAAGGATTGTAGACTCCAGTGAAAGAAGGCTTTTGGTACCATATGTCCTTGCCCTTCTTATCAAGAAGCTATGTTGGTACAATTACACTGAATGGAAGTACTGCTAAAGTAAAATTTCTTATTTTCAAAGCATCTTCAGAGGGAAAAACAGCCTAGAAGCGAGAGTTAGGAAGTTCAATTTAGGTGACCTTACAAGTGACTAGAAAGTCCTAACTTCCCATTGGTTATATGAGATCACTGGAGTGGGGAAGTGGGTTTTCGAGTATTTTTCAGCCATGGAAGTCTTGGTGCCCATACTTCCTTGTTTGAGAGTACTACCTACGCAGTGTGAGGAGGGGAGTGGAGCTGTGCTGAGTGCAGCAGGAGAAATGGCTCAGAACAACCCACTCGCTAAGCTCCTTTCCCGTAGAGGACGATCCTGAGCCCCTCAGCTGGGCCAAATGTTCTTTGGGGCCTTCCCAGCTCTGAGGTTCTGCATTTCCGCCATGAGCATTTCCAGCTGAGCTTCTGAAGAGCTCACACTCTGAGCTCCCCCTCTTCCCATTCAGGCCCTTCCTTCACCTGCTTATGGTTCCGTGGTCTCAGAAGGACGTGCACACCTTCTCCACCTCTTGCTTAGCTTGTCTCCACCTTTGGAGTGGAATGAGTTCTGCTATCATGCATGGTGCTATGGAAGGGGCACCGGGCAGACCTGGGTTCAAATCCTGCTTCTGCCACTCTGTTGTTCTGGGATAGCCATGCTACAAGCTAACTGGCCTGTAAATGGAAGTGACCATCTCTGGCTCATGGATTTTTTTAGCTTTTCCCTTTGTATTGGCGTATAGTCAATTAACCACGTTGTGATCGTTTCAGGTGTGAAGCAGAGTGGCTCTGGCTCATAGATTTGGTGCCGGGAAAGGCATCCAACACAGGGTAGATGCCTTTGGAGCTCCCGAATGCGTGTGGCTCCTCTCCTGCCCGGCGTGCCGAGGCCAGGCCCGCCGCTCACCCAGTGCCTTGCCTCTTGTCTTGCAGAGATGTCGGGCACAGCTGCGGACATCTCGCTGGTCCGCTGGCAGCAGCAGTGGCTGGAGAACGGCACCCTGTACTTCCACGTGTCCACGAGCAGCCCCGGGCAGCTGGCCCAGGCCACCGCCCCCACGCTCCAGGAGCCCTCGGAGATCGTAGAGGAGCAGATGCATATTCTCCACATTTCTGTGATGGTGAGTGAGCAGGAACCCAGGAGGGGGCTTCAGGGAGTTGGGGGGGCGGTGATGGGGAGGGCAAGGTGGAGAGACCATGCCGGGAGGCAAGGGATTGCCAGCAGGTGGAGTGAAGGAGCTGGCTAAGTACGAGAGGTCAGAATGATAAACAGAAGGTCAGATGGATTCTACGGTGTCACTTGGACTGATGCATACTCGTCCATCATCTGTCAGCTGTGACAAGCTAATTGTGCTTCAGAGGAGAAAATAAAGGGTCTCCAGCTCCTTGGCCTTTTGGCCGACATCTCTGGGAATAGCTGTTTAACATCTGCCGCGTGCTCAGCCTGCCTGGCTGAGGGCTGAGGTTCAGTGCTCCAGCGCAACTGGCCTTTCCAAGAATGACTGAGCAAACAAAACTGGAGTGGGGCTGCCCTTTCCCAAGCACCCTTGATGTGTTTTAACCCTCACAACACCCTCTTCAGTGTAGACCATGCATGATGGCCCCTGGAGCTGGACTCTGCATAGCCAGGGCTATTACACACCATCTCCCCACTGCACCGCCCCATTACCCTCATTTATATTTGTGAATACTGAGTCAGAGAGCAGAGAAACTAACCCAAAGTCACATAGCTAGGAAGAGATGGAGCTGCTCTTGGGTATTTGAACCCAAGTGTGATGTGTCTGGCTATAAAAACTCAACTATTCTCTACACTCCCTTTTTCAATGCAAGAATTTATTGACCATGTGTCAAGCCCTGCACTGGGAGCATTCATGGGCATTATTTCATTGCATTCTCACCAAGAAGTCAGGCATGCCACCTCCATGTTAGAGATGAAGTTATGGACACAGAGAAGTGAAGTGGCCTCCCATCTCTGTTGGGCTCAGGATCTGGAACTCTGAGCCTGCTGCCTCCTTAAAGAAGGATGCCAGGGCAGAAATCACTGGAATGGTAAGTCTATGATGTATGTAGACTCACATTAACGATGATTTGAAAAGCTGTAATTAATGGCTTTGTACAGTAAATTGAAAAAAAGAATCAAAGTGAAGAATGTACAGGGTCTAACTGGCTCTAGAAAAGATCAGATAATAGCTACAACTGAACTCAAGTCTGGTGCTTTTCACTCCTCAGGCCACTCTACAGTATTTTCTCCTTTTTACCTTTAGCACAGATGCACAAGTGTAGGAAATGTCACTCCTAGCCTACGTGTAAGGAAGGTAGGGCTCAGAGAAGTGAAGTGGTTGGCCTAAGGTCACTCAGCAGAATGGAGCTATGAGCCAGCCCTTCCTTTCTGCCTTTCATTCAGTCGTCAATGGTACTTACCAAGAACCTGCGATGGAGCGGAGCTGACCTTTCGTCATGGTCTCCGTGCTCCAGGCCCCTCTTAACCCTTACTGTGCATGACACATTCTCATTAGGGCTGAATAAGTGCTTGGAAGTTTTCTCTTTTTGGAAAAACACGCACATACCCCAGCCAGACAGCCACGTTAAATTTGGACCTAACGCATGCTCATCACGTGGAGGAACAAATCAAGGCCTTTGTGTTATTCATGGAATGAGTGTGATAGACTTTTCCCATTTTTATATTTAGCGAGTGTTGCAGCCACATGCCAAGCCAAGTGGGTGCCTGCATGCTGACGCTGGGTTGCAAGTTTGTGGGCACTTCTCAGGTGCTTGCTGAGCACCTCGTGCAGGCTGGGGTGCCATCTGATGTGAAGAAGACTGGACAGGGCGCGACTCTTCTTTGAATGTCTGGGAGTGAAACTCGGTTTGGATTCACATTTATTAAGCGTTTTCTGTTTCAGCATAGCATTTACTCACCTACGTCCTCCCATAACCCAGGGACTTTGACTGAATTATACCAATGATAATACTAGTCTTGCATGGACTTTCTCTGTTTCCACACCCAGTGTTAATGATACTAAATCAGACCTCTCCCCAAAGACTGTCAGTGATCCTTAGTGTTTTTTTTTTGTTTTTTTTTTTTCTGCTCAGTGAGTTTAGCTTGGAAAGAATTCACCAAGACCCAAAATGTCTCTTGAATTTCCTTGCAATCAAGGATGTGGCTGGTGGAGTAGGTTGTGCAGAGGTTGGCGCTCTCCAGACCCTCCCTGCCTGCTAGCTGGGGTGGCCTAGGCCTTCCACCCTGTGGTCCCACCGGTTCTTTCCCCTTCAGGGCTCCAATACTTTGATCTTTCCCATCCTCACCTTACCCCTCAGCAGACAGAGTCACATCCAGGAACACAGGGGCCTCCTTGGCGTCCGCTGATGGCAGCCCAGCCTCTCAGGGTGTGGATGTCCTCAGAGACCCCTGCCCTCTATCTAGAGGGAGGTGACATGCATTTGTACCTGAGCTCCAGTGCCTGGGTGTAAAATTCCACTCTGCCATGGACACTCTGGGTGATATTGGGCAATGTATTTAACCCTTCTGCCCGCTGTTTTGTCATCTATAAAAATAAGGGTTATGCTAATGCTGTGTAACAGAGCACTTGTGTCAGAGGAGCCTGGCATGTAAGGGCATTAGCTTTTATTATTTGGTACACTTTTATTATCTGGGCTTGCCAGGTGGCACTAGGGGTAAAGAACCTGTCTGCCAATGCAGGAGACCTAAGAGACGGGTTCGATCCTTGAGTCGGGAAGATCCCCTGGAGGAGGGCATGGCATCCCACTCCAGTATTCTTGAGTGGAGAATCCCCATGGACTGTAGCCCACCAGGCTACATTCGTAAAGAGCTGGACACAACTAAAGCAACTTAGCACATGCACACACACTTTTATGATGGAGGCAAGCTGATATGTTATACCCATTCATTTTGCAGATGGATAAACTGAGGTCCAGATGCAAGCTAGGACTCCCCATCCAGGCATCTCAGACTCTGTGGCTCAGATTCTGTCCTTGCCATCCTGGCCACAGATAATTCAGCAAAAACAAAAAGCAGTGTTTGCTTCTCCCCACTCCCACCTTCCCCATCTTTTTAATTTAAAAAGGTTTTTTCTTCTTTTAATTTAAAAAATTTAAAAATCCTAAACATTTAAAATGGCATTCATGGGCCTTCCCTGACAGTCAAGTGGTTAAGACTCGCTGCTTCCAGAAGGGACTCTCCATGCCCCAGCTAAGATTTCTGCTGGAACTAAAGATACCACATGCCTCAAGGAAGATGGAAGACCCATAGGCTGCAACTAAAACCCAGCACAGCTTAATAAATAAATGAGTGACTGAATAAATAAATAAAAATGTCATTCCTGGTGGCTGGGTTCTGCCCTCCCATTTCACAGATGAAAAATTTGAGACTAAGTGAGTTCCTTTGACTTGCCTAAGGCTGAAAGTGAAAAGTGGAAGTTAGTTACTTAGTCATTTCCAACTCTTTATGACCCCATGGACTGTAGCCCACCAAGCTTGTCTATGGAATTCTCCAGGCAAGAATATTGGAGTGGGTTGCCATTTCCTTCTCCAGGGGATCTTCCTCACCCAGAGACCGAACCCAGGTCTCCTGCTGGCTCTGTTGGGGCCAGGATTTTCCAAGACTCCAAACCCATGTCACAGGGCTGTTGAGGACACTGTGACTCTCCCTCTGTCCAACTCTGCACTGCCATTATCTCCAGTGAAGGTCTGAGATGGTTTGGGAGGAGACCAAACCATCCAGTCACATCTCAGAGAAATCTGGCGGTCCAGGTCAGTGTTTTTCATCCACTTACTTGGGCATAAATATCCTGCCCACCCATGCAGAGCAACCAGCTCCAGCTCAGTCACTGGAACCTGTGACAATCCATGCCTGCTGGAGTGGAACCAGCATGCTGACTATTAATATCCCAAGGGTCAGGCAACAAGGAGGTACTTGGTGGACGCCTGGGCAGAGGACGAGAGTAGGGGGTCATTCATCTAGTCTGCGGCTTTAGCTTCAGCTACCCTGAGCAGTCACATGCCTGCCTCAGGCATGCAGGGAGAATGATGGATGCAGAGAACAGAGCAGAGGTTTGGAAGACACTGTCTTTCTTGCTTCCTGCTTCCTGACGGTTTTACTCTGGGGACTCCCCTCTCCTCTTTGAGCCTCAGTTTCTTTATAAAACAACTGATCCTTCCAGTCTCACAGGATGAGTGAGAAGAGCATAAGAAACATATATAAAGAGTACCCAATGTCCATCTGGCACATCATAGGCACATAATAATAGTGGTTACTACTATTACAGTTGCAAGTGTTTAAAATACTCTAACGTAGGACAAGAGATGTTGGATTTTGTCTTGTTTTCTCTGCTATCTTGCTATCTGATCTAGAGAAATATTCACAATACCTGGCATTTATTGAGAACTTACAGCATGCTAGGTAATATTTGATTTACATGCATTGTTAAATTTAATCCTCACAGCATATCCTAAGGTGGACACTGTTATTATGTTTATTTCATAGATGTGGATCCTGAACTGCTAATACTTATCAATAGCTACCAGTGTGAGCTGGTCAAGGTTAAATGGCAAAGCCAATATTTCGTTTGTAGAGGTGGGTCCTCTGCCCTTTACCTGTAGACCATCCTTTCTCTTCTCTCTGCATTAGTTGCTGACTTAAAGTATAAAATATTATGGACAAATTGATGCATAGACCCCCACCTTATTTGGAATCTATGAACATGTTACTAAGAGGGGTTATGACTTGGGTGTCAATGCCAAGGTTAAACAGTTATCTCTCTATGGCCTTGGCCACGTCAAACTCATCTGTAAAACTGGGGTAATATTTTCTAATTCTTAGATTTTTTTTTTCAAAGTACTGAATAAGGTCATGCATGCAAAGGTTCTGCATAATAAAACTAATGGCTACCCTCACCAAGAGCTTGTAAAGGACCCAACTTTTAAAGTTTGATGCCAGGCACAATGTAGTAACACGTGCATCATTCATTGAATTGTTCTGGCCCCTGTATAAGACTGGGCTGTCCCCTGTGGCTCAGCAGGTAAAGAATTCGCCTGCAATGAGGGACACCTGGGTTCGCTCCCTGGGCTGGGAAGATCCCCTGGAGAAGGGAAAGGCTATCTACTCCAGTATTCTGGCCTGAAGAATTCCATGGACTGTACAGTCCATGGGGTCACAAAGAGTCGGACACGACTGAGCGACTTCCGTGTTCACTTTCTATAAGATAGGCACTGCTCTTGTCCCTCATTTACAGATGAGGAACCTGGGAGTCGGTGAGATTTTGTAACTTGCTGAAGTTCACCTCACCAGTGAGCACCAGTGCTGGAATCCCAGCTTGTCTGCAGAGAATCTTTGCCCTTGACATGATTCTGCGTGGTTCAGGGCTCGAGATTTAGTAAGTGCTTACAAAGTGATACCTCGTATTAAAGTGTTAGCTGTAGAGACCACAGTAATGAGTATTGTTGGCAAAATGTTTTGAGCAAAAGGATGAAGGAAACATTTGATCTGATGTGTGAAAAGGAAGACGTTTGAGGACTTGTTTCTTTCAAAGGGACCGGCCCACAGAAAATAGCAGAGATTTGTACTGCTGGCTACTGGTGGGGGTGGGGGGGGGTGTGGTTACAGAGGACCAACCTTTCAAAGTGTTTGAGTTCTCCAGAAATGGAGGGGACTGAGTCATAGGTAGTGAGTTCCTTGACTCTGGGGGTATGCGAGCAAAGGCTCGAAGCCCTATCTGTCAGGATTTTGAGAGAAATAATGGTTAAATTAGAAGACTATTGTAGTTCCTTCAAACTTAGATCTATGATTCTATGTAATAATAATCATAGGAAAATACTTTAAGGATTAGAAACTGCCACATAAATCTAAGAAATTATTACCATTCTTGATCAGTAGCTTTGTTTAAAGGATCCGTGTGATATGGGGATCATACTTTTTAAAGCTTTCTGTGAAAAAATTGCTTTTGATCATTTCCCCAACTGTTGTGTTTACTCACTCACAGCATATGATGCATTCCTTAGTCCATTGATTTACTCATTCAATCATGCAGTGCTTTCCTTACCCACTAAACCCAACAGTGAAAATCCTATCTGCTGGAAAAATGGAAAAAAAAAAAAAAAGGCTTTAACAAAATCAACCATGGGCTCAGAACAAGCCAACTCTGCAATTATAGAGGGATGGTACGGGGAGGGAGGTGAGAGGGGGGTTCAGGATTGGGAACACGTGTACACCTGTGGCAGATTCATGTTGATGTATGGCAAAACCAATACAATATTGTAAAGCAATTAGCCTGTAATTAAAATAAATAAATTTAAATTAAAAAAAAAGTGGATCCTACACTGTAAGTTGTATTCCTGAAAAACTAGTTTTCTAAACAACTAAGTTTTAGAAGGTTCTAAGTTAGACTTGAAATATTGTGTTTAGTTTTGGGGATCATATGTTAAGAGAAACAATAATTAACTAGAAAATTTATGAGAAAATAATCAAGACAGCAAAAGATCTTATCATAATGCTAACAAGCACTTTTATAATGCTTGGTTAGTGTTAAGGTCGGGCTTCACTGATAGCTCAGTTGGTAAAAAATCTGCCTGCAATGCAGGAGACCCCAGTTCGATTCCTGGGTCAGGGCGATCTGCTGGAGAAGGGATAGGCTACCCACTCCAGTATCCTGGCCTAGAGAATTCAGTGGACTGTTAGCCCATGGGGTCTCAAAGAGTTGGACACAACTGAATGACTTTCACTTCACTTCAGTGTTATAGTCATTGCCAGATTAACTCATTTAATCCTATGATCATCCTAATTCAATAGGTGTCATTACTCCTGTTACACTTTTGAGGAAATGTAGGTGTAAAGAATGTAACTGCCCTGCAAGGACTGTAGACCTGGGACCCCAAGGACTGGAGCTGACTTACTGGCTTTGGGACTTGGGCACATTCCTTCTCTCTGCTTCTTCTGTTTAGTCATCAACAGTGGGGTGAGGATGGAGGTACCTGCCCACGGATGCTGCGTGAGGATCAGCTGAGGTGATGCACGTGAAGCCCCTGTGCCAGAGCCTGACGTGTAGTCAGCTTGTAATCCGTGGGGAGACTCTGCTGCTTACAAGCGTGCATTTCCCATGGCTGCTATCACCGTGCATCATAGCCTGAATGACTTAAACAACTGAAATGTGTTGCCTCACTGTCTTGGAGGATAGAGCTCTGAGATCAAGATGTGGGCAGACCACGATGTGGATCTGATCCAGACCTCTTCCCTAACTTTTGGTCAAGGCACCTGGGCTGGTGGCAGGAAGACTCTATTCTTCATGGTATTCTCCATGGTAGAAGTCTGTCTCCATGTCCAGATTTTCTTTTTTTCCCCTTTTTTAATTGTTTAAATTATGAAAGTATGACAACATATTTATAGGAGACTTGGAAAATACAGAACAAAGTTATATATAGTTCCACTGTGTATTACAATTTTTTAAGCAGATAAATTAAGATCTTTTTGTTGGAATTTCAGTATCAAACTCTCAAAAATTAGTAGACAGAATATGCAGGGAAGTAGAAGGATATAGTAGACCTGAAAAGCACCATGAACCAATTCAACATAATTAAGCAAATTTTCTCCTTTTTATAAGGATACAGGTTATATTGGATTGAGGTCCACCTAATGACATCATCATAACTTGATTATGTATGTATCCAATATTCATATAAGGTCACGTTATGAGGTACTGGGGATTTAGAGTCCAACATTTTTTTTTGGTGGGGGGCGGGAGGCACAATTCAACTTATAACAATAAGCATTATTGCTGTGCTATTTACATGGTGGCTCAGCTGGTAAAGAGTCCACCTGCAATGTGGGAGACCTGGGTTCGATCTCTGGGTTGGGAAGATCCCCTGCGGGAGGGCATGGCAACCCACTCCAGTATTCTGGCCTGGAGAGCCCATGGGGTCACAGAGTTGGATATGACTGAACAACTTTCACTTTATTTAACATTAATGAAGGATGCACAGGTCAACCAGCATGGGAGAACACAAAGCCTTCCAGAGAGCAGGCAAAGTAGAAGGGGAAACATCTCGACTAAGAGGAATATTTTTTAAAAGATGGCAGGGAAATCGAGTAGTAGGAAGACCATGTGATACACATAGCACAAGGAACCCTGGCCTGGGACTTGGCTGTCCCGGTGCTGCTGCTCACAGGCTCCGTGACCTTGTGCAGGTCCCATTCTCTTCTCAGTGTTATTGAAAGTGAAAGTGAAGTCGCTCAGTCGTGTCTAACTCTTGGCGACCCCATGGACTATAGCCCACCAGGCTCCTCTGTCCATGGGATTCTCCAGGCAAGAATACTGGAGTGGGTTGCCATTTCCTTCTCCAGGGGCTCTTCCCCACTCAGGGATCGAACCCGGGTCTCCTGCATTGCAGGCAGATGCCTTACCCTCTGAGCCACACAAAGAACCCTGGCCTGGGACTTGGCTGTCCTGGCGCTGCTGCGCACATGCTCCGTGACCTTGTGCGGGCCCCGTTCTCTTCCCAGCCTTATTATCCTGTCTGTGAGTTGAGATCCTCAAGCTTCTATATGTTGCCAAGACAAGATGAAGTTTGGAAGTACAAACATCTCAAGTACATTTTTATATGTGTACTATGCCTCATGAATCACATTTTCCCCCAGAAAACATTTTTCTTGAAATTTTAAAAATCACAAATCCTTTTTTTTGGGTTGTTTTTAAGAAATGTACATCACATGAACCTTGAAGTTTGTCCATGACTTGCCTCAACAACAAAGATTCACTAAAAGCCTGCAGGATCTCTGGGCTTATGGGAAGGTTGGGAGAATAAGGCATGGCTTCCGTCCTGAAGGAAATACGGTCTGTCTCCCACAACGTGCAGGGGTGCAGAGCAGGGAAGGAGTATGAGCAGAGGGTGGTGTCAGTATGTCTGGTTTCAAGTTTAGACTGTGCCTCATGCCAGCTGTAGAGATTTGGATAAACCTTCACCTCTGAACTGCTTGTTAGGACACTTGCAAAATGGAAATCAAGTTAAAATTGTCACATTGAACTGAGGTCATGCACAGAAAAGCACTTGGCTAGGTTTTTGCTCAAAGCTATAGTACGATAGTTTGGTTGAAGTATCGGAGCTGGAAACACCTTAGCCCTTGTGGCATCCAATTCTTGAGATGTCAGCGTTTGCTTACTTTTCTATGGACAGATCATCCTGAATCTCAGTGACTGACCCACAGTGCCCTATTTCTCATGCACGGTCTATGTCAGCAGCTGCAGTCGTGGTGGCTCAGATCTTCTGTCTTCTCATTCTGCAACTGTGGCTGACAGGGAGCCCTAGCTTGAGACGTTTGGTTTTCGTGGCAGAGGGAATGAATGGGAGAGTGGGCAGACATCTATTCTGGCTCTTGAAACAAATGCTTAAATATGTGTTCTCACATTCTGTGGGCCAGAGCACGTCCTGTGGCCATGCCCGAGGCCAGTGGCAGGAGTGTGCAGTCCTATATGGAGAATGAGCGTGTGGACAATTACAAACAGCAATGGAAGATACCCCAACCTTCATTTTACAGATGGAGAAAAATGAGGTCAGAAAATGGACATTCTCCATCTATCAACTCCATTTGTCTGAGCTGACGGTCCAGCCCAGATGAAGAGGGTTGACGTGGCATCCCTGAGATTCATCTAAAAAACAGGGCCTGGAGCCAAAAATAAATGCAGGATGAGAACATGCGTAAGAAAAAAGATCTGCACAATATGAGACAGAGGAGAGATACACAGATCAAAAAAAAAAAAAAAAAACACAGACATTCACCAATATTTATTGAGCGACTATTGTGTACCAAATGTATAGAAGCTACCAGAAGTGGAGAGAAATGAAACAGAAAAACATGTATAATATCATGTATGAAACGAGTCGCCAGTCCAGGTTCAATGCATGATGCTGGATGCTTGGGGCTGGTGCACTGGGATGACCCAGAGGGAGGGTACAGGGAGGGAGAAGGGAGGAGGGTTCAGGATGGGGAACACAGGTATACCTGTGGCGGATTCATTTCAGTATTTGGCAAAACTAATACAATATTGTAAAGTTTAAAAATAAAATAAAATTAAAAAGGGAGCCAAGGGCAATGAGGGAGATGTAGAAAAAGAAAGGGAAATCGGCAAGAACAGACAGAAAAGGACTTAGCAGTGAAAGCAGAGGCAGGGAAGGAGGAAACGGCAGAGAGGTAAACAGGGAAGGAGAAGTAGGGGAGTGAGCGGGACCAAACCGAATCCAGTCCCCAGAAAGAGCCATGGAGGGTGGGCTGAAGGGGTGAACAAGGGGCGGTCGGAGTGAGGAGGAGGCTGAGGCTGAAGTCTGGAAGATGAGGGCAACTCCCAGCAGAGATGAGGAGGGTCTGAGCGGGGCTCCTGGGCCAGCAGCTCTGAGAAGAGGCGGCAGAGTTGAAGCAGGGTGGGGTTGCAGTGACATGTCCTGGAAGTGAGGGGCAGGAAGGTCCAGATCCTTTAGAGTGGCAATGTGGGGAGAGGCCAGATGGGCTGACAGAAAAACTCAAGGAGAATGTCCTGTCCACGGCTACTTGCTACTTGCTTTTTCTTCCAGCCTCTTGTCCCCATTTCCTTCAAGAACCTGGGGCTAAGGACTTCCCTGGTGGTTCAGTGTTTAAGATTTTATCTCTCAACATGGGGATGTGGGTTCAATCCCTGGTTTGGGAACTAGGATCCCACATGCCTTGGGGCCACTAAGCCCAGTGCCACAACTAGAGATCCCATGCACCACAACAAGAGAAGGCTCAGTGCCACAGTGAAGACCCAGCACATCCAAAAAACGAAACAGGAGCGAGCCTGGGGCTTTTGGCTTTCGTATCTTAAAGAGGCTTGTGCAAGCTTCCCAGTGGGAAGGATGGGCTGTGGAGAAAAGCGTCTTGCTTTTGGTGTGTTCTCATGACAGGGAATGAATGAATGGAGTGTGTGCACAAATGGGGTGCCTTGTTCCCACTGCTTACTCCCCTCCCCCGTGCCTTGAGTCCATCTGCAGTAAAAATCAAGGTGGGCTTAGCTTTTGGTTCACTGGCCCTTATACCTCTCTCTCCAGTTAATTCCTCCCTCTCCTCATCTTCAGAAGGCAGCTTGGTCTGGTGGAAGCAAGCAGTATGTGTTTGGAGACAGACAGGTGTGGATTCAAATCGTTCCTGTATTGCTGTTTGACCTTAGACATATTGCTGAAATTCTGTGATTCTTACTTTCTCCTGAATTTCCAGGGAGGCTGTGGATCACTCATTCATGGAACTCATGGGAGAAATAAATGATAAAATACACATGGGGTGTCTTAGAACAGTGCTCTGAGAAAACACCTTTCTTTTGGCTTCTAAAAATTCCTTCCGATTCACCATTTTCATACCGTTCATGGGGTCCTCAAGGCAAGAACACTGAAGTGGTTTGCCATTCCCTTCCCCGCTGGACCGTGTTTTGTCAAAACTCCCCACCATGGACCATCCGTCTTTGTTGGCCCTGCATGGCATGGTCCAGAGTTTCACTGAGTTACTCAAGGCTGTGATCCATGTGATCATTTTTGTTTTCTGTGATTGTGGTTTTCAGTCTGTCTGCCTTCTGATGCCTGAGGATAAGAGGCTTGTGCAAGCTTCCTGATGGGAAGGACTGGCTGTGGGGAAAACTGGGTCTTGCTCTGGCGGGCAGGGCCATGCTCAGCAAATCTTTAATCCAGTTTTCTGCTGATGGGTGGGGTTGTGCCCCCTCCCTGTAGTTTGGCCAGAGGCGGCCCAGTCCTGGAGTCTTCGGTCTCTATGGTAGGGCTAATGGTGACCTCCTCCAAGGGGATGCCACACCCCCTAGGGCTGCTGCTGCCAGTGCCCCTGACCCCTGGGCAGGCCACTGGGCTTGGCCTTGGAAAGCATCCTTTGAACAAGGTTGAGTAGGAGTCATTAAGAATATTGACTCCAAAATACTGATATAAATAATTGACTAAGTAACTAAATGGGATAGAAGACATAGCTCTTTCTTACAGTGGGATTCTACTTAATAAATGTAGAAGGAAAGAAGGAACTAGAAAATCACCATTAGACCGTCACCACTGTAATAATTACTGCCGACAAGATCCACCGATGTATACTAAAATTAATGGGTGAAACCTTAAGAAGCAGCAGGATGTTTGCAGTCTCAAAGAATTAACACCCCCCTCCTGGATGTGTATTAATTACAAAAAGAAACTAGTGACTTTACAGTGGAATAATCTGGCAGATACCATCTGCACTGGTTGCCTAGGGCTGCTATGACAAATAACCGAACACTGCGGGGCTTAAAACAACAGAAAACTGATGCTTTTGCAGTTTTGGAGGCCAGAAGTCCAAAATCAAGGTGACATCCCGGCCTCATGCTCTCCGGGGCTCTGGGGGACAAGCCAGTCCTTGCTGCTTCCAGGTTATGGTGGCTCCTTCATTCCCTGGCTTGTGGCAATGTAATTTCAATTTCTTCTTTCATCTGCATCTCACCTTCTCCTCTGTGTCCTGTCTTCTGTGTCTCTCATAAGGACATGTGTCAGTGGATTGAGGATTCACCTGGATCATTCAGAAACATCTCCTCCTTTCAAGATCCCTGAGTTAATTACAGCTGTAAACACAAGGTTACACTCACAGATTCTCGGCATTAGGATGTAGACATATCTTGTGGGTTTCCACCCACTACACCACCTTAACCAAACGACCCAAGCTAGCATCACTAGGAGTAAGACATATCAACAACCCAAATCCCCTGTTAGGAAGGATTGAAAAGGGCACAGAGACATTTCTCTGCCTTCCTTGTCACAAACGGCGTAACGTGATTCTCAGCATGAGAAAAGAGCTTCCCTGGTGGCTCAGCCAATGCAGGAGACTCGGGTTGTGTCCTGATCTGGGAGGATTCCCACATGCTGCTGAACAGCTAACCCCATGCACCACAAGTATGGGCTCTCCAGGTGGTGCTAATGGTCAAGGATCTGCCTGCCAATGCAGGAGATGCAAGAGACGAGGGTTCAATCCCTGAGTCAGGAGAATCCCCGGGAGCAGAAAATGGCAACCTATTCTAGTATTCTTGCCAGGAAGATTCCAGGGACAGAGGAGCCTGGTGGGCTACAGTCCATGGCATTGCGAAGAATCAGACAAAACTGAGCACATGAAGTGAGGGGCATGGTACAGAACAGCTGACCAACACTCTTCACAAGTGTTAAGATCATGAAAGTCAGGGAAGACCGAGGGGTTGTAAATAAGAGAAGACTATGGATGGAGGAGCCTGGTGGGCTGCAGTCCATGGGGTCGCGAAGAGTTGGACACGACTGAGCGACTTCACTTTCACTTTTCACTTTCATGCATTGGAGAAGGAAATGGCAACCCACTCCAGTGTTCTTGCCTGGAGAATCCCAGGGAAGGGGGAGCCTGGTGGGCTGCTGTCTGTGGGGGTCGCACAGAGTCAGACATGACTGAAGCAACTTAGCAGCAGCAACAACAGCAGGTAGACTCAAAAAACATGATAATAATGCTAGGACTTCCTTGCCAGTCCAGTGGTTGAGACTCAGTGCTTCCAATGCAGGGGATGTGAGTTCAATCCCTTGTTGAAGAACTAAGATTCCACATGATATGTGACTTGGCCAAAAAATTAAAAAAAATAAAAAAGCATACAAAATTAAAAAAAAAAATACTGTCATTTAGGATCCTGGATTAGACCCTAGGCCAAAAAGAGAACATTGGTGGAAAACCTAGTGAAATCTAAATATATTGTGTAGTTTAGTGATGAGGTGCAATCATCGTTAGCTTCCAGGTTTTGATTATTCTACAGCTGTCTATCTGTATCCATGGGAGATTGGTTATAGGACCCTCCTATAGAACCCAAAATTCATGGATGCCCAAATTCTTTAGATAAAATGATGTAGTGAACTTGGTGCTCTGTATCCATGGATTCTGCATCCGTGGATTGAGCTAACAGAGGATTGGTTGAATCCATGACTGCAGAACCTGCAGATAAAGAGGCCCAGCTGTATTTTGTTATGAGAAATGTTACCTTTAGGGGGAAATGAGTAAAGACTATACAGGAACTCTCTGTACTAACTTCTCATGAGTCTATACTTTGTTGTTGTCGTTTGGTCCCTAAATCATGTCGGAACTCTTTGAGACCCCATGGAATGAAGCTCACCCGCCTCTTCTGTCCATGGGATTTCTCCCGCAAGAACACTGGAGCGGGCTGGCATTTTCTTCTCCAGGGGATCTTCCCGACCCAGGGTCCAAATCCACGTCTCCTGCTTGGCAGGTGGATTCACTACCACTGAGCCACCTGGAAGCTGGTCTGTAATGATTTCAGTATAAAAGAGCTAAAAGAGTATTGCATCTGGAACGGGACTGCCTGGGGTAGACCCTGGTCTTAGCACTGAACCCTCAGTGTGACACTGGTTACGTTACTTTCCCCATGCCTCAGTTTCCCCTTCTGTAAAATATGATATTATAGTGTTTAACCTCCTGGAATTAAATGAAGTCACATGTGTAAACTCTCCACAGATGTTGTATCATCAGTTTCATTAACACTGCTGCTGTTCTGGTTTCTATTTCACCAGTGATAAAACCGAAGTCTCGACAGTGAAGGCCACTCTCTTCTGATATCACATAACCAATGCCTGAGCCCAGAATTAAACAATTTCTGATTCCAAGTGATCACTCTCCTCTGTAACATTGGGTTGCCCAGAAAGTTCTTTTGGTTTTTCCATAAGATGGTACAAAAACTCAAACTAACTTTTTGGCCAACCCAATATTTCTTCTTTTACAGAAGCGAGGATGGGTAAGGATGTTTTAGAGGTCCATCGCCATGGTCATTTAATTGGTACCTGACTCAACACCGAAATCAGATTGATTATATTCTTTGCAGCCAAAGATGGAGAAGCTCTATATAGTCAGAAAAAACAAGACCAGGAGCTGACTGTGGCTCAGATCATGAACTTCTTATTGCCAAATTCAGACTTAAATTGAAGAAAGTAGGGAAAACCACTAGACCATTTAGGTATGACCTAAATCAAATCCCTTATGATTATACAGTGGAACTGAGAAATAGATTTAAGGGCCTAGATCTGATAGATAGAGTGCCTGATGAGCTATGGAATGAGGTTCGTGACATTGTACAGGAGACAGGGATCAAGACCATCCCCATGGAAAAGAAATGCAAAAAAGCAAAATGGCTGTCTGGGGAGGCCTTACAAATAGCTGTGAAAAGAAGAGAAGCAAAAAGCAAAGGAGAAAAGGAAAGATATAAGCATCTGAATGCAGAGTTCCAAAGAATAGCAGGAAGAGATAAGAAAGCCTTCCTTAGCGATCAATGCAAAGAAATAGAGGAAAACAACAGAATGGGAAAGACTAGAGATCTCTTCAAGAAAATTAGAGATACCAAGGGAACATTTCATGCAAAGATGGGCTCGATAAAGGACAGAAATGGTATGGACCTAACAGAAGCAGAAGATATTAAGAAGAGATGGCAAGAATACACAGAAGAACTGTACAAAAAAGATCTTCATGACCCAGATAATCACGATGGTGTGATCACTCACCTAGAGCCAGCCATCCTGGAATGTGAAGTCAAGTGGGCCTTAGAAAGCATCACTACAAACAAAGCTAGTGGAGGTGATGGCATTCCAGTTGAGCTATTTCAAATCCTGAAAGATGATGCTGTGAAAGTGCTGCACTCAATATGCCAGCAAATTTGGAAAACTCAGCAGGGGCCACAAGAATGGAAAAGGTCAGTTTTCATTCCAATCCCAAAGAAAGGCAATGCCAAAGAATGCTCAAACTACCGCACAATTGCACTCATCTCACACGCTAGTAACGTAATGCTCAAAATTCTCCAAGCCAGGCTTCAGCAATATGTGAACCATGAACTTCCTGATGTTCAAGCTGGTTTTAGAAAAGGCAGAGGAACCAGAGATCAAATTGCCAACATCTGCTGGATCGTGGAAAAAGCAAGAGAGTTCCAGAAAAACATCTATTTCTGCTTTATTGACTATGCCAAAGCCTTTGACTGTGTGGATCACAATAAACTGTGGAAAATTCTGAAAGAGATGAGAATACCAGACCACCTGATCTGCCTCTTGAGAAATTTGTACGCAGGTCAGGAAGCAACAGTTAGAACTGGACATGGAACAACAGACTGGTTCCAAATAGGAAAAGGAGTCCATCAAGGCTGTATATTGTCACCCTGTTTATTTAACTTATATGCAGAGTACATCATGAGAAACGCTGGACTGGAAGAAACACAAACTGGAATCAGGGTTGCCAGGAGAAATATCAATAACCTCAGATATGCAGATGACACCGCCCTTATGGCAGAAAGTGAAGAGAACTAAAAAGCCTCTTGATGAAGGTGAAAGTGGAGAGTGCAAAAGTTGGCTTAAAGCTCAACATTCAGAAAACTAAGATCATGGCATCTGGTCCCATCACTTCCTGGGAAATAGATGGGGAAACAGTGGAAACAGTGTCAGACTTTATTTTTCTGGGCTCCAAAATCACTGCAGATGGTGACTGCAGCCATGAAATGAAAAGACGCTTACTCCTTGGAAGGAAAGTTATGACCAACCTAGATAGCATATTCAAAAGCAGAGACATTACTTTGCCAACAAAGGTTCATCTAGTCAAGGCTATGGTTTTTCCTGTGGTAATGTATGGATGTGAGAGTTGGACTGTGAAGAAGGCTGAGTGCAGAAGAATTGATGCTTTTGAACTGTGGTGTTGGAGAAGACTCTTGAGAGTCCCTTGGAGTGCAAGGAGATCCAACCAGTCCATTCTGAAGGAGATCAGCCGTGGGATTTCTTTGGAAGGAATGATGCTAAAGCTGAAACTCCAGTACTTTGGCCACCTCATGTGAAGAGTTGACTCCCTTGAAAAGACTCTGATGCTGGGAGGGATTGGGGGCAGGAGAAGGGGACAACAGAGTATGAGATGGCTGGATGGCATCACTGACTCGATGGACATGAGTCTGAGTGAACTCTGGGAGTTGGTGATGGACAGGGAGGCCTGGCATGCTGCAGTTGATGGGTTCACAAAGAGTCAGACACGACTGAGCAACTGATCTGATCTTATCTGTGTATTGTTGAGGCAGGACTGACCTTGGTCTGTGGAGGAAAGTAACACCTTTCAAAGTGATGAAATCACATATTTCAGACTTAGGTCCCCCCCGCCCCCACTTCCAAACAAAAACAGCTCTTATAAAACTCCTGTAGTCCAACTCCTTCATTTTAGAATGAAAGAAAATACAGAAACTAAGTCTATAGCTCTCAAAGCGGGACTTGGTGAAAGTCATGTGGCAGGTCAGTGACAGAGCTGGCCTTTCCATCTACAGATAGATCTCTGACTGTCAGTGTGTGTGTGTGTGTGTCCGTCGCCTCTATGGCACCACACTTTCTAGACCTCCCCCAGCTGTGATCTGAACTCAGCAGACAACCCCTCATTCCGTGCCATGGGAGGCGTAAACACCCAGGTTCGGCACAACCGTATTTCACTTCACTGTGGTAATCATCCTGCCTGCGGATCCACAAGTACAGTCAAACAATTACCCAATTCAAACTTCTGCTGCTAATGTTCCCCAGCTCAAGGGCGTCTTTAATAGCAAAATAATACTTGTTTTTTCTTCCTTCCCTCTCTGTTTTTTCCTAATCTCTCCCTGATGAGACATAACATTAATTACAGTAGTTAACAGAATTCTGTCTCTGTTACTGCCTGCCACCTTCTCCATCCTGCCTTCTGCCTCCAACATTTCTCTCGTGAATGAAGGGAGGGGAGTCTATGCAGATGAAGGATTGTCTGTATTTACCTTTTTTCTGCCCACCTCCTTGGTGCTGAATCTTAAGTCGGGCAGAATCAATATTTTCATGGGGGGAGGGGGGCGTGTGCGGGAGTGTGAATGTGTGTGTGTGCTCTGTTTGTGTGTGCCTGCTTCGTAATCTAGCTGTCATTTTGAGCTAATTGTGTTGTTTCCTCTTGTGTGGAAGGAAATCTTATCTGTTTTGGATTAAAATTCAATGAAGGTCATAGCGGCTGGAAAACTTAGCAGACTGCTGCAATTAATGTTCATTTGGCTTTGATAAATTGGAACATTCCCCTCAATAGGACTGGAGTGGATTTCAGAGGCAATAATTCTTCCATTAACTCAATGATTCCGCCTGTGATGGAGGACCTTGTCCTGCTTTTGTTTGTCATCTGTCACTTCGAGGATCTGGGCATATGTTGGAGATGATTTATCATGATTGCAGTGCCTGCATGTATCAAAGCATTTAAAACCTCAAATTATTTTTGCCCCCCTGTAAATTGCTTGATTAAACAAAGTGTGAGGTTGGAATTAGGTAGAAAATTTTTTTGTACCTTTGTTTCCACCGCTGGGTTTCCACAGTTATGGTGTTATTGCAAGTTCCTTTCAAGTGTTAGGCGAAAATGAATTTATACAGGAATAATACCGAACACTTACTATACGCCAGAGATTATGCTTGGAGCTTTACGTGCATTATTTTACTTAATTGTTAAAAGAATTCTTTAGAGTAGTTTGTATCACATGGGAAGAGGCTGCAATCCATAAATGATAAGCTTTTCATCCAATATAAGCAATGTAAAATTGGAAACCAAGTGTCTTGATTCTAAAGCCCTTGCTTTACCACTCTATGCATTAGAAATTTTCTTAATTGCCTAGTATTATTAAGTTCTGCTGTTTACTTTTGGCAGTTTCCTAGATGTGGAGCCATATCTCTTTTCTCCATCAGAATTACCTTGGTTGTTTGTTTAAAAGGCAGTTTCCTGGGTCCTGCCCCAGACCTACCAGATCTGAACACGTAGTGTGGAGTTCTGGGAGTTTGCGTTATGACAAGTTCTGCCCCTAATGTTGGCTGATAGCAAAGGTGAAGAATCACTAACCCGCAGCTCATTGAGACCAACAGTGGGTCAACCACAGCCTCGGCTCCTTCATTTTAAAAATTACAATTTAGTTCTCACAAATCCCTGCCATGCAGGCATTGTTATCACCATCTTACACGTTGAAATGCTCGGGTACATCAAATTTAGTGGGCTTGTTCAAAGTCACACAGCTGGCGGGAGGCCAAGCTGGGGTCTAGACCCTGCATCTGACTCCCTGCTTGTAAAGCCCTTTCCTAGCATCCCCATCTCACCCTCCGCTGCCCTTGACCCTCTGTGCCCCAGCCCTCCCTACCTGCTCTCAAATTCTGCCAGGGCACGAGCCAGAGCGGCTCTGGGCTTTCCCCATGGGCTCCCTCTTCAGCTCCTGTTTTATTACAGTCCTTATGTGTCTTGATGTTCCCCTAATGAAGCATCTAGAGGCCTGCCCTGTCTCGGCCTCCCTTAATAGGGAGTGAAATATGTTGGTGTCTGTGCCTGGGGCTTTGTTGAGATGGTGCATGGAGCCCCTGGAGGAGACGTGGAGGAGACCCCCTTCCCTTCATTGCAGATAGTCTCAGGTAAAGGAAACTCACCTGCAGGTCAGGTCAGTGCCGTCACAGTAATTACAGCGCCGTGGCTGAGAGGAGATGGTGATAGTTGGACCTCTGTCTGTTGGGCATTTGCTAGCTGTGTGATCCTGGTCTTGCTACTTGCCCTCTCTGAGCCTAGATTGCTTCAAATGGGAGACAGGCATGACAACTGTATCTCCTCTAATAAAATCATTGCCAGATAGGGATGCATCCATGGTAAATGCAAGCTTGGTATATGATACAGAGAAGTTTCTCGGTGATTTGCAGTTCTTAAAGCTCTCACACCATTGACCCATTAATGATAATAGGACATGTTGCCATTTCACATCTCATGAAAACTTGACAATCTATTAAGTAGGTGTCCGTTTTTATGCCCTTTTATAGCAGAGCAGGCCAAGCCTCAAAGAAGGGGCTGGCTTAGGGTCACAGAGTTGGTCAGTGCTGAAACAGAAAGTCTCTGGACCCCTGCCAGAACTAGGTAGGTGGGACCATTGGTGGCTGGCTACCTGAAGACCTGTAGCAGGTGATTTAAGGTCCACAGTGAAATTTGGGGATGGATACTCTGCCTGCCCTTTCGTTTTGAGAGTCAGATGGGCAAATGTTATAGACCGGGCCATGTCCCCGTCCCCAAAATTCATATGCTGCAGTCCTGTCCTCCACTGTGACTGTACTTGGAGCGTGGGCCTCTAAGAGGGTAATTAAGGTTAAATGAAGTCATGAGAGCGAGACCCTAATTTAATAGGATTGGTGTCCTTACAAGGAGAGAAAGAGATGCCTGTGAAGCAAGGGCCTGGTGAAAGGCCATGTGAGGACAAAACGTGAGGGTGGCCGTCCACAGGGCATCCTTGCCAGGAACCACCCCTGCCAGTCCCTAAGCTGTGGACTTCCAGCCTCCAGAATTGTGGGAGAATACACTTCTGTTCAAGCCACCCTATCCGGGGAATTCTGTTATGGCAGCTTGATCAAACTAATATAGTAGAGAATTGTGGTTGCCTCTCCAGCTGACAATGACTGAGGAGTGACAGAAGCTGGAATAAATATTTTCCTTTTCCTGGGCTCTTATTCCTGGGACAAAAGGGAAAAAGAAAGAGGGGAGGAAGTAATCATAAAGCAGAAAGGAGATGGGATGGGAAGGGGAGAGAAGACTGGAGTGAGGTTTTTAGAGTGTCTGCGTATACTAGCAGCTCAGTAAAATGTTAGATGAATTGATTGGGAAATGGACAGTTGGATCTTGTCATGCATTACAGTTGTTGACTTTTGGCAACATTATAGCACTAGGTACAGATTCTCAAGCTGCAGCAAGAGGTGCTGAGGGTGACAGCTTCCACTTAGGTGATTACAACATTTATATGAGAGTAATTATAGACCCTGCTAGCTTTTTATATGCTAGCAGAGACATTGTCACACACTACTTCATTAACATTTATAAGACTCCCTGTCCGTGATTATTCACAGATGAGATGTGTAAGACTATGCCCATTTGATGGATGAGAAAACTGAGATTGCCCAAAGTCACAGGTAGCCTGAGTCGTAGACTCTGAGCCTGGAGCCCATGCTCTCCCTGTTTGCATGTTAAGACCAGTGAGACTGAGAGAACAGTTACCTTAGAGGAGAGCCCCACCCCTTGTAAGGCTCCTGTTTCTCCAGCTACCACCTACCTACGTGACCTAGGAAACGTCTTCCCTGACAGATCCTCGTGGTGGTGGGAGTGCAGTGAAGTCCTCGGTGCCTCGTCAATAGGGAGTGCCCTGTGCCGGGCAGCTCTGAAGTTGTGCAAACTCTTTTTCTTATCTCCAGTATCCCGTTTCCCAGACCGCACACTGAGAACAGTAACTCATGTCTTAAAAGACTGTGTTGAATGAAGGGAGATGACCCAGGCAGAATGCCAGGATAGCACCCAGCACATAACAGATGCTCAGTTCGTGGTGATTGTGACTACCTGTAGCCTCCCAAACCCTATGCAGATTAGGGAGTCCTCACCTTGGGAATCTCTTAGATAAAGCAAAGCCCAAGCTGATGTTTTTTTTTCTGGCTTGTCCCACCCCAGGCTGCTGGTGGGAGGTCCCTGAGGGCAGGAAGTCCAGCAGCCATGGGAGGTGACAGCAGAGGTCTCAGAGACACCCTGGGGACCACCTACGGCCCCTCGGAAGGTGACGACATGGCTGGCCTGCCCAAGTGGTGCAAAGTGACAAATGAGGTTGTGAAGCAGCAACAACATCTGTGTCATCATTTCTGCACCGGGAGGTCAACTGGCTTCATAAACGGTGCTGCTGCTGCCGGAGCGCTCTTTGTTTAGGAATTAATTAGGAGCAGCAGAGAACTGCTGCTCATGCAGATTTTGGTCTCTGGAAGTTATAAAAAAGCAGATGGGTTTTAAGCAAATGCGTTTTTCACCCTTTAACGTCGTGTGAAAGGGTACGTGTCAGAGCCGGGGCATCTGAGTAAGAGGCGTTGAAAGGAACACCTGAGCGCTTTTCCTCCTGGCGCACTTCTGTGTGCCCGTGTGCCTGGCCCCAGCCTGTCGGCTGCTGCAGTTTGTGCGTTGGTACTGCTTTGTTATTAGTAACAGCAGAGTCTGCGGAGTCTTTTTATGTGCCAGGAGCCGTGCTGGCTGCTTTCCACGCTCTTACTTTATCGAATCGCCGTGAGAGCCCAGTGAGGAGGCTTTTGGTCACTGCCTGTTTGTTACCTGTGAGGCTCAGAGCAGCACGCACTTTTGTTGGAAGTGATGGAGCTCAGGCTTTGACCCAGGGTCACAGAAGTCCAAGGTTGAAGCCGTGAGCTGCTGTGCTATAGTAGCACCCCTTCATTCTTCCTGAAATGCTCTGAGTATCCCTTTGTAACAGATATCTGTTAATGTCTATTAAAAGCTGAGTGAGGAATTTTGAAGAGCAGATCCTGTAAAACACAGGAATTCTCACGTGGAAGCCAATGAGGGCCATTTACATTTTCACGCATCAACTCTGTGTGGCTATAGATTTTAATTATCCTCAAAGAGTATATTTTACCCTAGCAGTCATAATACTGTTAATGCTAACTAATATTTGTACAGTGCTTTGGCAGTTTCAAGACAATGTTCGCATATCTACTATCACATTTTATCTTCAAAACCATCCTCGGTATTTAGACTTTGATATTATAGCTGTTATTATTATTGTTAGCCCTGCTTGAGGCTCAGAAAGGTTCATTATATCGAAAACCACAGAGTACTCCATGATAAAGTCAAATCTCCTTTTACCAGCTATCTCAGAATCCCCTGGGGACAGTAGGAAGGTTAGGGATGCCTGTGGTGGCAAATAGGGAAAAACTCATGTCGGAGAAGCACGTGCAGTTATGGCCTATTAAAGGATCGAGCGGCCTTTAAATCTCTGCTTATAAGAGTTTCATTTTTAAAGGAGGAAAATCAATGCCCGGTGAAAGAAATTCACTCCTTCAAACTCACACAGTAAGTTAGTGTGACATTGAGGATAAAAGATGGACAAATTTGGATGTAAATCCCAAACTTTCAATCCCCTCTACTTATGACTTTGAGCAAGTTGATTTACTTGAGCCTGAGTTTTCTCTTCTGTGAAACAGAGAAAAAGGTGTTGCCAAACAGGAGAAGGGTTCCGTGAGATGACGTAAGGGAAACGGGTGATCCGATGCGTGCCCACAGAGCATGTGCCCACTGAGTGAGCAAGAGCCTCTCACATAGTGAATAAGAAGGAAGACACCCGGCTGGGGTCTAGACAGGTCTGAGTGAAACTCTGAGGTCCTCCACCATCAGCTTTGTGACCTTGCGTGGGTGCATGCTAAGTCACTTCAGTCATGCCAGACTCTCTGTGACTCAATGGACTGTAACCCGCCAAGCTTCTCTGTCCATGGGATTCTCCAGGCAAGGATACTGGAGTAGATTGTCATGCCCTCCTCCAGGGAATCTTCTTGACCCAGGGATTGAACCTGCGTCTCTTATGTCTCCTGCATTGGCAGACGGGTTCTTTACCACTAGCACCAGCTGGGAAGCCCTCTATGACCTTGGAATCACTCAAGTCCTCTACACCTCAGTTTTCTTCCAGAAAAATGAGAATGAGGGTTATACATTACCATTTTGTTTACCATGTGAATTAAAACTAATTCATAACATGGCTCGGCCTGAGGCCTTTCCCACAGAGAACCTGAGCTCTCCTGGGTTCCGGTGCGTTCCCCTCTTCCCATTCCACAATTTTGTGTCTCAGCTCTGTGCTCTTCAAGCAAACACAGCAAGCCCAGGGCGCCTTCCCTGAAGCTCCACTGTTGCTGTGCTTCCTTTGGGCACTGGAGCTGGGAAGCAGTTTTGGATTGCAGCCATGTCTATAAAAATCTTCCCAACTCTGTGGAGGGATGTGTCCCCTCCATGCACAAAGCCAGAGGGAAAAGATAGCATTAAGTGTAATTAAATATGCACTCCTGCGTTCGGGAAATGCATTGGGGGGATTTGTCTTTAAAGTGTCATTCTTGTTGCAAAGACACCTGTTATGCTAACAGTGCTGCTTTCGTCTCCCCACTGGGGGCCTGGATGTTTTCTTAGCAGAGCTACTGTGCATACATTACACCCCATGCTGCACTCCGTGGTCTAGCATCTTTTGCTTTTTCTCAAGTGTAAGCACCTCGTATTCTTAATTTGGCCTCTGTAATGAAGCACACGGCTGGGAGCAGTGCTTAAGTGGGTCCCCTCATTGGAGAGCATACCTGATGAGGAAAGACTAGAAGAGGAACAAACATTTATTGAGCAGTTGCCACGCACTAGGCACTGTGCTGAACGTACGACTGTGCCCTGCTACTTAATCTCACCACAGAGGCCCAGGGTAGGTATTTGTATTGTTACTTTACAGATAAAGAAACCAAATTCAGAGAGGCTACAATTTAGTTATTCATGCAACTAATATTTCTTAAACAGCCTCTCACTATGTGTCATATACTGTGTCAGATGCCTGGGATTGTGTGATCTGATCTGTAGAGTTTATTAACAGCCCTATAAACAGAGGCCAAGTTGAGACTGAGTCCCCAAGGACATTCAGTGACTTTTCTAAGGTCATAGAATAGGAGCTGGAATTCAAACCCAGATGTCTTGGAGTCTTGTTTAGATTTCTTTGAAACGAGGAGGCCCGGAGCTGGTTCATTCACTTCTTCGACTTCTCTGGAGCATCTTATATGCACAAGGCCCTGTAGCATTGCAGGCTGCTGTTCAGTTGCTCAGTCATGTCCGACTTTTTGTGACCCTATGGACTTCAGCATGCCAGGCTTCCCTGTCTTTCACCATCTCCTGGAATTTGCTCAAATTCATGTCCATTGAGTCGGTGATGCCATCCAACCATCTCATCCTCTGTCGTCCCCTTCTCCTCTTGCCCTCAATCTTTCCCAGCATCACAGTCATTTCCAGTGACTCAGCTCTTCGCATCATGTGGCCAAAGTATTGGAGCTTCAGCTTCAGCATCAGTCCCTCCAGGTTTCCGTTATTGTTGGGTAGGGCTATTGAGAGGAATATTCAAGGAAGACGAGGTAGCACCATGTCAGGAAGATGGTAAGAACGCAGAGGAGAAAGGGGTCCCAGCTGCAGGGATCAAGGGAAACTTCCTGGGGAAAGGGAAAGTTCATGCAGGTCTTAAATTGTGTCATGGATTTGGACATCAGTCAATAATCGACAGCTTCTGCCTCTTTGTCAAGATCTCTTTGCAGTAGCTGATATTAGCAAGACCTTGGGGTCAGGGATGTGTTCCACACTTACTTCCTCTCCCAGAGGTTATTAGATTCATAGCTTCCTATTCAGCACCAATTCACCTGATATTGACTAGTCTGTGGGGCTTCCCAGGTCGTGCAGTGGTAAAGAACCTGCCTGCCCATGCAGGAGACATAAGAAACATGGGTCCGAACCCTGGGTCAGGAAGATCCCCTGGAGGAGGGCATGTCAACCCACTCCAGTATTCTTGCCTGGGGAATCCCATGGACAGAGGAGCCTGGTGGGCTACAGTCCATAGGATCACAAAGAGTTGTACACGACTGAGCATGCATACCTGACTATTCTGTCCCAGAACGAGGGCTGGGGACTGATCAAGCTAGGTGTGCAGACATGGCTTCTGTGAAAAGCTCATAGAACAGAGAAGAAAGGAAGTGTTTAAGTCCTTTGTAGTTATTTCAGGGAAGACTTGGCAGGGAAAGGTGAATGTCAGTGTAGGAAAGAACCTTATTAGTGATTGAGTCTGGTACTTCTCAACATTTTACACCAGAAACTTTCATCTAAATGAAATGTTATGTGGATACCTGATATGTAACAGACAAAAGTGGATCTGCTTGGGCTGGAAATTTGGAGAAGTTACTGGTGGGCGAGGGGGCACAGGATGTGTGTGGGACAGCCACACACCACCAAGGCCGTGCCCTGTGAGCGTGGCCTGAGTACAGCTCAATCACCCTGCACTCCCCATCCTGTCACAGAGGGAGCCAGCGCCCTGAAAGGGAAACTTACTCAAGGCTGGAGTCGGTGAGCAGGGGGGCACCAGGCGCACGGTCTCTAGTATCCTATCCTACCCCATGGCTTTTCTACAATACCACTGAGAGATGGGGTTGGTTATTTTTTTTCCCTGGATTTTGTTTGCTTTGGTGGTTTTCAACTTGTATTTGGAAATAATTGTAGATTTGCAGAAGAGCTGCAAAGAACACACACATAATTTCCATATACCTTTAAGCCAGTTTCCCCTAATCTTTTGTGACAATGGCACATTTGTGAAAACCGGCAAGTTTAACGTTGATGCAACACGGTTTACTGAGTACTTATTCCTGTTTCGCCAGTTTTCCCACTGATGCCCTTGGTCTGTTTCAGGACCCAAGGCCTGGTCCCCTGTTGCCTTTAGTTATTCTGTCTCCCTAGTCATCTTCTCCTCAGCCTTTCTTGTTTATAGTCATCTTGGACCCTCTGAAGAGTACTGGGTCGGGGATTTTACAGGATGTTCCTGTATTTGGATCTGTCTGATGCTTTCTCAGAGTTAGACTGGAATTATAGACTGGGGGAACACTGCAGCGACCAAGTGTTCTTCTTCTCACTTCACATCAGCAGGTATGTGACATCAACAGAGTTTATACCTGATGGTGTTAACCTTGAACACTTCTGTGAGAGGGTGTCTGCCAAGTTTCTGCGCTCTAAAGTTTATATCTTTCTTTTGCCATACTGTTATTAGAAGCAAGTTTGCTAACAGCACATGCAAGGAGAGAGGGGCCAAGAGCCACCTGCTGGAGAGAGAGGTGTCAAAGAATGTGTGGGTATTTGTTAGAACCACTGCCATAATTAATCGCTGTTTGGGAGAGATACTTGGCGACTCTGGAAATATCCTGTTTCTTCATGAAGTTTCCCCCACTGATTTTATCGTTCATCAGCGGGTCTTGCCTGCAGTGGTTTATTACTGCAATGGAGAAAAGGAATTGTGAAGCAAAATAAAAACAAAAATATAAAGGGAGAAAAGGGAGACAAGAAAGGAAGAAGGAAAAGGGTGTACACTTGTTAACAGTGACCTCTTTTCTAGGTGGGAGACTTGAGTCAGGGCAGGGGTCATGGAGAAAGGAGCTGTGGTGTCCTCACTGGCCTTGTGACTTCTCTCAACACGGGGCAATCTAATTGGCATTGCCATGGTGCTGCCAGTAACCACCACTCTGAGGCTGAGGGAGGCTCTTTTAACTCTGCTAGGAAAAGGTCAGCATGGAGCAATGTGATAACACCTAACTTGCCTAATATTTTCTCCAGATTTCATCTTAAAATGCACCTACTGGAGGAAGCAGGCAGCCAGGTAATGTCTGTGCTTTTGTTCATATATTTGTGCTATATGTATGTTATAATGCTGTATGCGTGTTTTTTTTTTTCCTTTCTGTATATACTTACTACTGGGTCCCCTGGAATTTATGGAGGAAGGGAGTTACCAAGCCTTCCTTTGCCTGTATCGTAACTTTGAGCAGTCATAGAGCAGCTTGAATCCTTGGCAAGATTCCATAAGATCTAGATTGATAAAATACAGCTGACTCAAAGCTCGGGGAGGGAAAATGCTGGAATGTGAATAAGCTGCCCGTGCCTGGCACATCTGGGCGTATCTGATGTGGGTCACTGGGAGTTAAGCATGCCAGTTCATCTTGTTTATCCCCTGGAGCAGATCTCATGGAGGAGGTGACCTTTGAGATGATCCTTGAAGGGTTGAGAGTGGCAAGAATTCTTCCAAACAGAAAGTAGCTTGCAAGAGCCTAAGGACATTAGGAAATTTCCTACCCATGAAAATATTGGGGGACTTCTTACTCATTTTGCTTAGAATTATCTCTGATTAGGAGGAGCTGTTGGGTAAGGATGTGGCTTACTTGCATCAGTAGAATGATGAAGCACTTAAATGTTTTCTCTGTATCTTAAACATCTTGGAATAGCAACACAGTATTAATGATTGTTTCTTAATTGATTAGTGGATTGGTTCGTCTGCTGGTCGGTAGCTTTAGGCTCATTCCGAGACTCTGCCTCATTACTGTTCGAACTTTGTAGCAGGCCCGGTTGGTGTCCAGCTCAGATGCCCTCAGCACTAACCCTTCTGTGCGTGCTGGCTTGACTTCCAGTGCCAGCACTTGCACTTCTGGCTGGAGGCTCTCTGGCAGCTTAGGAATGCTCTGCCCAGGCTGGAAGCAGGCTAGAACGCCAGGGAGTCCTCAGCTCTTCAGCGGCAGCCCTTACTTGATGATTGTTAGAGGGTGGTTAGTACATTCCCCCTGGCCCTGCCACCCCAGTGAGACAGACCTCCTGTGGTCCAGTGTGGTAGCAGTTCTAACATTTTCAGCACCACTGGAAGATAATTTTTTCCAAAGACCAGGGCAGGTAGGCGGGATGGTTTCGGGATGGTTTCAGGATGTTTCAAGGGCATTATATTCGTGGTGCACTTTATTTCTATTGTTATTGCATCAGCTCCACCTCAGATCATTAGGCATTAGATCCCAAAGGTTGGGGACCCCTGCACGATGGTATCTGACTTCATCAGGCATCCTTTATTGCCCCTCTTCCCTCCCCCCTTTGATTTCCTCGCTTCCCCACCAGCATTTCCTGGAATCACTTTTCAAATAACCATGTACACTCAAATCCTTTTCTGAATTTCTTCTGGAGAAAGACAAATTGGGCTTCCTTTGTGGCCCAGAAGAGGAAAAAAAAAAAATGACCTTGACTTTCAGTAGTTATGAAACAGATCTGCTGGTTGAGACAGAGCCAAACACTCACTCTCTGTCACTTTCCTTTCTTGTAAGGGGGAGAGATTGGCTCAGGGGTTCCAAACCCTGCCTGAAGTTTTTGTTCGGAGGTTTCCACTTCCAGACACCTTCATTTCCCCCCTGTGTTTATGATTTGCAGGAATGTATTTAATTTTCTTTAAGGAGATTTATATGCTTCCTGCCTACTAGGTCCCAGTTTGAAAACAAACTCTTCAAGTCCAGCTCTCCCAGGGGTAGGGAGTTTGGATATCCTGTCTTCTAGGAGTGCTTGCCTTTGACTTGCATGTGCGCCAGGAGTATAGGGAAGGGCAGCTGGACTTCCTCTTCTCCCTCCTCCTCTGTCTCTGCCTCTCTCCCGGCACTGACTTTTCTGTTTGCACACACGGAAGAAGACAATCCTGAGCTTGAAAGCTCTGACCTATTTTTTTTTTTTTTAAATGATTGAATGTAATAATAGGTACCGTTTTCTAAGAGCTTAGTACATGCCAGGCAGGATGCCAAGCACTTTCCATACATTATCTTGTTTATTTCTACAGTGGCCCTATGGGGAAAGCACTATTATTATTTTATCACGAGGAAGCTAAGATTGGGGGACATTATGGAGTTGTTCAAGGTCATGTAACTATTAGTGGTGGAACCAGGACTTGAGTCCAGGCTCATCCGAGTTGAACCCCTGTGTTTTGCTCATTCCGTGGTGTTCTCCATGATGAACTATGATAGGTATAAGTTGGAAGACCTCTGTATGCTTCAGAACACTATTTGTCAGAACTGAGTAGGGACTTCCCTGGTGATCCAGGAGTTAGGACTTTCCTTCCAGGGCTGGGGGTGTGGGTTCAATCCCTGGTTGGGAAGCTAAGATCCCACATGCATTGCAGCCAAAAGAAAAGAAAAACATAACATAGAAATAATATTGCAACACACTCAATAAGGACTTTAAAAAAAAAAACATATCAAAAAAAAAAAAAACTGTAAATGTACTGGCCGGGGGCGGGGGTGGGGCGCGGAGAACTGACTCAGGAGCACCTTGGGCAAACACAGGTGGGTTTTATTGGACAATAAGCTGAGTGAAGTGTAAGTAGCAGTGTTTAATAACAACAGCAAAAGGTTTTTGTTTTTTTTTTCTTCAGTTTAGATTTCACCACTATACGGTCTCACCTAAAACAGTGATATGCTGATCTGCTTAGTCATTTCTTGGCATATTGTCTGTCGTTGTGGTATTATCTTTTTTTTTCAAAAAAAGAAAAACATAATCAGAATCGAGTGTGTCCAGGGAAGATTAACCACAGGGTAGTGAAAGCGTGCAAAACCACGTTATCACAGTTCTGAGGATGACTGGGAGGATTTAACCTGGAGAAGAGAAGACTTGGGAATCTCGGTGGGGGTTACTATTTTAAATCCTGAATATCTCTGGAGGGGAGGAGGGAGTTAAATTTGTCCCGTGTGGCCTTCAGACATAGGAACAGTGGGGAGAAGTCCCATGGCAGCCGATCCCAGCTCTATTTTAGAAAGACACAATAGCAAATGTATCCAGAATTGGAATAGGATATTTCAAGAGGTGGTATTCACTCCACCGTGCCTGTGTTAAGAAGTTTTTTTTTTTTTTTTTCCCCCAAGTGATATAAATCCAACTCAAACTGGCTAAAGGATAAATAAGGTCTTTGCTTCCTCAAGGAACTGAAGTATCTGAAGTTGCCTTTAGCTTAGAGATGGTGAGATCTAATGTCAGGAATATGTCTCTGTCCCTTCACTCTGGTTTCCTCTGGGTAGGCTTCAGTTCCTGGACAGACTCTCCCCAGGTCATGGTAAGATCATTTTGTACTTTAGAAATGGGCTTCCCAGGTGGAGCTAGTGGTAAAGAACCCACCTGCCAATGCAGGAGACATAAGAGACATGGGCTCAATCCCTGGGTCAGGAAGATCCCCTGGAGGAGGGCATGGCAGCCCACTCCAGTATTCCTGGGGCTTCCCTGGTGGCTCAGATAGTAAAGAATCTGCCTGCAATGCAGGAGACCCAGGTTTGACCTTTTCGTCGGGAAGGTCCCCTGGAGAAGGGCTTGGCAACCCACTCCAGTATTCTGGTCTGGGAAACCCCATGGACAAGGGAGCCTTGTGGGCTACAGTTCATGGGATCACAAAGATTCAGGCACAACTGAGCGACTAACACTTTAGCACAGCCAGGAAGGAGAGAGAGTGCTTCTTATTTTTAAGTTAAGTGGCTGGACAAACTATCATCTGCTCATATGTGTATCCTTACGTTAGTTTTCTGTTGATGCTGTAAAAAAATTATAAACTTAGTGGCTTAGAATAATACACTTTGATTATCTTATAGTTCTGTAGTTCATAAATTCAAAATGGTTCTCACTGGGTTACAATCACACTATTGGTGGAAGATCTATGTGCCTTCTGAAGGTTCTATGGGAGACCTTGTTTCTTCTCCCTTACCAGCTTGTAGAGGCTGCCCACGCTCTTTGACTTGTGGCCCCCTTCTTCCATCTGCAAAGCCAACACAAATGAGTCGAGTTTTTCTCACACTGTATCACACTGACTTCTTCCTCTTCCCTCTCCCATTTTATAAGGACTATATTGGACCTGTTTATATAATCAAAGAAAGTGAAAGTGTTAAGTCTCTCAGTTGTGCCCAACTCTTTGTTGGACTGTAGCATGCCAGGCTCCTCTGTCCATGGGATTCTCCAGGCAAGAACACTGGAGTGTTGCTGTTTCCTTCTCCAGGGGATCTTCCTGGCCCAGGGATCGAACCTGCATCTCTTGTGTCTTCTGCTTTGCAGGCAGATTCTTTATCCACTGAGCCATAGAAGAAGCCAAAGAACATCTGCCTATTAAAAAGTCGGTTGTCTGGCAACCTTAACTCTATCTACAACCTTAATTCTCCTTTGCCATGTAGCCTAACATATTCACAGGTTACAGGAATAAAAATGTAGGCCTATTGAGGACATTACTCTGCCCACCACAAGCCCTGAACAAGTTACTGCGATGCTCCAACTAGTCACCTCTGGGTCAGGTAGCCACCCCTGGACTTAGACTGAGGTGAGCCAGAGCCAGACCATGTAGACTGAGAGTGTTGAAGGGGTATCAATCATGTAGTATCTCAAGGGAAAACCAGGTCCTTGTTACAAAAGAACAAAGTTTTTTGTTTTTTTCTATTCTGATATTTGAAGACCATATCCAATGGCTATGCTTAGCCACAGGGAAAGGAGCTAGCTGATTTCACTCAGTGTATAAGAGTTCTATTCTCAACTCCTAGACAAGCCCTGGGGATTCCTAAGCCCAGACTTACTCTCTTGTTTTTTCAGTTTCCTGGTTCCTAGAGGATGGAGTCAGTAGCGGGAGTCATGGATGACATTTTAAGAGAAATGGTGTGGTATTAATTAGTTTTTTCATACTTTAGAGTACCACATAGTCAAGTAGGAGGCTTGACCACCAGGATAACTCTGATCATATATATATTTTTTAAGGAATGAAAAATACTGTCTTCTTCACCTGAGAAGGATATTTTTAAGGACATATCCTAAAAGGTTCCATGCAAGTCTTCAGCAAAATTATGACAACATTCTCTAGCAGAACGACAAAAGCCATTCTTTCCAAACATTGCCTTAAGAAAAGCAGAAAGTGTGGGTCTTCCCACAACTGAACCTTCTCCCCTCCTTGCCTGCTGCTAGCTGAAATTGAACAGGACCATGAAATCCTAACCAATTTCACTCCACCACAGGTGCCTTGAGTGATACATTTCCAGTCAAGTGCACGCTTTAGGGCTAAGGTGGTGGAACATATAGAAAGCAGAGGTAAGAATGAGGACAGAATCTGCCAAGGTCTTTTTGGGGGAATAGTTCAGTTCAGTCGCTCAGTCGTGTCCGACTCTTTGCGACCCCATGAATCGCAGCACGCCAGACCTCCCTGTCCATCACCAACTCCCAGAGTTCACTGAGACTCACGTCCATCGAGTCAGTGATGCCATCCAGCCATCTCATCCTCTGTCATCCCCTTCTCCTCCTGCCCCCAATCCCTCCCAGCATCAGAGTGTTTTCCAATGAGTCAACTCTTCGCATGAGGTAGCCAAAGGACTGGAGTTTCAGCTTCAGCATCATTCCCTCCAAAGAAATCCCAGGGCTGATCTCCTTCAGAATGGACTGGTTGGATCTCCTTGCAGTCCAAGGGACTCTTAAGAGTCTTCTCCAACACCACAGTTCGAATAATGTGGTATTAAATGTTTTTCTGACTTTTGAATCCACAATGTTTAAGCAGGCGACTTGGCTGGGTCATTTATTAGGGAAACCTTTGGTGATGTAGACAATTCAGACTTAGCTAGGAAAGTGGAGTCGCGTCCTGCATATGCACCACATGAACTTTGAGGATCTGCAAAGTCTTTTAGGCCAAGTCAAACTGAGCAGATCAGCTGCCTCAGCAATGCCCACAGCACGACTACTAGACAGGGTGCTGACCTGGGTACTGAACAAGCATGTATCCAAACTACCGTTGGTCTGAACTTGTCTTAGTTTCTGTTTGTGATTGAAAGCCCACCTCTAATTATGCTTCCGTTGAGTGAGTGAGAAAGCCCAGGGTTCTTTATTTTCCACTGTAAAGGTGATACTTTCATCACTAGTCTGTAAGCTTTATGAAAGCAGAGACTTGGTTATGTTCACTGTTCTGTCTGTAGGGTCTCAAATACCATCTCACTCATACTAAACAGTTGCTGAGAGGAAAATCACGTTGTCCTCATGTTTCCACTCACTCACTGGAGTGATACTACCTACATATGGATGTGCACACATACACACTCGCACACACACAATGAGAAGAGCTACAGAGTACTTCTGTAGCACACAGTGTGTGGAATCCAGAATGAAGGAAATACTTTCAAATTCAGTCTTCCTAGTCAATGTAAGCTATGTGTTATTTGCACCAGTATTTGTAACTCCATGTCTGGAAGGCACAAGATAGGTATGCGGTATTTTTGTTGAACTGAGCAAGGTTCATTTCACAGACTGAAAACTGAAGTTCAGAGACAAATGAATGGCCCAAGGTCATACAGAAAATTAATGATGAAGAACAGTGACGTTTCCCCTGCCTCCTCCTACGCAGTGCACTTATCCAGACCTTTCTATTCCCCCATTTTGGTGACTAAATTTAAAGACCAACTGAAGAAATCACAATTTCTGATCTTTAATTCTTCTAAAGAATATTCATGTTTTCCTGACACCATGTATGGTATGGACCACTGTCATTCTCTCATTCATATATATATGTATATATAACATATGTTACGAGAAAGTGAGTTATGAAACTCAAACCACATTGTTTCAGCTCTTGCCTCAATTTTGGCGTTTATTTACTAGGAAGTGGACTGGAATGATGAGGTTTGCATCTAAAGATGGGTCCTCAGAAGACGAGTGGGGATTCCCTTAATTATATTAACCCTCTCACCCTCTGTTCACATGAGAGCTGCTCAGAGGAGCTTAAGACCCAGTGCATGGAGCTGTGGGTAGGGCAGGACCATTGGCCTGTCTTTGCTCTGCACTCACGTATCCTGCTGAAGGGGAAGATAGCTTTGGAGCTGCAACATGGTCCTCAGAGATAAAGTTGGGCCATGCCTAATCCCTTCACCCAAAGCCACAAGAATTCCAAAATCATATCTTGGGGGAAATGGAAAGTGTGCGGGTGCAAAGGAAAGCATCCTTTATGAGTAGCCACACGAATATCTGCATCGGAGCCAGTTTTATTATTTTTCTCATCTTACATCTGAGAAAACAGGGGATTGGAAACTTGAACTGTCTCATCCAGGGGACTTCCCTAGTGGCCCCGTGGTTAAGACTTAAACTTCCAGTGTTTAGGTTCAGTCTCGGGTTGGGCAGCTAAGATCCCACCTGCCTCATGGCCAAAAAACCAAGATATAAAAACAGAAGCAATACTGTAATAAATTCAATAAAGCCTTCAAAAAGTGGTCCACATAAAAAAAGAATCTTCAAAAAAAAGAGAGAGATATCCAAAGTTACCCCTTCATTCATTCATCAATTCTACTTTTTTTTTTTTTTTTTTGAGCTGTCTACTCTGGGCAAAAGGTGAAATAGACACGCCCTGCCCCTCAAGGCTGTGCTAGTTAGGCATGTGCCTTTTTCTGTGGCCGATGTCCTCTGGATGAAAGAAGGGTAGATGGAGGTGAGGCAGAGAACAAAGAGAGCAAATAAAGGCGTTCCAGGCAGAGAGCACAGCACAGGCAGACACACAGAGGCTCCGAGGTGCAAGGGCACGGCACTTTTTCAGGAGTGGAAGTGAGTTGCTGTGACTGAGGCCCAGGTTGCCTGGGGAAGCGTGGTGGGGGGTGAGACTAGAACAGTCTGATGGCAGGGACTTGAGTTCTGTCCTGCAGGCTATGGAGAAACAGCAGGTCTTCATAAGCAAGCGCAGAATAGACTTTAGAAACGAGAGTACAAAGCGATGGAGCGGGGGTGTCCCCTTGGGGCTCTGCGTGGCCCTGTGTGCGTTCTTGCCGCCTCCCCTGCTGGAAGCCATGGTGCAGACAATGGCCAGGCAGGTGCTTCCAAATGAGCAAGAAAAGGCAACAAACGAGTAACCCAGTTTGAGTCCCAAGCTGAGCTGTTGAGAGCCTGAGCTGTGTGGTAACTGTTTGCAACATTAAATTGAAATTGGGTCTGATTGGCTGGAAAGCACTTGGCCTACATTAATGCCCAGGGAGACTCTCCGAGTCTGATTAAGCCGCAGATTCTGCTGGGCCCTTTCCTGGTGATCCATCATTATTCATGTCAGCACCAGGCCTGTCAGCCTCCCTCTCCCACCAAAATTAATGAGTTGAACTCCCTGCCCCACACGTTTGACGGGATGTGAGTCTCTAAGTCAGCACAAGGCATGGAGATGGACCATACCTGCTCCTCATTTCTCTCCTCCAAAGAAGAGTCCGGGCTGCTGCCTCTTCTTCCCTTCACCTTCTTTATCTGCTGAGCTGGCATCCTGAATGGTGGCAAGGGAACCCAGGAGTAAGGCAACAGGAGTACCTGGAACCTAAGACAGAAATAGTCCTTGGAGATGCAGTTCAACTGTATCCCCACTGCTTAGCTGGGGAGACTGAGGGTGAGTCTCACACTGAGGACTCAAACACATCTCTCCTCTTCTTTGACTTTGTTGCTCTCTTGTATCTTGACTCCTCCGCTGTCTGCTATTTTGCTCCTCATCCCTCCTGTTTTCTGATAATGGAGGGAGCTGTGTTTCTTTTCCTGGTTTGCCAGGGGAACCGCAGTTCAGCATCTCTATTTTCCCTCTGTGTCCTCTGACATCAAAGTCAACTTTTCTGTGACAGCTGCTGCCATAGGGAGAAAAATGAGAAAAAAAGATGCTAAATTGTATTTCTAGCCTAGAAAGAAACTTGGGGGTCACCTTCAGTTCTGTCTACAGCATCCCTGTCAACTGACCTTCAAGCTTCTGCTTGTATGGCTCTAATGCCAGGGAGCTCACTACTTCCCAAGGTGATCTTTCTATTTTGGGACCGTGTCGCCCATTTAGAAAGACATCTTTATGTTGACCTAAAATTTGTGCTCATTTTCCACTCTTTGGTCATAGTTCTGCCATCTCTAATGGTAAAGCATGAGTCTATTTTTTTCTTCCACGTGGGAGTCCTTTGGATCCTTTGAGCTGATTCTCATGCTTTCATGCCCTTAAAGTCCATGGTTCATTTCCAAACTCCTGTGTTTGCCTCATTAGTAAGCTATTCAATCCATTTAATGAGTCAGGACCAGCATTGCCTGCAACAAAATAGAATGGAATAGAATGAGAATACAGTGGAGATGATCAGAATTGATTGTAGAAAGTAAGGACCAGTCTTGCTTCTGAAATGTTGTTGTTGTGTGTGTATGTGTGAGTGAGAATATGTTGAGTGGGTCCCTTTGAAAACTGTTTTATTCCGTGTGTTGGCTATTGTGAGTAATACTGCAATGAGCAGAGGAGTACAGATACATCTTCAAGAAAGTGATTTCATTTCCTTCAGATGTATACTTAGAAGTGGGATTGCTGTATTCTATGGTAGTTCTATTTGTAATTTTTTGAGTAATTTCCATGCTGCTTTCCATAATAGCTGTACCAATTTTCATTCCCACCAACAATATATAGGGGTTCTTAAATCTACACAATATTGCTTCTCAATTATATCTCAATAAAGCTGGAGAAAAATGTTTTTCTTACCATGAGTAGTGCTATAAAAACATGGCAAGGAATATTGCTCAAAATCTTCCCATTTTTTAGGCTACACTTTTCTCGAATTGCATATCATTCCATCTTTGTAACTGAGTATATTTCAAAAATTACTTTTATCTCTCTGAAGCACAGTCTCTCCATCTCTAAAATGCAGAGCAAGTGGTATGCATCTTTCTGCTCATCCTTTTTGTGAGGATTAAATATGCTGTTGAATGTGAAGCTAACTTAGAAAGTGAGAGGGTCTAAGGCATAGCAGTAGTGACGGGATAGTAGTATTCATGTGAGAAAGAATTAAATGATCCATTTCTCTTATTCATTCTTTTCCCTCTGTCCCCATTTTCCTTTTATTCTGTCTCCTTTTTAATGCCAGTTTAACACAGTCTTGATTTCTCATCATTGTTTCTTTAATCAAGATACATCATGATATGGTGAGATGAACTTTGTGAACACACAGACCCAAGTTCCAACCCAGCTTTTTGCACGCTTTTATGATCTTGACAAGTCTTCTAACCTCTCTAAGCCTCAGATGCTTTGCTCTTGAGGTGGGAATCTCAGCCTATAAAAATGATGAGGTTTCACGATTGAATGAGTTATCCATCATGCATAACACATCGTAGAACTCTGTAAATAACAGGTCCCTTTCTCCTGTCCCACTATTCCCAAATCCCCACCCTCAGAAAGACTCCTATTCTCATAGGTTGAAGTCAGTCTTGTCACTCAGAATTGGGCTGAGTGCAGGTCCACTAACAGGGAAGGGAGATGTACATGAATCTCTCCAGGAGGTTTCTTGGTGATGAAGTTGCTCTCTAATAACCTTCAGGAAATAGTGGTGTTTTTGAGGCTGGTGCCAGAAGCAGATGCCTCAGGATTCTAGCAATCAATGTTTGTGCTGCCCTACGTTGGCAGCAGCCTCTGCAGAAGGAAAGAAGATTGGGTTCCCTGGAAGACAGGGGAAGAGGAAGCACCCAGCTGCAACAGGAGTCCTGGGTGAGCCTACATGAAGCCCTGAGTGTTGATACCCATCGCCACATAGAGAAAATGAGCGTCTCTGGCTATCTACCTCACAGGTCAGATGTAAGCATCAGATGAAACCAAGAAAGTGAGAGGGTGGCTTTTAGTGATCCAAGTGGGAGAATTTTATTTCTGTGGACATAAATTTAATTCAGACCAAATATGTGTTTTTTTCCCCTGGAGAGATGGCCATCTTTGGACTCTGTGCTTCTGAAGAAGTAATTTGTTGCTGCCGTGAGCCGTACCCTTCCCACAGCAAGGCTGAAGCTTAATCTCTGCCAGAGGCCTGTCAACCCTGCCCTTCAGCCTGGGACTTGCCCCCGAGGCCCCCACCAGCCACAGCCCAGCCGCCTGGCTTTTTCCCTCCCCCTGCTCGGTGCGGCTTCCAAGCGCCACTGAAATTCTCTCTCTCTCTCTCATGTGGTCTGTACTCCAGCCAAATTTGGCTTCTCCATGTTCTCCCAACACACCTTGTAGCTCCAGCCTTCTTCCTGTATTTTGCTCACACTAGTCTCTTTTTTTTTGAGAGGCAGGGGAAAGGCTTTTCTTCACCTCTACAGATAAAGTCATCTCAGAAAGCACCTCCTCTGAGACACTTTCTCAGATTGTTCCAGTTCAGACCAGAGAATCTGGGATGAAAACAACCTGAATTTATTTATTTATTTATTTGTATACTAATTATACCTTAATTTTTATTTATTTTTTTACTTTACAATATTGTATTGGTTTTGCCATATATCAATATGAATCCACCATGAGTGTACATGTGTTCCCCATCCTGAACCCCCCTCCCACCTCCCTCCCCATACCAACCTGAATTTAAATCACGGCTCTAACATGTGTCACTCTATGACCAGGGGCTGCATCTGATCCTGTCTCTTCATCTGTGAAATGGGTACAATGTCAGGGAACAGGGAGGGTTTAAGGTGAGGCTGTGTGTAAAGTGCTTTAGTACAAGTTGGACATTTGATAAAACCTCATAAGGGTAAGAATCATTTTACTCAGGCATGGAACTTGGCATGGCAAGAATCCTAGAGCTTGCCTTGGCACACATAAGCATCTGACAAGTATATACAAATGAACTGAATTAATCAGCGATTTAAATCATATGCCTCCCATCCTTCTTCTGAAAACCTATGGGTTGAGGGGCTCTTTGCATCTTTGCATCAGCCCTAAATCATCCTCACTGATTATTAGGCTTTTAGAAAAGTAGAGGTAGCTAGTGAGTCAGTTCTGGGCCCTCTGACCCTTTGCAGCCAGAGTAAGTCCAAGTGTTTGTTTAATGATTATTAAGATACTAGTATTAGCTATGTTTCTAATTAATTTCAAGAGAGTGTATCAGATATAAACAACTGGAACAAACAGTTTCTTTATATGAGTACTTTTTCAAAAATAGGTCAAAACCATTTAATGGCTCATAAATTTTGAGTGGCTTGAAACTAACATTTTTAAGAGATATCATAAAGAATATAAAAAAAATAGAATGGAATGAAATAGAAAATTGTAACAAACCAGAATGGAATGAAATAGAATGGAAAAGGATAGAAAATGACAGACCAGAATATAAAAGCATAGATTCAGTGGAAGAGAATGGAATGGATTAGGATAGAATAGCATAGAATGAAACAGAATAGAAAAGGATAGAAAATGATAGACCAGAGTGTAAAAGAATGGAATGGAATAGAATGGAATGGAACAGAACAGAACATTTTTGTACACATCCATTACATTAAAGACAAATCGTTTTTAGTATATGAAACATTTCTTAGGTCAGTTACATACATACTCATTACAAAACTATTGTTGTCAGTTCTTATGGAAAATAAGTTAAATTCACTACTTTGTAGTTTGGTAGGCAGCCACACCTTTGTTTTAATAAGTTGATGGTCAGCTCTATGGTCAGGCTTCCCTGATAGCTCAGTTATTAAAGAATCCTCCTGCAATGCAGGAGACCCCGGTTAGATTCCAGGGTCAGGAAGATCCGCTGGAGAAGGGATAGGCTACCCACTCCCGTATTCTTGGGCTTCCCTTGTGGCTCAGCTGGTAAAGAATTTTCCAGCAATGAGTAGACCTGGGTTTGACCCCTGGGTTGGGAAGATCCCCTGGAGGAGGGCATGGCTACCCACTCCAGTATTCTGGCCTGGAGAATCCTGTGGACTGTATAGTCCATGGGCTCTCAAAGAGTTGGACTTGACTAAGTCACTTTCACTTTCAGCTCTATGACCAGGAACTGTAATCCCCATATGGGTCTCCTCATTCCGTAATCCTGGGCTTGGTCCTTTTAGAAGCTCAAGATCTATTGGTCAGGTTAAATGACCAAGAAATATTGAGCTTTGTGGCAGTCATCCCTACAAAAACATGGGAGCCAAAGTGTCAAGTGAATTTAAGGCAGTATATCAATACTTCCCAGGTGGTGCTGGTGGTAAAGAGCCTGCCAGTCCAGGAGACATACGAGACACTGGTTTTATCCCTAGGTCAGGAAGATCTCCTGGAGGAGGACATGGAAAACCACTGCAGTGTTCTTGCCTGGAGAATTCTATGGACAGAGGAACTGGGGGGCAATAGTCCTTAGGGTTGCAAAGAGTCAGATATGACTAAAGCGACTTGGCACACATGCATGCATCAATAATAACAAGTTCTACTTAGAGATATTAATCACTGTTCATGTGTTTAGAGCAGAGTCTGCTGCTGCTACCAAGTCACTTCAGTCATGTCTGACTCTGTGCGACCCCATAGACGGCAGCCCACCAGGCTCCTCTGTCCACAGGATTCACTAGGCAAGAACACTGGAGTGGGTTGCCATTTCCTTCTCCAGAGCAGGGTCTGGTGCATGATATAATGCTCAATGAATGAGCATTAACTTCGGTATCACTCTGTCTCTTCCATTACCACCACTTATCTGACTGATACTTACTAGGTGCTTCCATGTCTGTCTCTTGTCCTGTATTCCACACACCATCCTTTGGAGATAGCTAGTCATGCCCTCATTTGACAGATGGGAAAATCTGAGGCCTGAAGAGGCAAAGTGATGACTGCAGGGGCTACTCAAGACCTATGAAACAGACAGACAACAGCTGTTCAGACTGTCTCCTGAAGTTGGCCGGTCCAAGCAGATGAAAAACCTCTGAGTGTCTGGCGAGGCTATCCAACAGAAATCAGGAGGGGGGATCAGTCAACTGGGCTTCTTAGGCCAGTTGTCCCTGAGGTGAAAGTGAAAGTCTCTAAGTCCTGTCCAGCTCTTTGCGACCCTATGGACTATACAGTCCATGGCATTCTCCAGGCCAGAATACTGGAGTGGATAGCTGTTTGCTTCTCCAGGGTATCTTCCTGGCCCAGGAATCAAACTGGGGTCTCCTGCATTGCAGGCAGATTCTTTACCAACTGAGCTATATGTTCAGCCTTATTCTAGTAGTCAAGACCAGCAGGTGGAGTTGGGGTCATTACAGACCCAGTTGCTCCCACACTGTGCCCTGATTCCCCCTTCATGGCTACTGTGGCCCAAACACCAGACATTGCCTGATCAGAGGGACACAGATGGTGACTGCTGTTGACCTTCTCAAGCTTCCCCTTTCTTATATTACCTGGAGCAGGTAATCCCTGCTTGTTTGAGACACGTGCCAAGAATAAGAACGGGGTGCACAGGCAGAGGAGGAGTTGGATGGCTGGCATAGCAGTCCCCGACTAAGTGGTGGTGCGTTTTTCCCTTTGGGGACAATGCCCCCCTGGTCTGGAGTCGCTGGATTCCTGCCATGCTGGCACTTTCTTTAGCCCAGGGGAGCCTTTCGGCAGCAGGGAAACGTGCTTGATGATGGCCACAGAGGCCTCCTTGGGGCTGGTCCCCAGCCTGGAGCGCAAATGGCTGCAGGGCATCCTGGAGGGCATTGCTATTCCTGGGCTGTGTCCCAGCTTCTCCTCTCGTCCCTCCTCCACCTTCCTTTGCTGGAGAGCAAGTGGGCCTGGCCGAACTGCTCCCAAAGAGTGCCAGAGCCCTAGGAATCAGCAGCCAAGGAATGGGGAGTAAAGCAACCTCATCAAGAGGCCCCTTCCAGGTCCAGGTCCAGGTCCGTCCTTCAGGACTGCAGAAATGCCCTTCAGCCACGGTCAGGGGCTCTGGCTCTGCTATTGATGACCGCCCAGTGGGATGGACAATTAAATGGGACCCAGTCTGTGCTCTCTCTTTACGTCTTTGTAATTCTCATTAAACGCTGAGGCTTTCAGGTCCCCACTTCCCAGAGGAGGATGCCGCGGCTCAGAGATGAAGTAACTTGCCTTTTAACAGTAACCACACTGACGACAGTTATTCTCATACAGCACTCTCCCAGAGCCAGGCCCTGTTGTCAGTGTGCTGGGGCATATTGTGTGGTGCCTGGGTTCACCCCAGGGCTGTCTGAGTTCACAGCCCGACTCCTGCAAAGGCATGAGGCGGCCCAGGACCCCAAAGGGCGTTGGACGAAAAACCTGACATGGGTTTAAACCTGTGCTCCCACATCCCAGGCTGCCTCCACTCTGGTGCATTCCTAACCCTCTCAGAGCCTCCGCTCCCTTATTTGACAAATGAGAGTGATGATTACGGACTTACAGAGTTGCTGAGTAAATGGTACAGGGCACAGCTAGTCCCTGGCAAATACAAAACACTCTAACAAGGTAGCAGTGATTTGATTTTCGTGAAGAACTGATGTTGAAGCTGAAACTCTAATACTTTGGCCACCTGATGCGAAGAGCTGACTCATTTGAAAAGACCCCGATGCTGGGAAAGATTGAGGGTGGAGGAAGGGGACAACAGAGGATGAGATGGCTGGATGGCATCACTGACTTGATGGACACGGGTTTGGGTGGACTCCGGGAGTTGGTGATGGACAGGGAGGCCTGGTGTGCTGCGGTTCATGGGGTCGCAAAGAGTTGGACACGGCTGAGCAACTGAACTGAACTGTGCAGAGAGGGTAGTCAGGGAAACACCAGGCCCCTCACACCATGTGGACACAGACCAGCTCTGTCCTGTCGATCACTCTGTCCTCTGTGCCAGGTCTGTGCCTGGTTCTTTGAGGGTATCAGAGGCATTTAGTTCAATGAATGACTGAACATATGAATAAATGAATGAACATATGAATTAATGCAGCTGACTGAGGTACTTGCAACTCCTCCTTAATTTCTGTCCAGGTTTTCTTGTAACGAAACCCACCACCTTTGAGTTCTGCCTCTTCAGTCTTGGCCACAGATGGGCAGGAGTGTGCAGAGACTAGGGAGGTGAGGCGTGCTATCCAGAGGTCAGCCTCCGACCCCTCAGATGTCAGGCTCTGCCTCAGGTATCTGCCTCTCTGACCATTAGGTGAGCCTGGCCTTAACTTCCACATGATTTAAGCATTCTCCCCCACCATTGTTAAGCAGTACAAAATCTGTTTCCTTTTCCAAAGATACATCTCCTTCCATCCATAAGGGTGCAATTTTATCAGAGGCTGGTTTGGAACTATTTGCCTCTCCATGCCTTTCTCTGCTCCCTCGTCTAGACCAGCATCGTCCCTGGTGAACGTTAGTGCAGGAGGCCCTTCCCCGTTCTCCTGGCCTCCAGGTGTGGCTCTCCTGAGTTCACTCTCTACATTGTGCAGCACGGACTTTCTTTTTTTTTTCAACACAGCACTTCATGGTTTATTCTATTTTCTCTCCTTTCCATATTTCTCATTCCTCCTTTTTTAAATTAATTTTTTCATTGCAGGATAATTACAATATTGTGGTTTTTGCCATACATCAGTATGAATTAGCCACGGGTGCACATGTGTTCCTCCATCCTGAACCCCCCTCCCACCTCCTCTCCCACCCCATCCCTCTGAGTTGTCCCAGAGCACCGGCTTTGAGTGCTCTGCTTCATGCATCGGAACTGCACTGGTCATCTATTTCACATATGGTAATATACATGCTTCAGTGCTTTTCTCTCAAATCATCCCACCCTCACCTTCTTCCACCATCCAAAAGTCTGTTCTTTATATCTGTGTCTCTTTTGCTGCCTTGAATACAGGATCGTCATTACCGTCTTTTCTGAATTCCATATATATGCATTAATACACTGTACTGGTGTTTCTCTTTCTGATGTACTTCACTCTGTATAATAGGCTCCAGTTCCATCAACCTCATTAGAATGAATTCAAACGTGCTCCTTTTCATAGCTGAGTAATATTCCATTGTGTGTATGTACCACAGCTTCTTTGTCCATTCGTCTGCTGATGGACAGGGTGCTTCCAGGTCCTGGCTACTGTAAGCAGCCCACACGGACTTTCTCAAGTCACATCCCGTTGTGTTGTTTTCCTTCCGATGCTATCGTGTTACTAGGAGTGAAATATGCACTGAGAATCAGAGCAAGGATTTTAAGTTGAATGAATGAGTGCTTGAGTGAATTTCATTCACTTAGAGCTTATTGCATTCCTTCTACATGCCGGGTGCTGTTATGGGTACCATTATTTAGCATGAACTCAGTCAAGTCCTTATCCTCATGGAACTTACATTTTGGTGAGAGAAGAAGATAATACACAAAAACATAGTTTTATACTATATTATGTGTTTGTGCTTTATGTAATAAGTGTAAGGAAGAAAGATATAATGAGTGTAATGAAGTGTAATGAAGAAAAATTAATTAGAGTCATGGGCTAGATGTTGACAGGTGGTTCTGTTTTAAAGAAGATGGCCAGGAGACGTGTCTCGGAGAAGATTTCATTGGCTAGGTTTGTGAATGAGGAAAAAGTAGACGAGCCACTCAGACGTCTGAGGCGGTAGAGTTACAGGCAGAGGGACAGGCCTGGGTTGACAGTCTGCCTCCAACTGCTTCCTATTTATGACCTTGGGCAAGTCGCTTCATCTCCGTTTTTCTCACTTTCTTCTCTAAGATAAGGATTCTGGGATTGTTCCGATTTCTTAGTTTTACTTACAGAACCATTCAGACTTTAGTAGTAATGGTGTTAGTTGCTAGTGTCTGACTCTTTGCAATCCCACGGACTGTAACCCACCAGACTCTCCGTTCATGGGATTTTCCAGGCAAGAATACTGGAGTGGGTTGCCATTCCCCTCTCCAGAGGATCTTCCTGACCCAGGGATCGAACCCTGGTCTCCTGCCTTGCAGGCTGTTTCTTTACCGTTTGAGCTACAGGGAAGTCAGGCTTGGACCTGTGCTTATTCCTAACCCAGTCTCATCCCTGGTCCCTCCCTGCCTGATCCAGCCACACTGAAAGCCTTGAGCCTCCTTCCACCTGCTCTTCTCTCCATCCTGGTGGTCCTCTGCTTCCCTCTTTTGTCTCCATCCCATTCCTTTCTCCTGGATTACTGCAATACAGCCTTCAGATGTTAGCTTAAACATCACTTCCTCCCGGAAGCCTTTGGTGACTCCTCACCCCAAGGCAGTGGGATGTGCCCTTAAGGGTTTCCATCAGTCTGTTTCCTCCATCCCACCACTGCCCACAGGATCCTTAGCGTCTGTGCCCCTCATGAGAATGAGCTTTGGAAGGCCGACAGAGCGGGTGTTTGGCACATAGTAGATGCTCCTGAGCATTTGTTGAATGAATAAGTGAATAAATGAAATCTTTGGGTAGAAGTCAGGATCAAATAATGATGAGAAAAAATCTTTTTAAAAAGCATCCATTAACAAATTAATGGGCAAATAGAAATACTTGTTCAGGATTAATTGAAATTGATGAAGAAGTCCTGGCCAAGGAAAATGATCAAAAACTTATCGAATAAAATCATTCCTTCCATATATGAACCACTTCACAGTTTATCAACCCTTCCCCCTTCATTATCTCACTTGATCGTCAGTCAGTCTAGTGAGGTGGTGGAGAGGGAGTGGGAAGACCTCAAGGGACAAAGAAACTTGTGTCAGACAAGATCAGCCAGCTTGAAGGGAACAGAACCAGCACTCAAAGTCAGTCTCCTGACTCCTTGCCCACTGTAGACTTTGCTAGTTCCCAGGACTGCAGCATTAAAGTGTGTGTGTGTGTGTGTGTGTGCGCGCGTGCTCATGCATGGGTGTGTGTGTCTGTGTGTGTGTTGGTCCCACCTGGACTCAGAAGTCCCTGTGTACATGCGTGGTGTTTCCAAGGAAGCCTTCTGGACTCAGAGGCCCGTGTGTGTGTGTGTGTGTGTGTGTGTGTGTGTGTGTGTGTGTGTGTGTCTGTCTCTCTCTCTCTCTCCAAGGAAGACTTCTGGTCCCCCTGGACTCAGAGGCTCCTGCATGCGTGTGTGTCTGTGTGCATGTGTGTCTGAGTGTGTCTGTATTTATATGTGCATGTGTGTGATGTTTCCAAGGAAGCCTCCTGGTCCCACCTGGATTCAGAGGCCCGTTTGTATGTATGTGTGTGTAAGTCTGTGTGTGTGATGTTTCTGAGGCAGCCTCCTGGACTCAGAGGCCCCTGTGTGTGTGTGTGTGAGGAAGCCTCCTGGTCCCCCTGGACTCAGAGGCCCCTGTGTGTGTGTGTGTGTGTGTGTGAGGAAGCCTCCCGGTCCCTTTGGACTCAGAGGCCCCTGCGTGGGCAGCCTGCAGAGGAGAAGCCCGAGGCTCTGAGACTGTCTGCCAGGTCACAGGAGGCCGATACATCTGCTTCCAAGAGCTGGCACCTACTGTGGGTGGTTGCTGAGTCGCTTCTCAAGGTGAGGGAGAAACGGGGTGAGGAGGCGGAGATGTTCTCTGGAGGGAACACCACCTCAAGGGCCCCTGGAGCTGGCGTCTCAGCAAGCTGGGACAGAGATGGCAAGGAGGCCAGCAGCAGAGGTGTCGGCCTGGGAGCCCAGGACTGGGTTCGGCTCCAGCTGTTCCCGGGCAGTGTTGCTGCTTGAGCACGTGTCTTCAGTCCGGGCCTCAGTCTCTCCATTTAAAAAGGTGAGGTCGGTGGTTTTTAAGTCATGCTCCTTGGGACTCGAGGGATTTGTGGGTGTGCTTCTGGACCAGGGAGGAAGGTGGTGGAGAGTGGAGACGTATAACGAGTACCCTCATTTCTGCACAAGCATTCCTCATGTAGATTTTGTATGTTGGATGATTTTAAGAAATATCTGATTTATTTAATTGGCTGCACCAGGTCTTGGTTATGGCATGTGGGATCTAGTTCCTCGACCAGGGATTGAACCTGGGCCTCCTGCATTGCCAGTGCAGAGTTTTAGCCACCGGACCACCAGGGAAGTCCCTGTATGTTGGGTTTTGAGTATAAAGTTTACTTTGAACAAAGGGTTCTGCTCCAAAATGAAGTTTGAAAGCCTTTGGCCAAAATGGTCTTAAGTGATGCTAACAGGGGGACACAGCACAGAGTGGTTCATGCAGGCTGTGGGGGCTGCTGGCTGTGAACTTAGAGGCAGAATGTTGGCATTCTGTCCTTGGGGTCCTTTGGGGGGTCTGTAATACATGCTGCCTTTCTGCTTCTTGGTCAAACACATGATTGTGTAGTTATTCAGGAGCTATGCATACTCTGCTTGTAGTGTTCATGGCTCTCGTTCCCATCTGGGTTAAGCCCTAGCTCCCTCGACTCATATCTGAGGCAGCTGGGGCATTCCCAGCCACTCCCAACCTCACATTTATGTCTGGGCTAAACTTTGTGCAGTTCTTATAGCATCTGAAATGCTCCACGATGTTTTAACCAGAAGGCCTTCAGGCATAGGGTACCCTCCACCTGGACACTCACTTCTCTTTATTTCATTCTACTTAAGCCGGAGTCATTGCTATTCATTGTTTATAAGTCAGTTCAAGTCTCAGCTTCTCCATGAAGCCAGCTTGGCTTTCATCCTCACTCTCTGAATTGTATAACCATCTCAAGTGTGAGCAGATCGTCTTCAGCTTGTTTCAACCATAACACCTGACTCCGTATGGTCAAGGGCCCCTCCTCCTGTCTGCAGCCCTGCAGGGCAGAGAACGCTCTGATTTCAGAGCCTCCATCCTGTTCTCCTAGATGTATTCAGAGCCTCCATCCTGTTCTAGATGTATTCAGAGCCTGGCACACAACAGTGTTAGCTAAATAGACCGGCATGAGTCTGTTTACCTGAATACCCCTGAGCCCCTTTGAACTTCAGTTGCCTTGTCTGAGGGATGCAGAGGATTAAGGCTCTTGGACAGGGACATCTGAGAGGGAAAATTAGACTGTGTATATATAAAGGGTTTTATAAGCCATGCCGCATACGGATAAGGGACTTGTGGCTTTAACAGTCACTCACCTGGGTTGTGTCTCAGGATCTCCTGCTGCACCCCAGGGCCTCGTGCCAGGTGCCTGAGATGCCTCAGGAAGGAGGATGGCACAGCCTTCTCAGAAATGAGGCTTTAATTCTAGAAGGGCAGCTCAGCACAGTCGCAGGGCCAGTCCCTTAGGGGTGCGGGCAACTGCTGGCCTGAGGCTGCAGCCTGGCCTCTGCTGTGAGGACGCAGCTCCCTTTACCCTGGGTGTGGGCACTTACTTCCTTGTTCTGCATGGTCAGAAACCAGACAAGCTCCAGGACCATGGCAAGACAAATGATCCCACACCCAAGGCCTTCCACGTTGCTTTTCTTGCCTTGTCTACCTACATTTTCTTCCAAACAGGCTTTTTTAAAAAAGAAATATGAATTCAGGGAACTTAAGGGAAAAGAAACTAGCTCAGCCCTTCTCCTACACTGGAAACTCCCCAAGGACCCAGAACACAAAGATATATGACAGAGAGGGAAAGTTATTTCATTAGAGACATTGTTTCATTCTTTGGCCAGTATATAATACCTTCAGAAATGAAAAAACAAACAAACAAACAAACAAACACAAAAACCCTGAGTGACGAGTGGAAGGGTTTTTCCCAGAAGTACTCATGAAAGTAGGAAGGACCATGACTGGGACCCTGCCGTGCAGGATGTGTTTCCCGGAACCGCAGGGTTTACTGCTCAGCCACTTGTTCACTGGTGCCCATGGGCCAGTGCCCCTTCCCATCCCTTCACCTCATTTTACCTTTCTACAAACTGTAGAGTCTAGTTACCTTGTCTTTGAGACTCGTTCTAGCTGGGGGGTGTGTGTCTGTATATATCCATCCCTTGGTATCCACAGGGGGCTGATTACAGGACCACTGTGGATACCAAACTCCCCAGGTGCTCAAGTTGCTTATACTAAATGGTGTGATGTAGTCAGCCCTCTGTATCCCCAGATGTGGACGGATTACTCTATATACGTACACACGTGTGCATATGCAAGGGCTTCTCAGGTGGCACTAGTGGTAAGGAATCTGCCTGCCGATGCAGGAGGTGCAAGAGACGCGGGTTTGATCCCTGGGTTGGGAAGATCCCCTGGAGAAAGAAATAGCACCCCACTTCAGTATTCTTGCCTAGGAAATCCCACAGAGGATCCTGGTGGGCTACAGTCCATGAGTCAGACATAACTGAGTGACTGAGCACACACATACATAAATACACACACAGACATATACACTTCATTTCAAAATATAACAGTGTCTTGAAGTTAAAATATGTCCCTTTTCATTCAGCCATCCATCCATCCATTCATCTATTATTACTTAATTATTTCAGTCCATTTATTCATATTTTATTGACTAAATGCTCGATATTAGGCACCGTCCTAGGTATTATTATTACAGTGTTATTCAGGATGGATAACATGTCTCTCTGCTCTCACAAGTCTTAAGCTCCAGCAGACTCTAGAAAGCATTTTAGATCCAAAGAAAATTAAGATGATCTTAAAAGCCTTGACAGTTGAGGGAACATAGTTTATTTCTTGTGGTTCTGGTTAAAAGTAGTCTTACCAAGTATGTTTGTACCATGGGAACACTTTCATGTATATTCTTATATATGATTTTAATTTGGTCTCTTGTGAATTCAACAGGATTAGAGAGGATTTTCTCGGTTTGCTGATGAGGAAACCAAGATTTAAAAGGATGAAGTCATTTTCCTTAGATTCCCACAGATGAGTCTTTGCAAAAGAGGCATAAGCATACATTGCCGAGGTTTTTGTCCAAGAGGCGATGACAGGACAGGAGGCGGAAGCCTTGTCGTGGGTCCCCGGGCCGGGAATAGCAGTGCACAGTAGGGCTCTGCCTGCATCCGCTGGCACTAGGGAGAGGCTCCTCTGCGCCCTGGGACCCACCTCTGATCACTGTGCCAGGACCTGGCCGTAACTGGGGCAGGAGGGGTTTAGGTTCATCCAAAGCCCCAAGCTCTGGGCAGGGAGTCTTTTCTGTTCCCTTGGCTTCAGGTCCTGTATCTGCACAACAGGGATGACGTTTGCATTCCTACTTCACCGCAGTACTGAGTCCCCAGCGAGACACAGTGTGTTCCTTGAGCAAGACTGCGTGCAAGGCATCACCTTCCTGCGTGCCTAGTACCTAGTGGGTGCTCAGTGTTGTTTGCTGGTCAGGGGTCTGGAGTGAGGCAAAGGTTGGATAAAAGGGAAGGACGTGGAGGCGCTCCTGTGTCCTAGGAAGTGAGTAGGATGTCCTTCATCTGTCCTTTCCTTTGACCTTCTCCCCTCTGTGATGTAGGTGCTACAGGTCAGAGGAAGTAACATTCCTGCCTCGCTCAGGGCAGATGGACCAGAACTGGAATCAGAACCCATGTCTCTGTTTTCTCTCTGTTTCTTGCACCTCCTTCCATGATGGAGAGTCTGTTTGCATAGGTTTCTGTCCCACGGCCAGGAGTGCTGCCTGAGTGATGAAGCATAGGCAGTGGATGGCCTCAGCAAGCCTTTAAGGTGAGGAGGCAAACCATTAATCTTTGCTTTTTCTATCTTTATCTTTACAAGTTTCTTATTAGACATTCTCTCGTCCCATTTTCAATTAACATTCCTTTCTGACTCTTATTTCTCTTTCCTTCTGCTACAGTTTCCTTCTTTCACTTTTCTCTCCGAAGTTCCGAGCAGAGCCCTGGCACAGTCTCGTTTACCAGTGCTTTCCCCTCTTCGCCTGTTCCAGAATGACCTTTCAGCTGCTGAATCTGACCTGGTCGTTTTCATGCTCAAAACCCCTCACAAGATAGAACTCACACACCTTCAACTATTGCAGAAGTTCCTTCAGGATCAGGTCCAAACCGTTTCATCAGGGTCAGGGCCCACCTTCCCTTCATCCCTGCAGCTCACAGCTCTGCAGAGGCACCTGCCAAATAGTAACCATTTCTTCACCTGCCTGCACCCCTCACCCCCAACCACCAAAGTGAAGGTCCTGGAGGGAAGGGTATGCTTCACTCACCTCTTATTCCTCAGCGTCTAGAGCAGCACTTTGCTCAGCATAGAACAGATGCACCGTGCGGTGAATTCAGTGAAGAAATGCACTGGACACCCCACCCTCTCCTCTACCTCTGTCCTCTTCCCCAGCATCTAGAGATTGGACATCTAAGCTCTAATATCTGCTGTTCGCTAGAGACACCAGCAGGAAGCTATTAAAGTGACACTTTCATAGCATTTTGCAGATCCCAAGCCATTGTACACATATTAACTCTGATTTTCACAACAACCCTTGAGCTTGAGGGTGGAGATTTTCATTCCGTGGCATAGAGGAGGACCCCAAGTCCCAAGTGGGTGCAGGACTTGTCCAAGGCCATGCCTTCAGTATGCCATGGTGCTAGATCTGCTCCCTGCATGACAGCTGCGGCTGCAGCCCTTGGCTCCTCCACTCACACAGACACTCTGTCTTAATTACAGTGAACGAGGGAAGGGAAAGCCAGGATAATTATTGGTGACACATTGAGCAAGTGTGAAGCTCTTAAAGAATTGAAATGCTTTCTTCCTGTACTTTCAAGGACTTTTTCATTACCCCTAATTCCTTACATTTGTATATCAATTTGGAGGTTTGCAAAGTGATTTTTTTTTTCATCCCTACATTCCATCTGCCTCCTCCTACATCCAGCGGCGTGGACCGAACGAGGCTTTAGAAAAGCACCTTGTTGTCTTGTGTCTGTGCTGTGCACTGTGCCAGCACCGAGGATGTAATTGTGAGCCATCGGATGTGGCCCCTGCCCTCAGGGAGCTTAGAGGTGAATGGACAGGGAGGCACACAGCTGTGAGAGTGTGTGGTGATTGTCAGGAGGCCAGAAGCACAGGATGCTGTGTAGCGTAGAGAGTCCCAGGCAAGTCATGGCTGGAGAAGATTTTTTAGATGGAAGCAGTGATCTAAAGAACAGGAAGCAGTTAACGAGGCAAACAGTGGTGGGAAAAATACACCAGACAGAGTTATGTGCAGGTTCCAGGAGGTAAAGTAAGTCTGGTTCAAGATTATTGTAGCTCTGTTCATAACCCTGGTAGCTGACATGTAGGAACAACCTAAATGTCCTTTGGCAGGTGACTGGGTGATATATAGACATAGATACAAAATGGAATATCTGTATATGTGTGTGTCATAGAATACTGCATGCATCCCAAGGTGCTTCAGGTCTTTGCGACCCCATGGACGGTAGCCCACCAGACTCCTCTGTCCGTGGGATTCTCCAGGCAAGAATGCTGGAGTGGGTTGCCATGCCCTCCTCCAGGGGATCTTCCTGACCCAGGAATCAAAGCTGTGTCTCCTGCGACTCCTGCATTGCAGGTGGATTCTTTACCGCTGAGCCACGAGGGAAGCCCAGCAATGGAATATTCAGTCAGTTCAGTTCAGTTCAGTTCAGTCGCTCAGTCATGTCCGACTCTCTGCGACCCCATGAATTGCAGCACTCCAGGCCTCCCTGTCCATTACCAACTCCTGGAGTGCACTCAGACTCACATCCATCGAGTCAGTGATGCCATCCAGCCATCTCATCCTCTGTCATCCCCTTCTCCTCCCACTCCCAATCCCTCCCAGCATCAGAGTCTTTTCTAATGAGTCAACTCTTCGCATGAGGTGGCCAAAGCACTGGAGTTTCAGCTTTATCATCATTCCTTCCAAAGAAATCCCAGGGCTGATCTCCTTCAGAATGAACTGGTTGGATCTCCTTGCAGTCCAAGGGCTTTTCAAGAGTCTTCTCCAACACCACAGTTCAAAAACATCAATTCTTTGGCGCTCAGCTTTCTTCACAGTCCAGCTCTCACATCCATTCATGACCGTTGGAAAAACCATAGCCTTGTTAAGTCTTAAAAAAGAAGGAAATCCTACTTTATGCAGCAGCACAGATGAACCTGGAGGACAGTGTGCTATAAGAGAAATAAGCCAGACAGAGAAAGGGAAATAGTACATGTGTTATTCAGTCAGTCGTGTCTGACTCTTTTCGACCTTATGGGGTGTAGCCCACCAGGCTCCTCCATCCATGTGATTTTCCAGACATGAGTACTGGAGTGGGTTGCCATTTCCTTCTCCAGAATAGTGCATGGTTCCGCTTAAATATGGTCTCTAAAATTGTCAGACTCATAGAGGCAGAGAGTATAATAGAATGGTAGTTGCCAGTGGCTGGGGGAAGGGAAAATGAGCCATTACTATTCAATGGGTATACATTTCTAGTCTTGCAAAAGGAATGAGTTCTAGAGATCTGCTGTATAGCAGATTTGTTATATACTATATAACAGTATTGTTAACAATACTGTATTGTACACTTAAAAGTTTATTGAAAGAGTAGATCCCATGATGAGTTTCTACCTCGATTAAAAAAAAAAAAAAGATTGTGAGTCTTTAAAATGAGTAAATTGAAAGCCATAGACTGGAAGGGACTTGCTTGAGTGGATTCAGGGGGATCAGAAGCCCTGGCAGAGACCACCCACCTTCCGGCCTGTGTCCAGCTTCCTTGGCTACACTTGCAGGGCTCTGCTTCTTAGGAGGCAGAGGGGCAGTTAGAGGAGGCGCCTGGCCACCTGGGTTCAAACACAGACGCCAAGGACTAGCCAGAGCCAGCGCCAGCTGCTGAGACTCCAGTCCCCTGAACCCCAGCCCTCTGCTGCTCTGCAAACTGGGCCTCCCGCCACTCACAGATTAGTCACAGACGCTGCAAACACATCCGCAATATTGTGTCAAAAAAAAGACGTGCAGCAGCATCCAGATAGCAGCCTCATTAGCCTCTTATTATCCATTCACCCAAATATTCTGACTAATCAGCCTTCAGATGGGCAGGATTAATGGGTTACACTCCTGGCACTGGGCACCTCTAATTGAAATGGATGCATCGCCTTTCAGAATGGACAGCTTATCCTTTGCCATTGCACAGAGAGTGTGCCCCAGCCCAGAGGTTCTGCTCTCAGGGCTGTGACGGCAGAGCCTGCGGGAGATGAACAGAGCCCTTTGCTCACCTCCGCTTGGAGCTGCAGACCCCTTCTTGTATCTTGGTGATCAGTTTGCTGCATGTTCGTCTCCCCTACAGGACTGGGAGCTACTTGAGGGCAGATCTGTATCAATTGACATCAGGTCTGGCTGCATGGTGCACTGGGACAACCCAGAGGGATGGTACAGGGAGGGAGGAGGGAGGAGGGTTCAGGATGGGGAACACGTGTATACCTGTGGCGGATTCATGTTGATATATGGCAAAACCAATACAATATTGTAAAGTTAAAAAATAAAATAATTAAAAAAAAGAAAGGCAAAATACCAGCACTTTAAATGAGATGAAATTTATTTTTTTTCTCTTATTTAGAATAAGTCTGATGAGAGGACAGTCAGGCCTGGCAGAGCAGCTCTGTGATGTCTTTAAGGACTTAGCCATTCCTTCCTCTCTCCCCTTCCTTCCTCCATCTCTTATTCCTTTTTAAAAATTTTTTCATCTTCCATCCATCCTCACAGTCTGAGACGACTTCAGGAAAGTCTGAGTCTCGAGCAGCTGGAAAGGGAAAAAAGAAAGGGAAAGTGAAGCATACCCGCTAGCTGAAGCAGCTCCCTGTAAGGCGCTTTTGGGGTATCCCTCATGACACTTATACTTGATATCTCATTGGCCAGAACGTGGCCACCTGAGTCCGATGCAGTTGTTAGCTGAACATGTCCCCATGTAAATAAAATCTGGGTCTGTCACTCAGCAAGAAGGAGAGAATGCATATCGGATGGGTGCCTTAAAGTCTTTGACAGATTCAGCTTTAATATCCCTCACAAGGCCTTCCTTGCCCATCATGGGTGGGGTTAAGAATTTGGGCAGACAAACCTGGGTATAAATGCCAGCTCTGCTCTTTACTAGCTGTGTAAAGAGCTAGGCAGGCTTTGTTTACCTTTCTGAGCCCAGTTTGTCTATTATGGTAATTACTGCACTGACTTTATAGGGTGGTCGTGAGGATTGAATGAGTCAGTGCCATTCAAGTGCTTGGCAGGACTTCTGTCACACAGTGAAGGGTCAATAAATGACGGCTTCCATGACTATGAGTGACTGTCATCACCACCATATAGGGGGGTTTTACATTTTGTTTTGAAGAATTCTGGGCTTGAAGGAAGAAGACTTATGTTTAAGACCCACACGATCGCTGTGTGACTTCTGGCAAGTCACCTAACTTGTCTGAGACTCATTCCTATTTCTAGAAAATGAGTATGGTTAGGCCTACTCTCAGTTATGAGGATCAAAAAGTTTTTTTCCAATGCACCATAAAATGCTATGCTATTAACAAAGGTAATGTTTTGCACTGAGAAAACCACAGTCTGGGAGCGGGGGCAGGGTGTCAGACAACTTAGTTCCACACCCCAGCTCTGCCACCTCTAAGATACCTTGCTTTGACAATATCTCATGACCCGGCTGAGCTTTGGTTTCCTCACCAGTAAAAGGACATAGCAATACTTTTCTTGCAGCTTTCTTGTAGAAATGAAGAGACTTATCAATGCAAATGCAAAGTGCCTGAAAAATAGAAGACTCTAAATAAATGGCAGTGCTGTTTATGGTGATGGTGATGATAAGGGTGATGATGAATCACTCAATATCTGAGGAACGGACAAATAGGTGGAAGAATGAATGAGTCAGCAGGCAAGCTAGAAGCCTGGAGTTAGTATCCCCCGTCTTCAGGGCCACACAGAGGGGGCATGTGAGAACCCCTGTGAGGTTCTGACACTGGGTCTTGCTCTGGGCAACCTTAGCCTTGCCTGGTGGGTCCCACACACCAAGAGGGTCCACATGACGTGTGCTGGGGAGCCCCCACAGGGACCTCCTCTTATCATGTTCCTGGGAGAGCAGGTTTCCCAGCTAGATATCACTTCCACCTATCCCTGGGCCACTTGCCTCCTGTGGGGAATCAAAGTCAACTCCTGGCAGCTGCTATGGAGGATTGACTCCTAGCATCTGTGTCTCCAGGCCACGCGTATGTATGTTGCTGGGCAGGGTCCCATAAAGTCTCGATTTCGCAGAGGGTAAGATGATTACATTACTCCTGCTTTTCTCTTCTAACAAGAGACGATAAAACCTTTATGATGCCTCCGGCCTGCACATCCCTGTTCTGTTTCCGTGTTATTCTTGCTTTTCCAGACTCCTCCCAACTTTCCTCCATTAAGTACATCAAGTTCTAAGAACTCAGAACTCATTTGGTACAGAGAGAAACTCAATTATATCCACCAGCAGAGTGTAAAAGGGATGGAGGTTTGAGATATATTTATACGTTACAGCCTCTAGGTGGAAACTTGCCAATTTTCAGTCCAGCAGTCTATAGGAATGCTCTGGAGGATGTCAGCTGAGTTCAGGGGAACCATTGTGCACAGGAAATACTCTCTAAGAGGATTTATAGTAATGCAAATGTCAAAGTTAGCCCCACGTTAAATGAAACTAATTGGACCCTGTAGAACAGAGTTTGTAAACTGGGAGCCCAAGACTGTCTCTAAGCCATACACATGTGTCTCATTTTGTCCATGGTAGGCACTCAATTAATAAAAAAAAAAAAAAAAGATCGGTTGCCCAAAATTTGAAAATCAGATTTCACAATGAAAGTATAGATTGTGTGTGTGTGTGCAAAATTGCCTGCTCTGTGTACAACAGGTCCGCACTCTTGCATGGCAACAGTGGGCTGGATTTCAGTAGCAGGTGGCCCTTCAGAAAGGTCACGTGTGCTCTCCTTGCCCACAGTCGCTACCACTCCCTACTGTCCCTTGTACTGTGCCCTGCTCCCTCCCCTATGCACGGTCTCTGTAAGTATTTGTGTTTAGGCCCCTTCTTCACAAGATACCCACTGCTTGAAGTCATACAAAAGTCAAAACGACCTCTAGCGTGAATGAAACCAGATGGATGCTTTAGTAGGTACTCCTCGCTGATAGAAGTGCAGCTGTCAGAGTTTCTTCCAGCTGAAAGTGTACCCGGACGAATCCATTAGAGAGAACTCGTGAGTCACGCAGACTCTGAGGAGCTACTGTGTCAACCCTGAAAAGCATCAAAAGGACACAGTCACCTCCGTGGAGTTCTGTTTACTGGACTTGGTTCATGTCAGAGCTGAAGGCCCCACTGGTTTTGAATGGCCTTAGGCTCGGAAAGAGCAGCTGGCATAGAGCGAATTGTCCTTTTCTCCCTCTCATCTGGAGTGGCTCTTTCACGGTGGACAAAGGGCCTCCCAGAAGGGCTCAGATGGGAAGGAGAAGTGTAACTGGGACTCAGGCAGTTGAGGAGCAGTGCAGACCTTGTGCTAAAGCCTTGTGATATGTAGAAAACAAGGCTGAACAGTGTCCGCCGGGGAGGCAAGTTCCATCCTGACTTCCATCCCTGATGTGCTAAATGAGTTTGGGCAAAGCCTTTCCTTTTGTGAACTTTAGACTCCCATTTGTAAAACTGGGCTTAGACTGGATAAGCTCTGGAGACCCTTTTAGAAATTGTTATTCTAGAGAGAGACCTGGTTCATGAGTGACAGAGGGTCAGGTCTGTAAGCGGCACAGCTAAGGGCAGTCCAGGCATCTGCTCTGAATTTACCACGGCCGCCCTGGGTGATTCTCACTGCCTCGTCTCTTGGCCGTCTGCTGTCAGGCTTTGTATTATATCCCCACCACGTCTCCTTCCCTTCTCCCTCCCTCTCTGGGCTCCAACGACCCCAGCCTCACGTTCTGGGAACATGCCATGCATAAGCCATGGAGGGCATTGCTTCAGCCTCTGATGTCCTTTCCTTTATCCTGGCAGGATCCTACTCTTCAAGACTCAGTCCCTCTTCTTTGAAAACTCCCCGGTTCCGCTCCACTCTCATATACACAGCCACACCCAAAGTTGCCTGGCTCTGAGATTCAATCCCCAGCTCAGCCTCCTACCAAGAGTGTTGCACAGTTTTTGAGGATGGCAGGGCCAGGAATCCAGTGTCCCCACTTCTTCCCCGCAAGTCTCTGAAGCTCCCACTTTACCAGCGGCTCATCTTAGTCACCACTGTGACCATAGGCCAGGTTACTTGACCTCTCTCAACTTCATATCCAGAAAAGAAGGATAAAAATAGTAGTCAGCTCATAATGTTGAGAGGGTTAACGGGTAAGCCTAACCGTGTGATCCCATGCCTGGCGCCTGGTCTGCGCTCTTTGAATGTTCGCTTTAAATGTACAGAGGGCTGCACTCATGTTTGTGTTCACGTACGGCCCACGCCTGAGCCCAGCACAGAGGGGGAGCACTCTTCCAGGAGTCTGGGGCCTTGAGGTTTGGGCCCTGGCTGCTGTGTGAGCTCTGTGATTTGGGGCAGGAAGCTTAACTTCCGGGAGCCTTGCTCTTGCCTTCTAAGCAGACGGAATGGTCCTGCCTGGCCTTCAGACAGCTGCTGTCTGTAGTGCTCACTGGGGCTGATGAATGGGAGTGAGGTGGGGTGGGAACATCCTCTGAAACAGGAGGAAATGCTCTGCAGACGTGAGCTCTTGATTACCGTTCCTCACGCTGACAGTGTCTTTTCTCCGGTGGCAGCCGGGAGCCACTTGCTGCCCAACCACCGAGGCCCAGATGTTGTCAACATCTGTCTGCTTCGCCAGGCCTTTTACAGAGAGAGGAGGAACAAAGCAGGGAGGGAGAATCATATGCTGGAGGCTGTGTGGACAGGTTTCCCTAACTCCTCCTGCTGCCCTGCCCAACTGTCCTCCCCTGGGAGGAGGGCCGCTTCTCACTCTGCTCTGGGCTCCCAGTGTCCCGCCCAGCCCAGTGTCTGGCTTCAGGGAGCACTGGCTGGCTTGATGGGGAGGACAAAGCAGGGAGGGAGAATCACATGCTGGAGGCTGTGTGGACAGGTTTCCCTAACTCCTCCTGCTGCCCCACCCCACTGTTCTCCCCTGGGAGGAGGGCCGCTTCTCACTCTGCTCTGGGCTTCCAGTGTCCCGCCCAGCCCAGTGTCTGGCTTCAGGGAACACTGGCTGACTTGATGGGGAGGAGTCAGTGCTGCCTTTTTTTTCTTTTTAAGTATTTTATTTGAAAAATAAATTTTATTTTATTTGGCTTCCCTGATAGCTCAGTTGGTAAAGAATCTGCCCGCAGTTCAGGAGATCCCAGTTCAATTCCTGGGTTGGGAAGATCCCCTGGAGCAGGGATAGGCTACCCACTCCAGTATTTTTGGGCTTCCCTTGTGGCTCAGCTGGTAAAGAATCCGCTTGCAATGTGGGAGACCTGGGTTCAATCCCTGGGTTGGCAAGATCCCCTGGAGAAGGGAAAGGCTACCCACTCCAGCATCTGGTCTGGAGAATTCCATGGACGATATAGTCCATGGGGTTGCAAAGAGTCAGACGTGACTTTTATTTTTATTTACTTAGTTATTTTTGGCTTTGCTGGGTCTAGTTGCGACAGCTGGGGGCTGCTCTCTAGTTGCGGCGTGCCGGCTCAGTGTGACAGCTCCTCCTGTTGCAGAACATGGGTTCTAGGGTATGTGGGCTTCTGTAGTTGCAGTTCCCGGGCTCTAGAGCACAGGCTCAGTGGTTGTGGTGCACAGCTTAGTTACTCCGTGGAATGTGGCATCTTCCCAGATCAGGGATCTGGTCTGATCTGAGACCAGGAGACTGTGTCTCCTGCATTGACAGGTGAACTCTTCACCACTGAGCCACTCGGGAAGCCCCTCAGTGCTGCCTCTAGGATCAGCCAAGGTTAGCAGAGCCTCTCTGTTAACCCCGTAGAAAGATGGTGAGCCCGGGATTCGGGAATCCTGCGTCTGCGGCTGCCTTGCTGCCCGTGTGACCTCAGGCAAGCAGATCCACGCTCTGGGCCTCAGTTTTCACACTGATAAAGTGATGCACCTAAGGTTCCACAAAAAAAGCATTCCCTCCCTGATGGATCCTGGAGTGCTGTGGAACATCTCATCTGGGAGACACTGGAAGTTCAGGATCTGCGTGTGAATAGAGCGTTTCCCCCCTCTTTAAGTTTCTTTCTATTTGGGAGAGTGGCAGCTTGGCAGTGTGGAGAACAATAGCCAGCGCTACCGGGCACCAGGACCTCCAGCCACTTTAGCTCCTTTAGTCCTTACAGCAGTCCTTCCAGGTGGACACCGACATCCTTGTTTCTCTACTGATTAAGAATCAGAGAAGAAAAGTCAGTCTCTTAAGTCACACAGCTCATCAGAGAGAGAGGGATTCACTCAGAATTTTTTTCCAAAGTGTTATGGCTCCAAGAAGTAATGAGTCTTTCATCCCTGAAGAAGAGATTCAACAACAGGCTGGGCCAGAGCCGGGGATGTTGACCGTGGCCTTATCCATTCATAGACTCATAAGATGTCCATTCCTAGGAGGACCCTCACAGACCACCGGGCACATCCCCTCTTTCATAGGTGAGGCTCTGAGAAGAGTTGGGACTTGACCTGCATCACTCACAGGCTTCCCAGAGTCAGGCCAACTTGGGTTTGAGTTCTGTCTGTCACCTACATCCCTGACATCTGTCTGTCCCTCAGTGTGGGCTTGCAGGGGAGCCCAGCCCCAGCTCCCAGGCCGTGGACACACAGGGCTGGGCCAGGGTACTGAGGGGGTACCTGTGAACCAGTGGTCCTCTGTCCAGAGTCCACGGGGATGCGCCTTTGCCTTCCCTTCCTGCTCTGGGTGGGGGTGAGAGTATCTTTGCTAAAATACCTCTTTGCTCCCTCTAGAGAGTGAAGTCGCTCAGTCGTGTCCAACTCTTTGTGACATCATGAACTGTAGCCTGCTAGGCTCCTCCATCCATGGGATGCTCCAGGCAGGAATACCGGAGTGGATTGCCATTTCTTCCTCCAGGGGATCTTCCCGACACAGGGATTGAACCCCGGGTCTCGTGCACTGCAGGCAGACTCTTTACCATCTGAGCCACCATGGGCTCCTTTAGGGAGTGTGGGATGGGCACTGGCAGCTCTGTGAGATGGTGAGGTTTCACTTTGCCACCTTCCCAAAGCCATGAGCAGGGGCAGCCCTTGCCTGGGCTCCCTGGGAAACACGACTGCCTGTTTCCCCTGACGGCTGGAGGGGGGAGGCCTGGCGCCCCCATATCCTCTCTGACTCCCTCCGCTGCAGATGGGCACACAGAGAAGGGGAGTCAGGTGGATCACAGCCTGGCACAGCAGCCGGTGGAGCTTGACCTTCACAGCTAGTTGGCCTCATTGACCAAACCTTGAACAAATTCCCTTCTAACCACCTTCAACAAATTGCCTCCTCCCTCTGAGGCTCCATCTGGGAGAAGAGGATGATGATAGAAGCCTGTTCACAAATTTGTAAGGATTAAGTGAAATGTGTAGGTAAAGTAGGGAAGGAAGGGCCTGCTAGGGAGAAGGTGCCCGACAGCGCTGGTCTCCCTGCCTGCCTCCGTGGTTCAGGGATTGCTCTGCAGTCCCTCATCCGAACCCAGCAGTAAACCAGTGTCCGCCTCAAAAGGAAAATATCAGCTGTCTCCACTTTGTTTGCTTTTGGGGGCTAACTCTTCTTATTGTTCTTTTGCCTAACATTTATGTAGACTTAGGAGGTGCCAGAGGCTTCCCAACTGGCTCAGTGGTAAAAAATTCGGGAAATATAAGAGACACCGGTCCGATCCCTGGGTTGAAAAGATCCCCTGCAGGAGGCCATGGCAGCCCCCTCCAGTATTCTTGCCTGGAGAATCCCATGGACAGAAGAGCTGGTGGGCTACAGTCTGTGGGATCACAGAGTTGGACATGATTGAAGTGACTTAGCACACACACACACGCATGAGGTGTCAGACACTGGACCTGGACCTGTATTAACTCACCTTTGTCTCCCAACACGTCCATGAGGTTCACTGTATTTATTTAACAGGTGAGGACACTGAGGCAGAGAGAAGTTGGCCCTTGTGTGGGGTCAGTGGAAGAGCTGAGAGTCCAGGGCTCACTGTACTGGACTGAACATCAAAGCCTGAGATTCACCCTTATCTTGTCTATTGTCATTGTCAAGCCCCTGCTGTGTGTTAGGCATTGTTTCAGGCTACGAAGATATCAAACAGTGAGCAGATAACACCCCTGCTCTCACGGAGCTTCCAGTACAACTCAGAGGGAGACTCAAGTGTCAGAGCCAGCCCCCCAGGAGCCCATATCCTAACCCGAGCCCCCTCACCTTTGCTTATGACATTTTGGGGCAAATCAACCAACCAGGAGGCTGGCAGCATTCCTTCCATTGCTTGACCACTGCTGCCTTCTCCCCAGCTCACTGCTTGCTGCCCAGGACAGCCGCTCTGGCACCTCCCCAGGGTGGTGGCAAGCACGGAGCAGTTGGCACTGCTTCAGGACTGTGGTCATCTGCAGGGGCACTCAGCCCCTCCTCCACGCTTCTGTGTCTCATCCAGAAACATGCTCTTCACGTTTTGGTAATGATGGGAGGCGGTGCGGAGTGTGAGATCCTATCAGAACTGGGTTTACTGCTGAGCTCTGCCACACTGTTGCCCTGGTCCTCAGGGAGCTCGTTTGGCTACCATGTGCCTTGGTTTTGGGGTGTGTGTAACGGGACCCACTAAACCCACATCACACCTACGTCACCCAGTTCCCAAGATTGAGAGGCCCGCAACTGGAGGACCAGGGCCTGCCTTTAGTTCCCTAGAAATGTGATTTGATCATCTTCCTCATAATGAAATTGGTACCAAGAAATATTTCTCTCCCCATTTCAGAGAGCTTTAGATTGCAGGGCTGGGGCCAGAGGAGGGGAATGAGTGCTTGACTCATCTTGTGTGCAGAATTGAAAAGGTTGTCCAAAAATCTTAGGAATGGATTCATTTTGATTTTCTAAAATATTGTATTAAAATATGGTTTATCCTGATTACTACGTTTTTGGCATCCCTTTACATTTTGCTTGTAAGGCAAGTGTCACCCTCGCCTTGCCCGTCCCCAGCCCTGCAGTGCTCAGCTAGATGCTCAGAGGAGGGAGGGCGCCTGGGAGAGGCTTTTAAACCTAAGTGCTGTGCGATTGACGCTATTTTGTTGCCGTGGTGGTGGTTTATATTGTTTGCTTGTAGTTACAGTAGCATGCTTTTAGATGGGAAGAGATTTTCCTGGAGGGTGGAAGAAACCCTCCCAGATTTTCTACTGAATCTTACAGGTCTGGGTTCTGGGGTTCTGATCATGGGTCTGCCACAGACACATTTTGTGACCTGGAGCCAATGACATAATCATACCTGGAAAATAAGAATATTAGCACAAACCTCAGATCCCCTGTGAAGATTTAATGCAATTAATTTGTTAATGTCAATGAAGGTCTTAATATTTCCCTTTACAACATAAAAGTGTACTTTTTTCTGATTCTGTTCCCTGGAACCCTAGAAATTTCAGACTCCCAACCTCTACTTGAACTGGAAGAGTTCTTTTTTTTTTTTTTTCTATAAATTAGTGACCAAGATTTTTTTAAAAGGAGACTGTTCATATGCAGTTATAATTATAATAATGTTGGCTAATGTGAAGATCTCTGAGTTCCTTCCTTTCTTTTCTGACAGCTGGTAAGCGAGCTTCTGGTCTAGAAGGGTGAGAGCATTTGCCGCCGCTGTGTTTCTCTCCAGCCCCTGCTGAGCATGGCATGAGGATGGCCTGAGACAGGTGGCCAGATCAGCAGAATTTAGCTGGCACTGGGAGACCGGAAGGAGAAAGGGGACGTGGGGGCAGGGGCACTGGTCTCCATGCCAGGCATGTCTGTATGGTCTCTGCTGAGTTATTAGTCTCACCCTCCAACCCAGACATCACCTCTCCCTGCCAACAGCTTCCTTTGCAGCCTGGTTGCAGGCGGCTGGGTACCACTGCCGCCTTCTCTGATGGGGCAAGAGGGGTGGCCCTGCCCCTTGCCCTCTGCCCGTTACTTCTCCTATAACCCTCCTTCCTGCTGCCTAGCTCTCAGCACTGCAAAGACACCTTCTGTTACCGAGAGAGTCCATCAGCACTTTAGCAGGGAGCCATTGCTCCGAATGGAATCCTATAGGGAGGGAGGGGTCTCCAGTTCGCAAGACAGATAGAAGAAGCGCTTGTAACAGTGGAGACCTCTCATACGCACTTTTCATTTGCATGCATTAACCTATATATGTTTTGTGGCAAGAGATACAGAAATGTAAGACGCTGGGTCATTTTCTCCCTGTTACACTCAGTGAGCCTCTATGGTCCAGAATGCAAATAGGAAGGGAAACACGAAACGGCCGTCTTCCTTGGTCAGTCTCAGCGTCCACTACTCAGTTAGTGTGGCTGTGCCCTGCGTGGTTCTAAATTCAAGCCAATTATTTCAGGTGCTGTGTCAAATAAACAGTAACAGGGACATTTCAACTGGGTCTCGAAGGATGAACAGAGACGTATTTAGTAGGTTTCCATCTTTATAATGCAGTGAGAGCTTTGAGAGTATGTTTCAAATTTCATGCATGGGTATCACGTACATATGCTTGTATGTAAATTGCAATTAGTAATTTTCTTTTTTATATATGACTTTGTTTATTTGCTTGTGGCTGTTCTGGGTCTTCACTGATGCTCAGGCTTTTCTCTAGTTGCAGTGAGTGATGTCCGCTCTCTGTTGTGGTGTGCGGGCTTCTCATTAAGGAGGCTTCTCTTGTTGTGGAGCGCAGGGCTTGTGGGCTTCAGTATTGTGGCATGTGGGCTTCAGTAGTTCCAGCTCCTGGACTCTAGAGCACAGGCTCAGTAGTCATGGCACATGGGCTTAGCTACTCCATGGAATGTGGGACTTTCCCAGATCAGGACTTGAACCTGTGTCTGCTGCATTGGCAAGCGTATTCTTTACCACTGAGCCCAGCACTTAGTAATTTTCAGAGCCTCTTTGCATCTTTCCGCTTGGTTCTCCAAACCACCTGGGGAATCAGGGGAAATAAATCATTGTTGCCATTTGGTGAAAAAAAGAAGGTTGAGTGACTTGCCCAAAAATCTCATTAAGAGAATTAAGTTCTGGACTTCTGGCGTCCACTGAACCTGATACTGGTTTAGGTCCAGCAGTTTTCCACGACATCCTGCTTCTGAGTGAGGACCAGTTGCTTGAGAGAAGCTGAAGACAGGGCATCCTTCCAGAATTTTGGCCCATCCCTGGTTTCCTCTGGAGTTCCACTGCCAGCCTGCTCTCTGCCTCCTGGAAGGGCATGCAGCCCGGAACCCAGGGAGGTGTGACGAGCAAGGGACCCTGGCCAAGTCCCTAGAATATTTGTGTGTTGAGAGCAAAAGGGGAAGAGCCCCAGAAACCAGTCACAGACAATGGGAGGGAAGGAGTCATGCCAGAATTCCTCCCTGTGTGGAAGAAAGGAACTACTATTCAGATCGAAAGTGCCCACTGAGAACCAAAAAGGAAAGAAAAAGCAATAAAACTCTACACCTAGTTGCACTGTGGTACAATTTCAGCAGTGTGGATAAAAAGGCGGGGGGATATAAAAGCTTTCAGAGTGAGAAAGAGAATGCAAGAAAAAAAAAGCTGCCTATAAAGGAAAGAGAGACCATACAGTTTTGGTGAATGTGGTGATAGTAACAGAACAAGGGCTGAGAACAGTCTGTGGACTGGGCGGCGGGGACCGGGCGGTGGGGACCGAGCCACCCAGTTTCTGGTGACCTTTATGGCCACCTCGGGACCCACTAGCCCCAGCATCCTTGGAGGCTCAGGGGTAAGACGATATTCGGAAACAGGGCCTTTCTATGGGGCAGTCCCCTTCCACGTCCATTGTTCCTGCAGGGTGGTCTGGTTGGTTCAGAACGCACAGGGCTCTGGAGGGGCCAGGAATCCAGGCTCGTTGTGTTGGGCTGAGTTCAGGCCCTTCCCAGAATAGGAAGGCAGTGACTCTGTGACCTAGTCACTTGGTTGAGCTGCGTCCCGTTCCTCTTTACGCAGCTCCGGGCTGCTCCCACACTCACCTTTCCAGCCTCACTGACCACTCTGGTTGCCCCCTGAATGATGTGTCTTCTTGGGTGGCTGGTTTGGGGGAGTTGGCAGTGACCCCTTTAGGCTGGAGATTCTGGGATTTTGGGTCCCTGGACTTGAGCTAAGGACAGTGCACACTCTTGGAAGCGGAGCTGAGGGTGGACCTTGGAAGGATATAGATACAAAATATCTTAGGGAGGGATTGGGGGAACAGCCCAGCTTGTGACAGCAGGGTCTCAGAGAACACGTGCTGAGGGGCTTCACGCTCGCGGTGGAGGTTAGGGGAGGTTATCAGTGTTTCGGGTGAGATGTTCCCTGAACAAGAAAGGAAAGCATCACTTCCCAGCCCCCCTGCAGCCTGTGCCCTGGGTTGCCCGAGTGTTGGCTGGGGTGGAGAGCGTCCCCGAGGGAAGAAGGACGACTGAGAATAAGGCAGGAGGTGGCTGGCAATTCCCTCTGCTAACTTGGCGTACTCAGGAAATGCTGGATCCTGTGTTTCTGAAAACTCAGGAGATGGAGTAGAAACTCAGAGAGGAGAGGGTGAATCATCCTAGGTCAGTCCTAACGGGTGCACGGAGAGCTCTGGGTTATTTTGCTTCCTGCCTCTATCGTTGTTCGGACCAACCTCCCTCTGAGCTCCCTTCTTCTCCCTTCTCATTGGTTGGCATCTTGTGCTTGACCCTCTGCCCTTCGTAACTGCCTTTCCTGGGGTTTCATGATCAGGCCCAGTAGGAGATTGCCAGGCCATCACAGCCTGCCTTCCAGACAGCTAACAGCCCCATCCCCAGTGCTGGGAAACAGCAGCAAAAGAGTGTCTCCAAGAGACCCCTGGTGTGTGACTCATAATAGGTTTTGAGGAAGGTTGGTGGGTAAACGATGGAGACACTGGGGAGATTAGAAAGTCTCCGCATCTGCAGCTTTTTCTGTGACTTCAGTCACTCTCTGCCCGAGTTCCTGCTGCTGTTGGGTTTCTTCCTTCTTCAACAGATTTTCCTAAACATTGACATGTGCAAGTCAGTTCGCAACATAGGAAGTTCTTTTATAAATTTGACTCTTAATGGAGTCCTTCCATAAAGAGGAAAAGGTGCCTGTTACTGTGATCTTTTTAAAGATGAGGAAACCGAGGCTCAGAAAGGTGAAGTGGTGGGCCCAGGGCTGTCCGGCTGCTCAGTGAGAGTCCGGACCTGATGCTGTAGCGTGGATGTCCCTTTTCACTTAAAGTCTGTTATGTCCATGCAGACGTAGCGCTGGGAATGGCAAACAGGTATAGCTATCAGTTTGCTCTCTGTGGAAGGCGACTGTGCATGAATAATTGGGTCACACATCCCCTCACCTCTTTGCTTTCTGGTTCATTGTCTCCTGAGCATTTAAAAGTGAATAAATGATTAAACAGGGTTGCAGTGCAGACCAACTCCTTCTCTTTGCCCCTAAAGCAGGGAGAAGTAGCCAGACTGTAGTCCTGTTTGCCTTTTAATAACCCATAGAACAGTGTCCCTTCCTTAATCTAGGAGGGGATTATCGGGAGTTTGTGTGTGTGTGTGTATGTGTACGAATTCACTAAATATCTTCTAGTCTTCTAGCCCTAGGACAGGACTCAAAGATGATTTAGACCCGGCCCTTTCCATTTTGGGGCTTGCAGGACATTTGTGGAATCATCTATCTACCCATTCATTTATCCACTTATACATCGATCCACCCATCCATCCATCTATCCATCCATCCAAAAGATATTTAGTAAGCATCAACAAAGCACTGAGTGCTGCTCTCAACACTGACAATGAAGTAATAAACCACACCTTACGGATGGTCTGTTCCATTAGAGCCATAAACAAAGTTAACACGTTAATGTACCACAATGGGGAGAGTAAGTGCTTTGAAGAAAGTTAAAGAAAGGAAAGGACAAAGAGATGCTCTGATGGACACAAGAGGGCAGGGTACCATCTACCAGGCGAGGAATGGGAGGTCTTCACTGATGATATTATGTGCTGTTTGCAGACCAGCATCTGCACCACACTTCCTTTCCCCACCCCAGGTTTCTCAAGAAGCCAGCTCACGTGGGAAGCTCCCTGTACAAAAGTTAGTTCGTTATATTAAGTATTGAACAGTTTGTCCATAGCCTCCGGCACCCTTGCCAGTCTGAGCCCTTCTTTCAACCTCAGAGGACTGGGTTGTTGGTTTACGGTTGGCATGGTAATAGGAATATCTCCATGGACTTTGTGCGTCTGAGACACATTCCCTGTGAATGATGCCCTAAGCAAAGGACATAGGCTCCGGGTACCACCGACCACAGGGGCAAACTGAAAGCTTCGGGATCATTACAGACTTTGGACTCTGGAACAAGTGTGTGCCCTGCCTCTAGTTGAGTCTATCACCTCGGCACAGTCACCTCTTGGAGGCTGGCTTGCCTTGTGTGTTAAATGAAGAACACTTTGCTCACGAAGTTGCTATGGCCACCTTGTTAAAAAAAAAAAAATGCACATGAGGACCAGTGAGCTTTCTGCAAACTTCCTTAGTTTGTAAGGGGACAGGGCTGGAGCTAGGATCTAGGATTTCTGATTTCTCTCTCAAGGCGGCTTTCCTCAAAAGTTTTAAACCACCGTTTTTTGACCACTGGCTGTGTTCTAAACATTATCTTGAATCCGTCTTTGTGCATTTGCTGGTTTAATGCTCATGATAGCCGTGTTCTGTGAAGACTGCTCTGCTCAACTTTCCAGTGAGACCGAGGTTTAGAAAAGGACAGTGACCCACCCAAAAGTCCACGGCCAGTACGTGACAGCACAGGAACCAGAACCCGGGCTGTCTCCTCCAGAGCCCGTGTGGTCAGCAGGCTGTATAGTTGGTTAGCCAGGCTTTCTGTCCTGTTTTGGGTGTGACTGGACTCAGCAGGCCAGCCCACTCCTCCACCTTTGAACGTGACTGTAATTAGAACAGCAAGGGAGACTTTGTTCACACCCCTTCTATGTTTTGCACTTAGAAGCCATCAAAACTTTTGCTTCTTACTATGTGTCCTTCTAGAGTAGAACTTATCAAACGGCGCATTGCAGTCATTATCTGCTCACTTATCTATTTCCCCAAACTGACTGCAAGTTCTTGAGGCCTTATCTGTGTGTTCCCAAATTCAGGCAAAAGGTTTAGCACAGGGATGAAGCTTGACAATATTGGTAATGATAATTAAGCCAACAACAGTCCTGTATTGAATGTATTTTAATAGGTCCAGGGCTGGATGACATATTTTACATACATCACCTTATCTAATCCTCACAACAGCCCATTTTGGTGAATAGTATTATTTCACGTTAGAAGTGTAAAAAACAGTCTCACTGAGAGAAGGTCGCCCCAGTAGAAAGTGGCAGAGTAAGAACTTGAACTTGGACCTGCCTGATTCCAGACATGCCCTTCCCCGGGTGAATCAGTGAATGAGTGCACGGCTCCTCCGTAGTTACCTGGGTTCATCTGTTTATGTTCATGACTCAAAGAATAGGCAAAAAAAAATCAGTCCTCTGAAAGATGCTTTCTGCCCCCCTCTCCATTCATCCATCTTCAGAGTGGAATTTCCGACAGAACTTGAGAGGCCGTCCGAGGATGTGGAGAAGGATACTGATTTGTGCTAAACGCCTCCTATGAATTGTTTTCCCTCCTCTCTCTCCCACACAGATGGAGACTTGCCAAACAGATGTAGGTATACATCAGTCACCTACCCTCCAAGAAGCATTTATAATGGATTCATTCATTAATTCTTCCAAGAAGTAATTGCAGATCTACTGTGTACCATGTACCATTCAAATTTATTCAGAAATAAATAAAACCCTGGCCTTCCCTTCACTGCCTCTCACTGTGGAAATACAATCAACACATAATGAGATCTACTCAGGATTGGACCCGGGGCTTGGTCTTGGGTACACAGAGTTGATTAAGGATGCTCTCTGGGGGCACTCAGGTGATGAGAGGGTAGTTGGCAGACAGAAGGAGGAGTCACTGAGGGTCCTAACAGGTGACTGTTTAACAAGCCAGAGACTGCAGGTTTCACAAAGGTTTGTTGAGAACTCATGACCCAAGAACTGAGGTTTAAAGGACTAGACAAATCAGCAGGAGTTGGTCGGTGGGGGGGAGGGTAGTGCGGCAGCGCACAGGCATTTCATGCAGAGTGAACAACCTGAGCGAAAGCACAGCTGTATGAGATGGTGCGAGGGGCACTGGAGGGCTCACTGGTGTAGTTAGTTTATGCTTATACAACTGAAATGTGAGGCAGGATGTCGTGATTCACCTGGCCACAGATGCCTCCACGTTTGCCTTTTCCTTTCTGTTCTAGAATATTGGAGCTGGAAGGACTGTTAGACACCAGCTGATCTTATCTACTCGCCCCAAAATGGGGAGGGGCCATGGTCAAGGTCACAGAGCTTGAAATCTGTAGGAGGAGAGCAGAGTGATCAGGAGAATTCTTTGGGAAACTGTACAGAGACTACCTTATACTTTAATGGAGGGAGTTCAGCAGCTTCACTATTACCTTGTATCTGATTTTTTTCAGGAAATAAGACCTTGCATTAATACCAAGGATTCTAATATTTCTTGAGACCCATAACTTGCAAACCATTATGGTCAGTATCATGTAATCCTCCCCAAACCCTCTGAGTTAGGTGTTAGTAACCCAATTTACAGATGAGAAAACTGAGGAAACGCAAGCAACGGACCAGACACTCACAGGAAAGATAGTACAGCCAAATCCATGTCTGTCTGGCTCAATGTTCATTAGTTTTCTCCTTGATGAATTGCTAAAGGGTTCAGAATGATCACTGAAGGTTTCTGATCTGATCTAAAGATAATTAAGGAGATTAGAGCTGGATGGGGAGTGTGTTCCAAAAAAGCTTCTGCATTTTCACTTTATTCCTTCGGCATTATCTTGGGAAATAAAATAGGGTTGCTAGTAGACACAGTGTAAGTAGATGATTAGTTTAAAAGAAAAAAGTTTCATTTTCTATAATGGGACCTCCTTAAATAGGTCACTCTATATCTGTCTAGAGGCAAAGAGATAACTCTACATAAATACAGCCAACTATAGGTACATAAAGATAGGTCTCAGTGTATTTTTATACACATGGATACATAGGTACATGTATATAATATGTATATGCAAATCTTTGTTGTGCATTTATCCACTCTAATTGTTCACAGGCGTAAACTTATTTCATTTGATTTTGTGCTGGGATCTTTCATAACCTTCTGGGAGCTTACCTAGGGAAAAGTTCACACACAGATAGATTCATCTCTGACGCAGTGACAGGATCCACAGCTCACCGTCATGCTGCACTCTCTCTCTCTCCCTTTCCTGCCAATCAAACCCCAAGGCTTTCCGTCCCGTGGTGTATCTTATTTCTACCCCATTAGCTAACTGCTCACTTCAGCTGCCCTAATCTCAGGTCTTATCATCTCTCCCTTAGGCCAGGCCTTCTTCCATCTCTGCACATTATTGAAAGAGGCAATTCTCTGTTGTTCCTGGCCATCCTGTAAGCATCCATGTAGGATGCTGACAGATTTCCCAGCCTCTACCATTAAATGCCAGTCATACCTTTTACCCAGTTGTGACAACCAAAAATGTGTCCATTACCAAGTGTCTCTTGCAGGGCAAAATTTCCCCCCAGTCCAGGTCCTAGACGATTATGAATGGCTAGCTCACTGGTCTCCCAGATTCTAGTCTCCCCGCACAGTGTGATCGCGCCACTCTGTTGCTAAAAAAAAATAAGTCTCGGATCCTTAATGCCTAAAGACTAATCAGGCTTTTAGCAATATGGTTCTGGCCTATGTCATCATCTTATTCTCCTCAAGGCCCAGTGGCCGTCCCCCGTCTGTGAGAGAGCGGGCCTGCAGTTTCCCTGGAAGCGGCCCCGCTGGGAGGCCTTGTCGCATGCATTTGCCACCTTATTGTGTGTTCTCAAGCAAGTCTGTCTCCTGAGCCTCTGCTTTTCCATCTGTGCTATGGGTATAATCATCTCAGCAGTAGGGGAGCTTGAGCATCAGTAACTCTAAGACAAGGTAGGGAATGCTAAAGCTTTAATACAAGCCAGAAAATGCTGAAGTTCCTGAAGTGAGGGTTGAGATGAAATATTCTGGGGATCCGGAAGATAGAGCAATTCCTTCTGGCTAAGGCTGCAGATGGGGAAGCCCCCGAGGAGTTCCCCACGGAGAGTATATTGGAGGTAGCCATGAAGCCTGCCTGGTATGTCAGCTTACAGATGTGGAGGTGAGGGATAGCGGTGACAGCGATCTTTCCGGCAGAGGAGATCCCAGAGCACTGAATAGGAATGGTGAGCTCCCAGGTGGTCGGATACTTGGCATGGTGCCCACCCTACGGTCGGCACTCGGCAGAGCTGGGGGCACCAATGGTGGAAGCACACGTTTTGAGAAGGGTGTCTCAAAGCCATACATTTTGAGATTTAAGTGGTTGATGAACTTGAACTGTCACACTGCAGGACTTCCCAGCTTACTCGGTTGGGAGGGGCCTTGTTTCCAGCTGTGCCTTAGTTATAGTAGAAGATGGGTTGAGAACAGTGAGGGAGATGGAATAAAGCCTGGGAGGTCGTTCAGGCTGCATTGACATGGTGAAAGGCACTTGTGATGGTGGCAAAGGATGGAAAGAACGTTTGGAGAAAGAAACTATTTTGTAGATCAAGCTATCAGGAGTCATGATTTCTTAGCAGCTTTGTGGAGTGCTGGCTGCATATTCTGCCCACAAAGCCCATTTCAGGATGTTCTGTGATCTTGGGCAAGTCACTTTCACTCCCTGAGCCTGTTTCCTCATCTGTAGCACTGAGGGTTTGGACTGTTCTCTTATACTCCCTCCAGTTTATGCACAGTCTGAAGCCTGGAAGAAGACGTCCCAGAGAACTTGAAGGCCCAGCCCCTTTGCTGATTAACTGTCACCCAGCATATGGCCAGGAGAACCCCCAGTGGGTCAGCAGGCATCAGCCATGCTGGGGCTAGCTGTTGGGACCAGACACAAGTGACAGGAAGGGAAGGACATTACTTGGGAGAATATGCATGTTCACAGCTCTGAGGATTAAAGGCCCATGTTCTTATCACCGCCAAACAGAGTATTATAAATCCAGTCTTAGAATACCAAATCCTTTTGCAGCTTGGCCGTTGTGAGGGAATATTAAAAAGGCCGAAGACAGAAATAATCAGTTTCTGAATGACACATTGTCAAATAAAGCATTTCTCACATTATCCTTTTCTTTCCTTTCTCTGGCTCCTTCTCCCGTGCCTGGATATTCTAACAGGGAAAATAGATTAAAATGAGGCCAGGCTCTATGGGGTTCTAAGTCTGACTTTTCAGAAGGCTCTCTCAGTGGGGTGGTTTTGAGGGTGCTTTGAATGTTTCACCTCTGCATGTTTTTCCGTGTTTGATATCGTGTATGTAAGCAAACCAGCTGGAGGCTTGAGTGCTGGGATAAAGGCAGAGCCGCAAGGAGGGGCCATCTCAGGTCTGATAAGGGGTCCTCTGGACACTGAAGTCAGAGCTGGTACCGGGGCTGCCAGATTTACATTCCTCTGGTGAAGTTAGGGCAGGTTTTAGGCTTCTGGGTGTTCATTAAGCACCTTTCTGGGCCAAGCTCTAAGTTTTATGCTGGATAAATGAAAGCTTAGAAACTCCAGTGGGAAAATGGTCAACCAGACTGTTAGGTTGTAGCAGTGGAGCTGGATAACTGACAGCCATGGGATTTGAGCAGTAGGAGGGCACAACCTCATTCCAGCTTGCAGAGGAAAAGATGCTCCCCGAGGAGGTAATGGCCAAGCTGAGATGGCTGGGTGCATTGAGATGAGCAGATGAAGATGAGTGTATCTGTTTCCCAGGCTGCCATAGTTAATCACGATGCACTGGGTTTGGGGGCAGGTGCTTAAAACAATGGGAATTTATTCTCTTGGGGTTCAGGGGGCCAGAAGCCCCAGATCAAGATGTCATTGGGGTCTGCTCATTTGGAGGGTCCGAGGGAGAATCTGAGAATATGTCCCATGCCTCCCAGTAGCTTCTGATGGTTGCGAGCAATCTTTGGTTTTCCTTAGCTCATAAAGGCATCCAGCCGGTCTCTGTCTCTATCACTATATGGCTGTGTGTGTGTGTGTGTGTGTGTGTGTGTGTGTGTGTGTGTATGTGTGTGTCCGTCCCTTCCTTCCTTTTAAAAAATTTAATTTTATTTTAAAGTATAGCCGATTAACAATGTCATGATGATGGTTTCAGGTGCCCAGCAGTGACTCAGCCAAACCTATGCGTGTATCCATTCTCTCCCAAACTCCCTTCCCATCCAGACTGCTGCATTACGTTGAGCAGGGTCCCCTGTGCTATTCAGCAGGTCCTTGCTCCTTCCTTCCTATAAGGACACCAATCCCTGGATTGAGGGCCCACCCAGTCCAGTATGCCCTCATCTCAATTAATCACAAATGCAAAGACTCTGTTTCCAAGTAAAACCGCTTTCTGCAGTCCTGGGTGGGAACCGCTACAGGGAATGAGTGACTGAGAGCTCTGGATTGAGGGAGGAGCCCTTGGGGAAGCTCTCGGAGCATTGCAGTCTGAGGGGACACTAACGCCATAGCACAACTCCTGGACTGGATATGAGGTAGGACTTGGGGGTGGGGGAGGCTTGAGAAGGAAGCAGAGACCTAGACACGGAGGGACTTGGGTGCCAGGCTGGGGATCTGGACATTATTCTGAGAGTGGGAGGGAGCAGAGTCAGGCAAGGGCTTCAAGCAAAGGGGAAGGGCGTGGAAGGACTGGGTTTGGGATGGAGGACCAGAGCAACTGAAGGGCCGAGGCCGGTGTTTATCAGTGGAGCCAGACCTTTCATCCTAACCTTTTATTGTCTTGTTTCATCCTTAGCCTTACTTGACCTTTCCCATTGGGACCAACCAGCACATTTTTGTAGGTGAGCCTGTTGTAGCACAAGGAAGCGGACCGTCTTAGCCAGCTTGTCACGGCCAAAGGCAAGCAGGGACACGGACCCCACAGCGGCCTGAACGCCCCAGCGACACCTGGTTACCCCATCATGTCAGTTTGCCCTTGACATCACCCACCCTCACCCATGCCTGGCTCCACTGAGAGAGCTGAGACTCAGTGTCAGTAACAGAAGAAAAGTGGGCAGATCCTGCTCTAGAGAGGCTTCTGGTAGGGAACGTTCCAGAACAAATGGGAACACACACTCCGTTTCCCCTCTCTTTCCCATTTCCTGCCTGGCAGTTTAGTGAAATCTTCAGTCCCATAAGAAGAAGGTAAAAGTCATCACCCAAGGCTTGTGCTTTTTGCAGTCTCGCAGAAACTGACCCCTAACCAACAGACTGGGATTTTTATTTCTGGGACTTGCTGCTGCTTCTCCGATCTTGTTGGTCTCGGGCTGCCCTAGAGGGAACACATTGTCCAAATCGGATTTGGCATCGGGTTGTCCCTGAGGCCCACAGGACCTCAGCTTGCCACCGCCTCGAGCCTCAGATTCTTCTTAACTTGCTTTCTAACAATCCACAGCCTTCTGCCTGCACCCTCCTCTCCCTCCTGCACTCCCTGCTCACCCTGCAGCGGTTTTTCCCCTGCTGGATCTGTGTTTGCTCTTGGCGGGCTGACTCGGTGGCTGGACACTCTGGCCCTGCCCCCCTTTCCAGCGACAGCTCCTGCTTTTGTTTGCTTGCCCTGAAGGAAGACCGCCGGGACGTGGGGGTCCAGACCCTCAGGAGCGGAGCGGCGCAGCAGCCTGGACCTGTCCTGGTGGATGCAGGCCGTAGTTTCTCCCTGACCCTGAGTCACTCTTCTGCTTTCTTTGGGTGGGACGTCCCACTAGGACAGAGGTGGCCACACGCTTCTCTTGCAACCCTTTGTGCACAGTACGCTTCAGTGTACAAGGGCTGTCGCAGCACTGTCCTGATTTCATTTACACGACAACCTTGTGGGTGCCACGAATGAGTGTCATGGGTCTCCATGTGCTAGGCCCTGAGCGCCACATGTCACATCCGTGAACTCACATCTAACCTCCCTGAGTAAGGACACTTTTTACACAATTTTGTGAATGAGAAAATTGTGATTCAGAGAGGTTCAGCCCTTTGTCCAAGATTGCCCAGTTTTTATGTGATGGCGTGAGATTATAAAGAAGTCTCTCTGATCCCCAGCCTTTGGCCCTAACTGTGTGCTATACTATTCCAAGTAGTACCAAGTCCATTTTACAGATGAGTGAACTGAGGGTCTGGAGGGCATCGAGGAAATTTGAGATCACACAGTGGGTGAACAAGGAAATTCAAGATCACACGAGTGAACTTGAATTCAGAACTTTTTCCTGCCTGCTCTAAGCCTAACCCACCACTCCTTTAGGGTCTAGGAAGGAAGAAGGGCTGGTCAGTGGTGCTAGAAACATCACCTGAGCTGCTACTGTGTCTTGGATGAGGCCCCCGGAGCCCTTTAGGAGCCCAGCCTGGGGGGTGTCTGTTTCAATGGGTCAGTGGCACTGTGAGCCCTTGATCCCTGGAATTCTCTTTGGCCCAAATTTTCACAGTAAAATCCTGATCTATAATGGAAGCCATATGGCCATTGGATTAGCTGAGAGCTTAGCCGGGGGGAGCAAAGGTCAGGACAGGCTGGTGAATGAGGGGCAGGGAGCCTGTACCCCAATAAAAGGGTTGGAGCCACTGGCTTGGGGTTACATCAAACGAGTCGGCAGATCATGAAGCTAAAGGTCCCAAGCTCAGCTTCCATCACAGTGGAGGGAGGGAGGTGGGGAGGTTTCCCTCTGCTGCTTCCTCCTGGGGGTTCTCTGTGCTGGGAAATCTGTGTCTGAAGTTGCCCAGGTAAGTTGAGGAAGCAGAAGTGAGGCTGATTACACCTTGAGCACCTGGCCCTTCCCACCCCAAGCAGAACTGTGAATCCATGATGGAGTTCAGCCACACTGCCTACATCAACAGCCTCCTGTCTTTGGGCCTCTTTCCTCACATAACATAGGACAGGGATACCTAACACGCACAGGTGTGAAGCTAAATGAGAGAGCATATCCAAGTGTTCAGCTTCCCTGGTGGCTCAGATGGTAAAGCATCTGCCTGCAGTGCAGGAGACCTGGGTTCGATCCCTGGGTTGGGAAGATCCCCTGGAGAAGGAAATGGCACCCACTCCAGTACTCTTTCCTGGAAAATCCCATGGACAGGGGAGCCTGGTAGGTAACAGTCCATGGGGGTTGCAAAGAGTCAGACATGACTGAGCGATTTCACTTTCACTTTTCACTTTCATTGAAGTGTTTGGTCTACATTGAGAAGGGTTTGGGAATCCATGACAAGTTTTGCAGAATGAGCATCCTGGGGCAGAGGTAATATTGTGTGTTACTTGTTCAGTTGTGTATGACTCTCTGCAGCCCCATGGACTATATATAGCCCACAAGGCTCCTCTGTGGAATTCTCCAGGCAAGAATACTGGAGTGGATAGCCATTCTCTTCTTCAGGGGATCTTCCCAACCCAGGGATGAAACCTGGGTCTCCCACACTGCAGGCAGATTCTTTACTGTCTGAGTCACCAGGGAAGCCGTTAGGGGCAAAAGGTCAATCATTCATTCATTCATTCATTCAGCATTAAATATGTACTTCCTGAATGCTGTTGACAATAGCAGTAGCTGTGAGCAGTCACATGTGCCCCACACAACACTAAGTACTCTATGGGCATCTCACTTAGCCTCACAATGATCCATTGAGGTGCTACTGAATACTGCCTTCATATAACCCATGAGGAAACCAAGGCTCTGAAAGGCAGTGACCTAGTCAAGGTCATGCAGCCTCTAAGTAGGAGAACCTGGACTAAAACTGTGTCCCTCTGAGGTCAGCTCTTGGCCTCTGTGCATGATACAGGAGTTCCCCGAGGTGCTTTATGAGCTGATCCAGCACTGCATGGGTGACCTGGGAGGGTAGTTGGGATTTGATGGGGGAAGAGAGCCAATATGATGTGGTACGGTAATTGCCTGTGGACAGGTTGGTTAAGCCTCATCTTTCCCAGGTCAGTTTTGGCTCTGGGTCTGAGAACAGGGCCACACACCCATAACTGGAGTGGGCAGAGTAGGGATGAAGGGCTCTGGGAGCAGGGAAGGTCTGTAGGGAGGGTTACAGAGAACGAAACAACCAAAGATGAGAAGGAATGAATCAGGCAACAATGGAGCAAAATTAAAGTCTTCACTGCAGAGACTGCCTTGAGACGTGCCCACTGAATCCTGGATTTGAAAACAGCATTTTCCCTTCCCTTCCTGGGGTTCCCTTTTTCTTTGTGCACCCTCACCATCTTTCTCACTTTTCTTTTCCTTCCCTATGGGCTGTACAATTGCTGTGCAGTAGCCACTGGCTATGCAGTGAAGAGCTGGGTTCACATTCCTGCTCCACCACATTTTGGCTTTTTATTCCCAGCTGGACCTAGGATCAAAGCCTGTGTGACTTTAAGCAATTCCGTAACCTCTCTGACTTTTCCTCATTTCATTTATGGAATGGAACATATAATCCCTTATCACAGAGGATTGTCTTGAAGATTAAATAAAATAACATTAAAAATAGTAAGGGGCGGGTCTACTGTTTTGTGTATGAAGTGATAGGGTTCTTCTTGCCTCCTTTTTCTCCTCACTCATTTTTCTTAGCATCTCTTCCGTCCACACTCCACCCTCTGTCGCTTGCCTTTCTTATCTCTGATGCAAAAAAACTGACAATACCACATCATACATGACTTCTAGACCTAGAGCAGTCTCTATTATATGTTCTGTGGAGGAGAAAGGGGTGTGTTCTTATTTTTCTGGGGCTCCAGTGGTGCCACACACACACATTTCATGCACACTTGACAGACTGCGCCCACCCACACACAGAAATACATATACTTAGAGCTTTGTTTGGTTTGTATATTTACTTCTGAGTTCTGACATCCAGAGAAACCTTCCTGGGGATCCCAGAGTAACTCATTGCCAGAGTCAAAACAGGGCTGTCAGCCATGCCTGCAGCCCTGGCTACCTCCGAGGTGATGAATTCTAGCTTAGAGAGCTGAAGGACTTGAAAAAAAGAATCATCATTTTTAGTCAACAGGACAGCTGAATCATTTTAGTAAATGATGTTCTTCTTAGCCTAAACAGGTATGCTTAACCGCAGTCATCTCCCCACCAAGGTAATCTGTTCAGGGTTAGTTAACATCTGTCATCTTTGCTAGATGTTATACAAGTGGTTTTCAGAAACTGCCCTTGCCTTTAATGAGTTAAGGCAGAACAATCAGCCAATGGGTATGGTCGAAAGAATACAGGTTTTAAAGCTAAAAAGCCAAACACACACACACACACACTCTCACGCTCACACTCTGAGGCTCAGAGCTTGCTCTGCTACTCAGCATCTGAGCTTCAGAGTCTCTTGATTTCTTCACCCCTCTCCTCCTAACCACAGGCATGGTCCTCCCCAACTCTTGGGTTACACAACAGGGACTCCACATAGTGGTCTGGAATCTCCCAGGCAAAAAGCACAGTATATACAGAAGAGAAGCAGCTATCCAAGGGGCTAGCCCTGCTCAATGCAGATGCTTCTGACAGAGTGAAAGAAGGCAGGCGAGGAGAACGCAGATCTTCCATGTCGGCCTTTGACAGGTGCTGTGGGCACCATAGATGGGCTTTAGAAACACCCCTGCCCTGGAGGAGCTCACGGAGCAGAGTATTTCATGAGTCTCATGAATCATGTAAGATCCGTTCATAAACACTTTACCTATTTCAATTTAATGTATGGTATGCAGACTCAACCAAATATTTACCAGTTGGATGTATTAGAGAAAAATAAACTGCAGTGTGCCTTAAACTCCTGATGAAAGGAGCCCTAGAAGAGCGCATGTGTTCATTCATTCATTCAATAAATATTTATGAAGTACCTACTTTGTCCCACGCCCCCTGTGGGGACTCAACATTAAAAAGGCTAGTGTTTCAGATAATAAAAGTATAGATGATACAGAAATTGTTTGACTTGTGTATTCCCAGCAGGATGGAAGAAAGACTGCTGTCCCTTGAGCCCTCCGTGGATTCTCTCTAGAGACCAGGAAGCAAGGCTGAGAGGGTGTGTTCAAATGGCCTGGGGTCACTCAGCTGGTGAGAGGCAGAGTCGGGACTCAGACACTCTAGATGTGAAGCCACCACCCTAGTATTTAGCGGCATGCATCTCTCTGACATGCTCATCACTCGGCTCATTTGTTCCTCGTGGGGACTTCCTGAAGAAGGAAGGGCAGGGGTTCTTGCTGACCATTATACAAGTGAAAAGCAAGGCTCAGAGAGGTGAAGCAGTTTCTCCAAGGTCACACAGCTTGTTGGTGAGAAAGCTAGGTTTGGAAACGGTGTCACTCCGTGGGCTCCGGAGGCTCCGAGAGCCAAACCCAGGGATCGTGGGCTGCGTGTGGTGGACGGCGACCCCTCTCTGGCACTCCAGCCCAAAGAACAGGGGTCCACTTGCGTGTCCTTCTTCCCTCCCGCTCCAGGGTGGCCTCATTGCCCTGCTGTTGCTGCTGCTGGTGTTCACGGTGGCGCTGTACGCCCAGCGGCGCTGGCAGAAGCGGCGTCGCATCCCCCAGAAGAGCGCCAGCACGGAAGCCACGCACGAGATTCACTACATCCCGTCTGTGCTGCTGGGCCCGCCGGCCCGGGAAAGCTTCCGCGCCTCCCGGCTGCAGGCGCATAACTCGGTCATCGGCGTGCCCATCCGCGAGACGCCCATCCTGGATGACTACGACTACGAAGAGGAGGACGACCTGCCCCGGCGGGCCAACCACGTCTCCCGTGAGGACGAGTTCGGCAGCCAGGTGACTCACAGCCTGGACAGCCTGGGCCGACCAGGGGAAGAGAAGGGTGACTTCGAGAAGAAAGGTGAGTCTTGTTGCATCCCACCTTCCCGGGGGGTCATTTTAGGGAGCTGGGGAGAGGCGCAGGAGCTGAACGGTAGGAGAACACAGGAAGTGTTTTCTGGGATAAGCCATTTTTGACTTATGGCCAACTTCTATTGGGTTTTCAGAGTTCCTCTCTTCTTGATTCTTTGGTGATGGTGAGGGGGGAAAAAATAAAGACTGTCAGTATTCTTGGAATTAGAATTTTTAGGAGCGTCAGAAGTTATGTAGTTCAGCATCTTTTAGTGTTTCTTGATTGCCTCCCTGGATGGCCTTCTCACTCCTCAGGAGAGAGCTCATCTCACTTGCAGACCCTACTGTTGGAAGTCCTTAGACTGAGTTGCAGTCTGTTTCTCTGGCTCTCCATATCAGAAACTGAATCTGAAATTTCCTTCTCCAAGACAGCTCTTGGGAAATATGACAACAGGGAGAAAAAAAGGCACCTGGTAACTTTTAGAAATCAATATCAACAAATAATCCCAGTTTTTTCTGCCACTCTGATGTGACATATTTTCAGACATTTCGCCATTCTAGTCACTGTCCTCTAGATGGAGATTCTAATTTTTCATGTCTTGGAGTGTAACACCAGAAGTGACACTCTGTTCCTCAAGGTGGGAATGCTCCTGTGTTGAGAAAAATGCAATTTTCACCTCCTTTTTGCCTGGTGTTATGCTTCTGTTCATGCAGCTTGAGTCACATTTGTTTTTTTGCAGCTGTTGCTGACTTGTGGTTGACTTTTAGATGACTAAAACCTCTCACTTTTTTTCATATATGCTATTGCCAAGACCCATTCTCATTGTTCTGTTGGAGGACGATTGATTATTTAGACCTGAATACAGGATGTGCTTATATCTGTCTTTTTTCAGTGTCTATGCCTCCAGTTTGTTTATAGATGAAATTTGGCTATTTTTCCTTTAGGAAAATGCTATAGAATCACTGTTCTGCCCTTTTTTCCCTCCTATATCATCTTTATGACCCTGGTGATGGTGATATGTTCAAGGTTTGGCCCAGAGGCTCTAGTCTTAGAACTACTCCTGTTTGTGAGCCAAGAGAAATCATCATCACTGCTCAGACCAGTCCTGAGCTGTGAACTTAACATTCTTTCCTCCTGCACTCAAGGTCCTTTTTCTCAGATCCATCTTTCCATGATGCTCAGTGGAAAATAGGAACTTTAGGAATTTCTTAAAAAGGAGACATTTTTGTCAAGGTTAGAAACCTAGGGAGGGAAGAGAGTGGTACAGTAAGTAAGAGAACAGTTTTGGGGTTGTTTGGACCTGAGTTCAAATCTTGTCTCCTTTGTTTGCTGAACAACCTACAAAAATGGGAATTCAATCTTCCAAGTCTCAGACTCCTCATTGAAGGATTTTTGGAAGGATTAAATATAAAAATCAATGTATACCAAGTACCTAGCAGAAGGCCTAGGATATGGTACCTGCCGAATCCCTGAGAGCTGTACCTGTAGACCTCAGGCCCTCGGTCTTTGCTGGGTTCCTAAGACGCTCCCTAACCCAGCTCCCTGTTCCCTGCCTGCCTCCCTCTAGGTGCCAGCCGCCATTGTTTGCTCAGTGCACTGGAATGTCCACATCGTTTCCCTTCTCCGCCGTGATCTCTTCTGTCTTTGAACTGTTGGTTTACTGACAGTCTCCTCAATTCTTCACTTTGTCAAACATTACTTATCATTTTTTGTGTGACTTTTCATCTTAGAACAAGTGCAGTCTGCATTGGTTTCATTCTTCACAGCGCTGCCTAGCGCAGTGCCTCTCGTGTAAAGAATGTCCAGCAAATGTCAGACAAGAAAGATGGCCCGAGAGACTGAGGTTATTCAGGAGCCATGCCATCAGGTCATAGCACCCTGCTTCTCTTGTCTAAAGAAGAAAGTCCCTTGGACATGACAGAAAGCATCATCCCGTTTTCCTAGACGTGGACTTTGCAGCCTAATTTATTAAGCCCTCCTGTGTTTATATGGAAAATGGGTGAATTAGCGACCAGTTTGCTCATCTCTTGGGCTTCCCTGGTAGCTCAGATGGTAAACAATCTGCCTGTAATGTAGGAGACCGGGGTTCAATCCCTGGGTCAGGAGGATCCCTGGAGAAGGGAATGGCTACCCACTCCAGTATTCTTGCCTGGAGAAGTCCATGGATAGAGGAGCCTGGTGGGCTACAACCCATGGGGTCGCAAAAGTTGGACACAACTGAGTGACTAACTTCTTCTTCTGCCCATCATAGTTTTGCTGTGGGGCTCAAATAATAAATGCACTGCAAACCCCAAAGAAGTTTCCCTAGAGTGGGATTTGTTTTTCACACTACAGTCTTCCCCAGCCTGGCCAAGAGGAGAGGTCTAGAACCTCCTTCAGTTCCTGGAGTGGGCTGTGATTACTTTGAGCTTATCGCTTACCACTGTTCAATAATAGTTTCTCTTTCTGTCTCCTACTCTAGATGTAGAGACTTTTTAAAAAAAATATATTTCTTTTTTTAATTGAGGTATAATTAATATGCAGTCTTGCATTAGTTCCAGGTATACAATGATTCAGTATTTGTCCATGTTGAGAAATGATCACCACAATGCCTAGTTAACATCCATGGCCTCACAGCATGACAATATTTTTCTTGTGATGAGAACTTGACTTTCTTAGCAACTTTCAAATATACAATAGAGTATTATTGACTCTAGTCATCATGGTGTACATCCCAGCCCCGTGACTTTTGAAAGCAAGGGCAGTTTCACTAATGTCCAGCACAGTAACTAATGCCTAATAGGCGCTCTGAAAATGCCTGTTGGCTAAATGATTCCATCAGTCGAATAAATCCAAGTATTGGCTAGAGCCCCAAGTTCTCAGTTCCAGGCCTCGAGCTATCTCACTGTCCTCAAATCTGGGGATTCTAGAAACCAAAATGTTGACCGAGGCCATCAGTAGTGATGGCCAGAACCCAGCAGAGAGCAGCCCCTGGTTGGGGATGAACCTAGAGTCTGTTATACAAAGTGGAGTAAGTCAGAAAGAGGAAAGCAGATACAGTATACTAAAGCATACATATGGAATCTAGAAAGAGGGTATTGACGAACCTATTTGCAGGGAAGGAATGGAGGCACAGAGGCAGAGAATGGACTTTTGGACACCGAGGAGGAAGGAGAGGGTGGGACGGATGGAGAAAATAGCATCAACAAATCAGTTCAGTCTCAGTCGAGTCTGACTCTTTGCAACCCCCTGGACTGCAACGTGCCAGACTTCCTGTCCATCACCAACTCCCGGAGGTTGCTCAAACTCATATCCATCGAGTCGGTGATGCCATCCAACCATCTCATCCTCTGTCATCTCATCCCACCATCTCATCTTCATCCTCTCTCTATGTATATATGTCTTGTGTAAGACGAATAGCTGGTGAGAAGCTGCTGTGTAACACAGGGAGCCCAGTCTGGAGCTCTGTGATGAACTAGAGGGGTGGGATGAGGGGTAAGTCAGGCTCAAAAGGAAGGGAACATATGTATAATTATGGCTGATTCGTATTATGGTAGGGGGGAAAACAAATCAGTGTAAAAATTTTTTTAGAAAAATTCCAGTAAGCCTCCTGGGAAATGGAAGCTGAAGCCTGACCCGTCCCGGGTCTCTCCCAGGGCGTGGCAGAGTCCAGGTAAGAGCCTCGGCCTCTTGGCCAGACAGCACCCCTGCTGTCGATAGCTGTCATGCTCAACGGCCCACGTGGCATCATGCTGACTGCCCATTTCACTGGGGGTGGGGCCTTCCAGGACTTGTGTTCCTTAAAGAGAATCCCCAGGCTTGCCCTTTCAGTCGTCGGACGTGTCCGTTACTCATGTGTGCAAAGCATGCATTCCTGATTCTTGAATGACAGAGCCTGCGCAGGGGACTGAATCACGCTGGATCCAGAGGATACAGGAGACGCACTCCTGAGAGAGGGGAGGTGCTCTGATCTCCCCTCCTCCTCGGGTCCTGCAGAGTCTGCACACTCTCAGCTTCACACTGCAGCACGTCTTAAAGATAACTTTGTCCCTTGTGCTTTCTTTCAAGCAGAACTCTATCTAAACGATAACAAAACCAGACGCTTATTTTCTGAAACCAACTTCAGATGAGACGCATACAAGAGAAATCTAAAGAGAACGAGTGGTGAATGCATGAGAAATAAGACCCAGTCCTTGCAAGGCAGCCTGGTGCGGTGGGGATGAGCAGGTGGGCTCAGGGCCCTGCTCTTGTCTGCACTGGCTGCGTGGTCCTGGTGAACCTCTTCGCCACCTGCAAACTCATGCCTTCATCTCACCCGTTTTCATCTGACCACATTATTCCTCTGACTTTGCTTTAAAATGAAGTACAGTCTGAAATAAAACCAAGCACTTCATTTAATACTCTACCCAGCTGCCCTTAGATCTGATAAGGGTGGGGAAGGAAGACGTGTGGGCAGGAAGAAAGTAGGAGATGCATTTTCCCTGGGTCCAGGCAGGATACTGGTCACCCTGTCCATGCAAAGGTGGTGGCTAGGGGCTGTGGTTGCTGTGCTGTGGCCTCTGAGCTCCTGGGACCTCCTTGCCTGGACAGAAGGGGACAGTTCTGCTGGCAGATTGTGGAACATACAGCAGCAGCAGCTCAGGCTGAATATGCTTCCTGTTGCCTTGGGTAGTTTTTGGAGAGACTCATTAGATCCTTTCTTTCTGGGGGGGACCTGGGAACAACTATAGAAGAAGGCAATGGCACCCCACTCCAGTACTCTTGCCTGGAAAATCCCATGGACAGAGGAGGCTGGTAGGCTGCAGTCCATGGGGTCGAGAAGAGTTGGGCACGACTGAGCAACTTCACTTTCACTTTTCACTTTCATGCACTGGAGAAGGAAATGGCAACCCACTCCAGTGTTCTTGCCTGGAGAATCCCAGGGACGGAACAACTATGTATTTTGTCCAGAGCAGACAGGTATCAGGAGCTGGGCAAGTCCTATAAAAGTCATTCCCAGAGGGGATGAAATGATATTGCCAAGGGCTAGCCCTACCTACACCTCTCACATTTAAAATTTGTCCTTAGATTCAAACTACTTCATCATATTTGAGCACCTCCTGTTATTTGCAGCTTGGACCTTCAGGTAATAGGGGATAACCTGGAGGCAGAGGGAGAAACTTTGTTTATCAAGAGACAAAGCCTGAATTCCGATACCCCTAGAGCACTATACTGAGCAGGCTGACTTTTAGCCAATACATACCCATGTGAACATACCCTTTGTTAAGCCCTGAAATTCTTCTATGCCAGTCATTAAGAAGCTTGTTGCCCTGAATGCCCCACTCCCATGCCCTCCCGCTGCCTGGCCATCACACCCCCTCCCAAGGACCCTCCTGAGGTCCCTGCCATCTAGGAACAGGTCAGCTTTAGAGTGCTTCTCCAGGATAATGGCTGGCAGCTCATGTTGCTGGTTAATCCCTGTACTTTAGACGTTCTTAGGTATTGCGAGCATCACCCTTCATATCACCTTAGCCAGTTGCTGGGAATTTAATCATGTCAATATGTGACTACTCAGCATTGCGTTGGGTCCATAACAGAAACTTGATGCATTTTAATTCCAATTCTCCTTATCCGTGCTTAAATTTATGTCTCCCTTTCTTGAATATTATGCATGGAAGCTCAAGGAAATTAAAATAACAGATTTATCACTTTATCAAGGGACAGAGTAGAGGATGGCTGAATGGATATTGGGTTTTCTTAATTTTGTTTTATTATCGGTAAAGAAATGTATACTATTTGTAATAGAAGGATGTGAGGGGAGTGGAGGGAAGGAGTGAGAGAAGGAAAGGGAGAGAGAAAAGAAAGAAAACAGGGAGGGAGGAAGGAAGGGGTGTGAGTTGCATAAAACAAGAACTAAAAACCCTTTCATTGTCTCGCTACCGCATCCCACTAATGGGACCCAAAGGCTAATCATTGAAAATAGTTTGATTTATAATCTTCTAGCATATTTTCCAGCATACCTACATATGGAATGTATGTGTTTTATGTGTATGGTATAGATAAGATATATGCATTTTGCACCCAGATATACAGTAATAGGGCTATCTCAGCCATGCATATCATTTTGCAGCAGTTTCATAATTTACCAAACAGTGTATGAAAAGCATCTTTCCAAGTCAACCCTGCACACCTATCTTCTTTTGGAAAGCTCTATAAGATTCCAGGATTGAAACACACCAGTCACACCAGCATTTGCTCTACTTTTCATTTTTGCTGATTATCATCTCAATTTGCTGCACTCACAGTGAGTCAGTATACATCCTTGTACACACACACACACACACACACGCATACACACAAACATACATATTTTTGCAAAATTTAAGGCTATTTCTATAAAACAGATGCCTAAAAGCAGAATCTCTGTATTAAATGGTGCACATTACACACTTATAATTACAGATTACACATTTACAGTTTGGGGAAATACCACCACAAGCACTCACTTTAGAATTTGTTTTGTACTCTCAAGGGGGCCTGTACATCTTCTATACAAATCTGCACAAACCACCCACTGCCCCATCACCTTGACAATTCGTATACTATTCATGGACCTTTCTGAGCTTTATATATATATATGTGTATATATATATATATATATGTATGTATGTATGTTAGTTGCCTTCATTTTAAATATGCAATTTTCACTTTTGATTTTCTTTTCTGATTGGTCTAAATTATTTTCTTTGTCAGAAGTCAGTCTTCATGGTTACTCGAGCAGTGATTCTTAGGTGAAGCAATGCCAAATAAAGGCTTGGCTTCTCTGTCCCACTTCGGTTCAGGACCTAAGGTAGGAAAAGAAAAAAAAGAAATGGCATCAGATACAAGCAGTGGTCCACATTTGATACATGGCGAGGGGTCACAGTCTCTTTGACATGGACCAGTAGGCTAAAACTTACTGTTGCTCAGAATTATGGATCAGAATGTTTCAGGGTAAATGGGACCCTTGTGGAGAGAATGGAGTAGGCGGGACTTTCTTGAGTCCCTATAGGAGTGCAGCTGCTGTCTTATACATTATCTCATTGAGCTATTTGTAATGAACCCCGAGGGGAAGCTAGATGAAAGAGGTGAATAGGAAGCCAGAGCCGCTGCTGCTGCTGCTGCAGATGACAGCTAACCTCCACTTGTGATAACCACTGTCTGGGAACTTTCTAGTATTTATGGCAGTTACACATCTCAACAGCCCTAAGGGTTGTGCAGTGATATTTCCCCACCTTACAGAGCAGGAGACTGAAGCTGAGAAGGGTTAAACGATGTGTCCAGTCATGCAGGGGAAAGTAGCTGAGCCATGTCAAAACTCTGGCAGGTGAGCTATCGTGCTAAGGGGCCGAGCCAGGATGTGAACACAGGACCTCACACTGAATTATATGATCTTTGGGAAGGTGCCGAGCTCCAGCTGTCCCGGGGATGTAGCTGGAGCCTAGAGCCCATGAGCTAGCTTCACTCTCAGATTCGGGAGGAAAAATAGGCAACTAGCATCTGTTCTCCAAGACAGGACACTGCTGCAGAGTGATTCTGAGCTTCTAAATCGGCAGAAGGGATTTTGCAGCAGGGAGATCAGTTTTTTGGAATGTTTTGAGTGGTCCCCAAGGGTGTAGGGAACTCATGTTTGGTGTCAATAAAGCACTCTAGGGTGACAGGCAACTGAGGAGGTGTTTATTAACTCTTCTGACATCCCCTGTGAATGCCATGTAAATGTCACTTTTGGGTGGCACTTTCTAAAATTTCAGAGCTCTTTCCTAGTCAACACCTTATTCGATGCCTTACCTGGGTGTTCAGATTTCTTAACTCAGAGGTGGTGGTAGTCTGTTTCCAGCTTCCTCATCTTCACCTCTGCTCATACATCCCCTCTTCAGGCCACATCCGTCTTCCTAATGTTTTCAAAACACCTCAGCCTCACATACCTTCCTGCTTGCATGCCTATCCTCCACTTCCTTACACAGCATTCACTCTGTTATGATCCTTCTGTCCATAGCAGTTTCATGCTTAAAGTTTTGCAGAGTTCTCACTGCTCTTGATCCCCACCCTCTGTGCTCAGCCTCCATGGCCTCCTCTCTGTTCTGCAAACTTGCTAAGCTTCTCCCACCACAGACCATTTGCATATGCTGTTATTGTCCTTATCTGCAAAAAAAATTCCTCCCTTTCCTCCCCTAATCTGTCATGGGTGATTCCTTCTCATCATTCTGGTCTCAGCTTAAATACTACTTCTTCAGACCAAGCTCTTTTCCCTATGAGTTCTTCTCTTTTGTTTTCTGTAACGGTACATTTTTTTAAATTATTTGGATTAATTTATTAAATATTTTGCTACTCTGATTAGACTCAGGATTCTGTGAGACCATGGTCCAGATCTGTTTGCGTTGTTCTGTGCCTAACAGAATGACTGGCACATTTTTCGTTGTTGTTGCTAAGTCATGTGTGACTCTTTTCTACCCTCTGAGCTGCAGCGCACCAGGCTTCCCTGTTCTTCACCACATCTCAAACTTCTCTTCATGGAGTCGGTGATGTCATCCAACCATCTTATCCTCTGTTGCCCCCTCTCTTTCTGCCTTCAATCTCTCCCAGCATCAGGGTCTTTTCCAATGAGTCCGCTCTTTGCATCAGGTGGCCAAAGTATTGGAGCTTCAGCTTCAGTATCACTCCTTCCAATGAATATTCAGGGTTGATTTCCTTTAGCATTGACTGGTTCGCTCTCCTTGCAGTCCAAGGGACTCTCAAGAGTCTTCTCCAGTACTAGTTTGGAAGCATCAATTCTTTGGCACTCAGCCTTCTTTATGGTCCAACTCACATCTGTATCTGACTCCTGGAAAAAGCATATCTTTGACTATATGGCGTTTGTTGGAAAAAAATGATGTCTCTGCTTTTTATTTTTTTTTATTTTAATTTTATTTTTTAACTTCATTTTAACAATATTGTATTGGTTTTGCCATGTATCAAAATGAATCCGCCACAGGTATACATGTGTTCCCCATCCTGAACCCTCCTCCCTCCTCCCTCCCCATACCATCCCTCTGGGTCATCCCAGTGCACCAGCCCCAAGCATCCAGTATCATGCATCTCTGCTTTTTAATATGTTTTGTCTAGGTTTGTCATAGCTTTCCCTTCAAGGGTCAAACATCTTTTAATTTCATGGCTGCATAATAGATGTTGAAATACATGTTGAGTCAATAGATGGAGGAATAGATATATGAGTGAAGAGGCAGATGGTTATCTTAGTGTCTTTCCATAGGCTGGTAACCTTTGCATGGATCCTTTATCCTTTTTCTGAACCATACATACTGTGTTTAGTATTTTCTTATTTTTTTTAAATTTTATTTTATTATTTAATTTTACAATATTGAATTTAGTATTTTCAAATCAGCAATTTACTGAATCTTCCCATGCATCTCATAAGAAAGAAATTATTCATATCAAACTTTAGAGCTCATCTTAAAGTTATAGAGCCAGAAGTTAAGATATTGGCATTTGAACTCAGCTTTGTCTCATTCCCAAGCATGTTCCCAAGGACTTCTCAAGCATGTCCCAAACCCAGGCATGTTCTGAAGATAGCACGATATAATCCTGTCAACTTATTTGATCAGAAGAGAGAAAACATGGGCTTAGAATGCTAGCAAGCTGTGTCTTACTGTTGTGTTCATTAAGTGTTGACCACAATGAGAAACATTTTGCACTGTGACCAGACACTTATGCTTTTTTAAAATCATAGTTGATTTACAGTGTTTCAGATACAGGGCAACGTGATTCAGTTATACACATTCATGTATGTTTCTGCTTTGCCACATTCTTTTTCATTATATGTTATTACAAGATATTGAATATAATTCCCTGTGCTATACAGTAGGTCCTTGTTTATTTTATGTATAGTAGTGTGTATCTGTTAATCCCAAACTCCTAAATTATCTCTCCTCCCAAGCCTTCCCCTTTGTTAACCATAAGTTTGTTTTCTGTGTCTGAATTTTGTGAATAAGTTCATTTGTGTTATATTTTAGATTCCACATAGACATTTATGATATTTGTGACATCATATATTTGTCTTTGTCTGATTTACTTGACTTAGTATGACAGTTTCTAGGTCTGTCCATGTTGCTGCAAATGGCCTTGTTTCCTTCTTTCATGGCTGAGTAATATTCCATTGTATATACATTTCCCACTTCTTCTTTATCCATCCATCTGTTGATGGACACTTACATTGCTTCCATGACTTGTCTATTGTAAACAGTGCTGCTGTTTACAATAGAACACTGGGGTGTGTGTGTATCTCTTTAAATTAGAGTTTTCATCTTTTCTGGATATATACCCAGGAGTAGTATTGATGAATCACAGGAGTCTATTTTTAGTTTTTTTTTACAGAACCTACATACTGTTTTCCATGGTGGCTATCCTAATTTATGTTCTAACTAACAGTGTAGGAGGGTTCCCTTTTCTCCCCATCATCTCCAGCATTTATTATTTGTGGACTTTTCTGATGATGACCGTTCTGACCGAAGTGAGGTGACACCTCATTGCGGTTTAGATTTGCCTTTCTCTAATAGTTGGTGACATTGAGCATCTTTTCCTTGCCCGGTGGCCATCAGTATGTCTTATATGGAGACACATGTTCTTGTGAATGAGTGTATATCTGTGTCTACAATAAGTTTGGCAAAAGAATCCTTCCTGTATTACATGTGGTGTGCTCTGATCATTTTCTGTTCTTCTTTGCCATCTCTTTGATGTTGGTCTGAACCCCTGAGTTGATTTCACAGTTTATGAGGGGATTATCACCTGAAGTTCAAAGTCCTTTCAGCCTCAGGGGCTGCGTTGTGCTGGGGTATCCACAAGGAGGTAATCCCTAAGTGCTGGGTCTGTGACGGCTTCCGGAGGTGTTTCTGGCCTGGAGAGGTGAAGGCTGACTGTCATTAGACTCAAGGTAAGTGGTTGGTGGAGGAACTAGGAATGGCGCCTGAGACAGGCAGCGGTGTGCGGCGACTTTGTGTCTTGCCCCTCTGTCCTTGTGGCCAGCCCAGTGGAGTTTTCACCAACCCCCCTGCACCATCATCTCTTGAAACTTCACCACCTGCCCTCCCAAAGGAACTTTGTGTCTCTCTCGTCTTCTTTCCTTGTTTATTTTTGCTTCTACCCCCTCCCCCCAACCCTGCTCCCTGCCTGGGAAAGACCACCCATTCTTTAAGCCACAACTCAACACCTTCCTCTTCCCAGCTGTCCCAGGGCCCAGAAAGAGCTTCTCAGAGAGCTTGGGGAAAGTCCTTCATAACAGCGGCTCTTATTTTGACATCACCTTCAGGGTGCTTCCCGGGCTACCAGGGATCAGTGGAAAGCAAGATAGGCAGCATCGTTTCAAACTGGGCTGTATACTGGGATTCCAGCTCTGCAGCACACAAAGAAGAAAGCTTTGAATATGACTTTCTTCCACCAGACTACCCTGATGTCTTCACACCTAACTGCCTCTCCCCTCTCCTTGTTGAAAGCACTATTTGAAATCTGCAGTGGAAACTGTTCCAGGGCCCGTTTGCTGTACCTTCTGGCTCCTGGGCACCTTTATCAGCCATTTGCAGACAGCTGCCAGTATAGTTCCTGCATCTTCTCTTTGGGTACACCTCCCCCTTACTACTCAGCCATTCACCCACTCACTATTCATGTATTTAACAGATCTTTACTGAGCACCTTGAGCGCCTACTGTGTGCAAGGCACCGTATTTAATGCAGAAGATACAGAGCAAAATGGGAAATGGTCCTTTCCTAAAAGGTCACAGTTTAGAGGAGTATAAAACAGTAATAGCTGCTTTATTTTATATAGTCTTTGAACATTTATAGAATGGCTTCATAAACAGTATATGATAAACCTTGGGTGTTACTGAACCTTTTTGAGAGAGAAGGAAGGAACCTTACTCGTCTCAGAGAAATGAAACCACTCACACCCCACAGTACAGAGCCAGTGTGGGGGCGAAGCTCTACTGAAACCTACATCTCTTGAGTTCCGGTTCACTGCTGTCTGCATTTTGCCACACTGTATTCATCCCTGCAGTATCCTGAATATCATTTGGCAAGCAACTTGTTACATCCACATTGCCTCTCCTTCTTAATTTTAAAGGTCATAAACTCCTAGTCTTTGGAAGTATTCACAGAGGATTGAGTAGCATTTGTTAAGGATGGTGTAGCAGTGTTGGAGATTTAGACACAATTTAAGCAATCCCTTCTAATTCTCAGGCTGTAACATTTGAACAAACTGAGCTACCAAGTGTTTGAAAATATAGGTTCATTAAAACTAGTTAGCCTAGAAAGTATCCGATTTTAGACAGTTTTTTCTTTTCTTTTTCTTTGAACTGCAGCTGATCACTTGTAGCATGTTAGAAAACTCATTTTTGCTCCAATTCATCATACCACGTAGCAGAGTTAAGGAGGCTATGGAAGATGAGAGCCTGACTCTGCGACAAAGTTTTGACTTTGATTTCTAAGCCCTGCCCCTCCCAGACCTTGGCCCTGGTGCCTGATTGTCTGGGCTTGGCAAAGCAGAAGGGAGCAGTGCCTCCGACAGACAGGAGCTCAGCATCCCCAGACAGCCGTCCTCTGAGCTGTCTCCACACTCTCTAAAATAAGATATAGACGGAGATTTGTCATGGGATCACCAACAGGAATGTCACCAATGCTGTCACCAGAGCCCCTTAAAATGTCACTTCCCAGCATTAATTGCTGTGATAGCAAAACAAACGGGCGTTCTCTGAACACTGGCTCTCCCCCTCCTGCCTCGTGATCCTCTCTCCATGCTCCCTCACAGCCCCCTCCTCTCTGTCGCCAGGGACCCTTGGGGCATCCTGACTTGATTAGACTGTGCCCGGCGAGGCGGCCCCACCGCACAGTGACAGATGAGGGTGAAGGAGGTTTGATAAATGTCGGGGGCTGGAGAGGCTGTTCCCTGATTGATCAGAGCTGGAGCAATTTCCCAGCAGTCAAGGGACTCTGTACCTCCCATCCTGGCCTCCCTTGAAATGGCTGGAAGTCACCGTTTGAGGTCTGAGTATCCCAGAGCCCAGGTTGCTCAGCCTCAGGCCTCCCATGGGGACTCATCCCGCTTTGGTTTCTTTGTCCACTCGGGGGTGCAATAAATCGCTATGTCTACCCACAATTAAGATCGATCCTTATTTGTCCTAATACTTCCTAGTTATAAAAGTTATAGATGCTAAATTTAGAAAGCTTAAAAAAATAAAGTGTAAATGATCATTTTTCAGAATACCTCTTCAAATTGCCACAGTAACGTTTTACCGTGTTTCCTTTTTTTCTTTTCTCTTCTTTTACATATTGAAAGAAAAACCTATATAATTTTCTCTTATACTTTTATTAAATATCATAAATATTTCAGTATGTTTATCATTCTGCTGTAAAACTATCTCATAGCTGATTTATTGATGAACATCTCAGTTGCCTTCTTTTCTCCCTTGCCATTTTGTTTTCGTCAGCAACAAACGTTTTGTACTTAAATTTGTTTTGCACCATTCTGGTTTATTTCCTCAGGGTATATTCCCAGGAGTAGAATTACTGAGTAAAACGGTCTGAAGGTTTTAAATTTCCTGATACATGTTTAGCGCAACACCCCTGTGTCAGGAAGTCTCAGGAAACGTGTTAAATAAGGAAACATTTTTCCATCTACATTTTCATTCATTAATTCAACAAGCTTTAATTAAGTACCTATTACGTGCTGCTGCTAAGTCGCTTCAGTCGTGTCCGACTCTGTGGGACCCCATAGACGGCAGCCCACCAGGCTCCCCCGCCCCTGGGATTCTCCAGGCAAGAACACTGGAGTGGGTTGCCATTTCCTTCTCCAATGCATGAAAGTGAAAAGTGAAAGTGAAGTTGCTCAGTTGTGTCCGACTCTTAGTGACCCCATGGACAGCAGCCCACCAGGCTCCCCCGCCCCTGGGATTCTCCAGGCAGGAACACTGGAGCGGGTTGCCATTGCCTTCGTATCAGGCACTAATTGTTGTTGTCTAGTTGCTCAATCGTGTTCAGCTCTTTGTGATCCCATGGATTGTAGTCTGCCAGGCCCGTTTATCCATGGAATTTCCCAGGCAAGAATACTGAACTGGATTCCCATTTCCTTCTCCAAGGGATCTCCCCAACCTGGGGATCGAACCCGCTTCTCTAGCATTGGCAGGCAGATTCTTTACCACTGAGCCACCAGGGAGGCCCATCAGACACTAATTAGGGTGAGGATAAAGCAGTGAGTAAAATATGTACAAATCTATTTTATTGAGCTTTCTATTGAGTATGGAAAGACCATAAATAAACAAAGGAGAAAATATATAAGGTACATAATTAAATAAAAATATAACTATTTTATAAATGTCTATTTTATATGAATAAATTATATACAGTCTTGTATAGTATATGGGCTTCCCAGATGGTGCTAGTGGAAAAGAAGTTGCCTTTAAGGACTTAAGAAACAGAGGTTTGATCCCTGGGTCAGGAAGATCCCCTGGAGGAGGAAATGGTAGCCCACTCCAGTATTCTTGCCTGGAGAATCCCATGGACAGAGGAGCCTGGCAGGCTATAGTCCATGGGGTTGCAAAGAGTCAGACATGACTAAAGCAACTCAGCATGCCCATATTATAAAACCATTATGATTACAGTGGGAAAGAAACAAAAGGAAGGGAATTAGGACCTGCAGGAAAGGTCTCAGCAATGAGGTGACCTATAGTAGATGAAGGACTAGTAGATATAGACTTAGATCTGTAGTAGATCTAAGTCGATGAGGACAAATCTATAGTGGATGAAAAAGTAAGCCTTGTGAATATATGAGGAAAGAGCTTTTCAGGCAGAGGGACTAGCAAGTGCAAAGCTCCTGTGCTGGGAGCATTCAGGAAGACGAAGTCCCAGTAGGAGGAAGACAGCAGTAGAATATGCTGGATCACAGAGGCGCTGAAAAGCAGGTCAGAATCTCACCTAATCTGCTCTCGCTAATTTGAGACCTTGGACCAGTCACTTCATTTCTCTAAACCAGTGGTTCTCAACTAGGGGTGGTTTTCCCTTCCTAGAGACATTGATTTGTCATGACTGGAGGAGGGGTAGAGAATGCTACTGGTATTTAGTCCTGGGGATCAGGGATGCTGGTGAACACCCTGCCATGCACAGGACAAATCCTGACGGTAAAGAATCACCCAGCCCAAAATGTCAGGAGGATCAAGTTTGTGAAACCCTGCGAGCTTCAGTCTGCACATTGGTAAAATGGAAAAGCCAATTTCATAAGCATGTGGGAGAACCAAGTGATGGTAGCAGTGAATCCTTTTTGTAAGCTAACATACTACACACACAGAGGGCAGCGGTAATGTTGGTCTTGCATTGTTATGTATTTTTTTATCATCCTCCATAAGGGTTTGGTTTGAGGGAGCCACCTCAGGTTCTTTGCATCGCTGAACAGTTCTTCCCCCAGCTGTCTGCATGGTTTCCTTATATCTCACCCTGTCACTGAGGCCTTCCTCTTCGGAGCATCAGGGCTCGCCCTTTGATCATCACACGTATTTATGTATCTATTGTCTGCCTCGCCCAGGTATTTTGTCTTTTTTTTTTTTTTTTTTGCAATGCTTTTCACTTGCTTAGAACATTGTCTGGCACAGAGAAGATGACAAATAACTTCTCAAATGAGTGGACAAATTGAATGAGAAAATGAGTCAATGCATGGCTGACATCGAGTGTTTTCTTCAGCTTGTTTAAGTTTCAAAGAATGGACTACTTGGTTTAGCTAATGCAGGTTTCTTTTTAGTTGCAATGGGAGTAACGTTAGCTAACCTGTGTAGACCAAGCTCTGTGATCAACACTTACTAAATATGTGTACATTTAATCCTCAAAAAGTTTGGTGTGGTCAGTACCTCTAATTGCCCCCCGTTTTCAGATGAGCCAGGAGGGGCTGGGCGAGCTCAGAAAATTGGTCCCAGATCACATGCCAGGATTTGTACCTAAGCCTGCATGACCTTGAAATGCTGATTTCTCACCAGTTCTCTGCTGCCTTTAAGTTGGAGAACACGGGGTCCAGGAATAATCATAAAACAGTTTCAGGCTTCATGGAGAAAAAGCCATTGTTAGGGTATAATAAAAATTGGCACCTTGTTTCTGCCATCCTTTAGCTCTTCTAAATTCATGAAAGAGTATCTGAGATTCTTTTGCCTCCACCTGCTAATGGCCTCCTTATCTCCTAGGCTGTGCGTGCCCACCGCTTGCTTTGACTGCCTTTCAGCTTCTGCTCCTGGCTCCCCTCTGTTCCTTGCGAGATACACACTATTTGTCTCTATCTCCTTGCATCTCCTCTTCAAATAACGCAGGAAAGGATCTGTCACATTCGATGTTGAAAGTCCTAATGGGCAAATCCTCACACCAGGCCACACCACCATTCACCCACAAATCCGAGGCTGTCTGCCTTTTCTGCCTATATAGGGAGCTCTGGTCCCATCCGCTTTGCTGAGATGGTGGAATCTCAGAGTCACCAGCAAGGCGCCCTCTGGGTGATGAAGCACCCGCATGTATTCACACTAAAGCAGGCATCTGTGGGTTTGGTGCCTCAAAGCATAGCATCCTGTCCAGAACGGTGGGGAGTCCATCTGCTCAGAGCAGGGCTGGTGTGCTTGCTCCAGAAGAACCTGGTTTGTGAGTAGCTCAGCTTAGTGAAGAGATAAATCAGAGAGTGACAGATTATTTTTCTAAGTGTCTTTATTTTATAAAAGCATTCACCACAGGCTCTCTTTCAGTACCCAGCACCCCCCTGGAGTGTAAAAGAAGATGGGATTTAATCAACTTTTGGCCTACCGAAATCTTTCAGTGTTCAGACCACAGCACAACTCCAATGGCACGCCCCTCTAAGAACTAGCCAGCAGCTGGGTGATGGTTTTGGAGAGGGGCAGATGTCCCCACATAACACCTCAATCTTAGGCAAGTTAAGTAACCTCTTTAAGTCTCAGATTCCTCCTCTGTGAAACTGATTTAATAATTGTGTCAGGTTCCTAGGGTTGTTTTGAGAATGAAATCCAATAATATGTGAACAGGTTTGTGCAAAGGCTACTTGCCTTACATATTAATGATCTTGGAAACGTCTTATTTCCTTCTTGAACTTCCGTCCTTCCATCTGTACAGTGAGCAGCTTGGAACTTTGCTGATCAATTCCTACCCTTTCTGATACTAAGGTTCTTGAATTTTCCCAATCAATAGAAGTTGATAAGAGGCCAGACAAGAAATTCAACATTAAAAAAACTAAAATCACGGCACCCAGTCTCATTACTTCATGGCAAATAGAAGGGAAAAGGTGGAAGCAGTGACAGATTTTATCTTCTTGGGCTTCAAAATTACTGCAGACAGTGACTGAAGCTATGAAATTAAAAGTTGCTTGCTCCTTGGAAGAAAATCTATGACAAACCTAGACAGTGTGTTGAAAAGCAGAGACACCACTTTGCTGACGAAGATCCATATGATCAAAGCTACGGTTTTTCCAGTAGTCATATATGGATGTGAGAGTTGGACCATAAAGAAGGCAGAGCACCAAAGAATTGATGCATTTGAACTATGGTGTTGGAGAAGACTCTTGAGACTCCCTTGGACAGCAAGGAGATCCAATCAGTCAATCTTAAAGAAATCAACCCTGAGTATTCATTGGCAGGAATGCTGAAGCAGGCAAGATGCTGAAGCTGAAGCTGCAATACTTTGGCCACCTGATGCGAAGAGCCAAGTCATTGGAAAAAACCCTGATGCTGGGAAAGATTGAGGGCAGGAGGAGAAGGGGACCAGACAGGATGAGATGGTTGGGTGGCATCACCGACTCAATGGACATGAATCTGAACAAATTCCAGTAGATGGTGAAGGACAGGGAAGCCTGATGTGCTGTAGTCTGTGGGGTCGCACAGAGTCGGACACAGCTTAGTGACTGAATAACAACACCACCAGACAAGAAATTCAGGCAAGGCTTTACTGGGGCCTCTGCTGCAGCAAGGGGGAGCAAAAGCAAGTGATAGGTCCCCTTGTTTGCCCCCAGCCAAGGGCAGACTGGGTCCTCATCTAGGGTGAGAAGGGGCGGAGGTCTAGGGCTCGGGCCACAGGGGCGGCTTAGGCAGCTTGCCCAGCCTTGGGTGGTGGTGTGTGCAGAGGGCTTGCGCAGTGCCCTGCTTCTGCTCCTGGCGCCCTGTTTTTGCTCCCACTCTTCAGGAGTGGCAGTTGGGTTTCTGATCTCTTTGTATCTTCTTGTCCATAATTTGCCCCAACTGTGTATGCATGCAGTTATTTTTAGTGTTTTAGAGTTTCTTTGCCTTGTATTGCTTGAGGAGATGTTTGTCTGGATACGAGCACTGCAAGGAAGGGTCCCGGGTCCTAGATCCCAGCCTGTCTCACTTGCACCAGATTCCCTGGGCTGTGGATACACATATGGCATGGGGCCAGTGGAATCTGAGCCAGAAATCAGTGCCACATGCCTAGTTGGCATGACTAATGGTGTGTGTATAGCGGGGAGAAGTTATTAGAAAAACCAGCAGGTCTTTAAGAGGAAGAGAAGAAGCCTTTCTTTCATGCAAATCCTTATCTCCTCATACTTCCTTGGACGGAAATGATGCTAAGAGAAAAGGGGCGCCAGTCCCTCACATTCTAACTGTAATAGGTGGCAGAGACAAGTCTCAAGCTTCTTTTTATAACCTCCTGGCTCCAGGATTATTCCCAAGTGTCCCAAGGAGGTCAGCAGAGAGAGCAATCGCTTCCTCATCATTTCCCTTGTGAATGAAGCCTTCGGAGACCAGATGCATCCACTTCATTATAATTACGTTAAGTGCCGCCTGATTGGCGCTGTTCATCACCCCTCCGGAAAGCGGCTTCGCCCAGTGGACAGACAAGCAGCCTGCTTGGGCTCAGCGCACCTCCCTCTCATCCGTCTGTGTCCTTGGCAATGGCTGTTCGTGGTGCCCAAGGCTGTCCTCTGGAGGAGAGGAAGCAGTGGGGGTAACATGTGTGGCCTGGGTTGACTCCCCCTCCTCCTCCCTGGGGCTCAGAGTAACTGTGCACAATCAGCTGCACCATGAGACCTCTGCACCCTCATCCAGCTCTTAACTTGTCAGGATGTCGGGAGGAAGGTGACCTTGGTATCCTTACAGGTGAACCTCCTGGGAGGTTCCTTTTGTCCTGAGGCATCTGATTGTCCTTGCTGCGGGATTCTGTGTCCTCACCTTGTAAGAAAATGAGGTCTGCCCCATCCTTCAAAAGGGCCAGAGCATGGTGGAGACTGTTCTGATGTCAAGGGCGGCCTTTTGTAACCTCAGTTGTCTATGCGTGGGTTCAGGGAAGGGGGATGTGAGTTCCCAGAATTAAGAGAATGGGGCTGGCAAATAAGCAAAGAGTCCGTGGGAGAGGGAGGCTCTAACCCGGGTATTTAGGGCTGAGAAGGACTGAGATGGAAGGTGCAGGGAGGAAGCTAAGGTCTCTCTAGAGCCTGGTGATTAGGTGTGTGGTTCTGGAGCAAGGCTGCCTTGGTTGACTCCTGATGTTAGTACTTTCTGAGATCTACTAGGCATGCATAACGTTGACCTAGGAGTAAATGTCGCCGTCTCTCATTGTCCTCATCTTTAAAATGGGGAAAGTCAGAGTTGGCAGAGTTGTTGTTAGACTAAATGGGTTAAAACATGTCACAGGGCTTAGAGGAGTGCTTTTTACAGATAAAAGGCTCCACTCATGTTAGTTATTATCCTATTGAGAGTCTCCTGCAAATAGATGAGGCACTTCCTAGGCTGCTTTATTTAGTTCTAACAACTGCTCAGCAGTTCATTTGTTCATTCATTCACCAAAGATTCATTAAAGCAGTAGCAAAAGTGGCTGGCATGACCCTGCCCTCAGAGATGTTGTCCTTTAATGGGAAGAAATGGCAACCTGCTCCAGTATTCTTGCCTGGAAAATTCCATGGACAGAGGAGCCTGGCGGGCCACAGTCTGTGGGGTTGCAAAGAGTTGGACATGACTGGACAATGGAACCGCAATGGGAAGACAAGACTTGAGACGTGAACTGAATTATCAGTTACTGACCACCATGGACCCACCAGGAAGAAAATGTGCTGAGTTCTCTGGGGGAGGAGAGAGGGGGACTTGGCCTCAGTTTGGCTGTTCAGCAAGCCCTTTCTGAGGAAGGAATAAACTGAAGTCAGAAGGATGCACAGTGTTTGCCCCAGTGAGGGGCTGAAGAGGCAGTGGAAGAATTTCTACAAAGAAAGAGCCTAGCCCGTCCCGTGACCTGGAAGGCCAATGTGACTGGGACACAGGGAGGGGGACGGGGCCACTCTGTTACACACAGATGGAGAAACCGAGGCACAGCAAGCTAGTGTCTGTCCAGAGGTGTGATATCGAGCACAGAAGGGTTGGGTCTTCCCGAGATGGCAGCTTTTCTTCCAGCATCATTAGGATGGGCACTGGCTATGCTGACTGTGGCTTGCCTGTCACGGGAAGGGAAGCAGCTGTGCCTGAGCTGAGAACAGTGCCTTCAAAGGTGGCAGAGTGCTCCTCGAGTTTCCCACCTGAGTCTGGACCTTATCTGTTCTAATTCCCTTAGGGTTACAGGCTAGAGTGGAATTAATTTCCAAATAGCCTTACCCGAGCTCCAGGCTTTAATAGCTCCTGTGTCCTCTGGGTCATCCTTGTCATGAGAATCCCTGCTCACATCACTGGTGCAAAGTATTTTTGGGTTTTCATAGCTGGGCGCATGCGCGCGCACACACGTGTGTGTGTGTGGTGTGTGTGCTTTTCTTCCCCAGAGCTTTCCAAGTTCACCTAGGGAAATGCACGGGACTTGGGTGAAATTTATTTTCTGGGAAGGCAGGCAACACAGAACCATTTCTCTCCCTGCATAAATATGCATGAGGTCCGCCCGCTCTCCCCTCCCTGGGAGGCAGGGGTGGAGGGGGAGGAGAGTGCCCTGTGTGACTGGTGTCTCGGCCCTGCCCATGGCTGCTGGCACCCCATTAATCAGGGGGGAACAGCAGCCTCGTGAACTGTGAAATTGGCAGCCCCCTGACAGCTCTGGGCCCGGTGGAGCAGGGAGTCTATTTCACAGCTGGAAGGTGGCTGTGAGGAGTGGGCAAGGAGGGCGCCAGGCTTAGCAGGCCAGAGCGGCCTGGGCCCCCTCCTGGCCTGCCAGACCCCCACGAGCCTTGCTCTTGATTAAGGGGAGATGTAGGGGAAAAGAGAGAGGGACAGGCAAGAGATGGAACACACTGAATGAATGGCCATCATAACAAATGCTCATTGAGTACCTGCGATCTACCGAGGTCCAGGAACTAGGATGTGCACTTTTAAAAATTATTTATTTATGATATATTTGGTTGTGCCAGGTCTTAGCTGTGGCATGGAGAATCTTCCATTTTGCTTTTGGCATGTGAGCTCTTAGTTACGCCATGCAGAATCTTTTAGTTGCAGTACGTAGAATCTAGTTCTCTGATCACAGGTCAAACCCAGCCCCCTGCATTGAGAGCATGGAGTCTTAGCCACTGGACCACCAGGGAAGACCACTGTGCAATTTTGAAAAATTTATTTAATCCTTATGAATACCCTACATGGTATCATCATGAGCCCCATTTTACAGACCAGGAAAAATGGGACTCAGAGAGATGAACTGTTTCAAGCTGTAACATGTAATAGATCTACGCTTGGTACCCATGTCTCTGACTGTCGGCCTCCAGAATCTGCATTTTACAGCCACTGCACAATCCCACTCTCTGCTGCTGCTGCTAAGTCGCTTCAGTCGTGTCCGACTCTGTGCGACCCCATAGACGGCAGCCCACCAGGCTCCGCCGTCCCTGGGATTCTCCAGGCAAGAACACTGGAGTGGGTTGCCATTTCCTTCTCCAATGCGTAAAAGTGAAAAGTGAAAGTGAAGTTGCTTAGTTGTGCCCGACTCTTAGCAACCCCATGGACTGCAGCCTACCAGACTCCTCCATCCATGGGATTTTCCAGGCAAGAGTACTGGAGTGGGGTGCCATTGCCTTCTCCGATCTTGCTCTCTAGCATGCTATTAAAACAAAGCAAGCAAACGAAAAATCCAAAAAGCAAGAGAGAAGTGTCTCATTCATTCAGTGGCCACTTGCACAGTATACACTCCATGCGGAGACTTGAGTCGCTGGGCCAAGTGCTGGGGTTCTCTGGGGATGAACATCTTTGATGGTTCCTGTATTTGAGAGATTTGGCTCAACAGGTATTCACAGCAGCATGACATATATTTGAGAGTGGGGCCAGTGTACAATCTTAGCTCTGACATTCACCAGCTCTGTGACCTGGGGCAAGTTACTTAACCTCTCTGGGCTGCAGTTTCCCCATTTCTGAAACAGGTACATCGGAATACCCTTTTGAAAAATCTCTATGAGGATTAAATGAGATGTGCCATGTAAGGTATTTAGAATGGTTCATGCATAGTGAGAGATCCATAAATTATTGCTGGGAAAGGTGCTGAAATATAGAGATGAACAGATATTAGAGGAGCATTTAACTGTGCCAAGGGTGCCAGGGAAGGTTTCCCTGGAAAGGTGACATCTGGTAGATAAGAACCTCATCAGTTAACCCAAGGGGCAAGGGGGGATGTGCAAAGTCCTTGAGGCACCTAAGAAAAGATGGTACATTCCAGGAGCTGTAGGAAGTCCAGAGTGGCTGGAGCAAGGGGGCGTGAACAGCAGGAGCAGACTAGTGTTGGACACAGAGGCCGGACCACAGGGAGCTTGGACTTTGCCTGCAATGCACTGGGCAGTGAAAAAACTTTTGCTCAACCATGCCCAGTTACTTTCCTTCCCAGGAGGACTACTGAAGTGGCGCAATAAGCGTGGATTAGAATAACGGCAGGGAGACTGAGGCAGATGACCGCTGTGATCCAGGTGAGAGATGAGGAGTTGGCACTCGCTGGTGGACACCACGGGGTTTTTCTGGGAGTGGACCTCCCGAGTTGACTCTGAGCTCTTCTTACAGATGTGCCATGTGACTTGACTTGGCCGCCCTACTCCGGACCTCAGTTCCCCCATCGGATAAATGAGTCCCGGTGATCTCTGAGGGGCTTCCTGTTCTCTTCCTGCTTCCTGTACTCTTGTGCATGTGTGGGTGCTCAGTTGTGTCCAACTCTGCAACCCCGTGGACTGTAGCCCGCCAGGCTCCTCTGTCCATGGGGTTCTCCAGACAAGAATACTGGAGTGAGTTGCCATTTCCTCCTCCAGGGTATCTTCCCAATCGAGGGATCAAACTTCAGTCTCCTGCCTCTCCTGCATTGGCAGATGGATTTTTTTTTTTTTTTTTAATGACTGAGCCACCTAGGAAGCAGTCCTATATCTGTAAGAGGAAAGGTAAAGAGGGTGAAGGTGTCTGAGGTGAGGAGATAGTGAAATATAAGTGGAGGAGAGTAAAGTAAGTCCCTAACCACTGATTTTCCACAGATGTGAGTGATGCATCTGCAGTGAGTCAGGGAGGGAAATCTGGGGTTAGGGACATGAGAGTCAGGAAGATCCCGTCACTCCCCTTCCCCAGCAACCTTGGTTGCAACAGGCAGTTGGGGAAGTGGCACCCCTGGGGTCCTTCCCTTGCACCTTGCTTTGCGGAGGGAAAGAAAGAAATAGAGGGCAAAGGAGAGTGCATGAATGCATGGCAAGAAGACAAGAGACCATCTTTTTGGAGCAAGGAGAATAAACCTTGTCTCTTTTCCTATCATTACAAACCATGGGCTTCTATGTTAGGATGGCGTCTCCCACTCCATAGTCCTTTTCGCCTCTTGGAAAGTCTGTTCCATCATGTGGGAGATACACATAGTATAATAATATGCGGGCTTGATTATCTCTAGCTGGTGGTATAGATAAAATATCTGATATGTTTATTTCATGTGATATTTATACACGCATATATTGCATGCATATTTATATACAGATATATGTGTGTGTATACACACACACACACACACACACATGTAGCATGATATATATATGGCTTCCCTGATGGCTCAGATGGTAAAGAATCCGCCTGCCAATGCAGGAGACCCGGGTTTGATCCCTGGGTCAGGAAAATCCCCTAGAGAAGGAAACTCACTCCAGTATTTTTACCTGGAGAATTCCACAGACAGAGAAGCTATATAGTCCATGGGATCGCAAAGAGTTGGACATGACTTCATCACTTTCACTTCACTTCACATATATACCATACACATATACAGTGTTGCCTTTCCCAAACTAGAAAATAAACTCCAAGAGAGTTGGAATCTGTGGGACTTCCCTGGTAGCCCAGTGACTAATACTTCACTTTCTAATGTTGGGGGCCTGGGTTTGACCCTCAGTCAGGGAGCTGAGATCCCACTGGCCTCACGGCCAAAAACCAAAAATGTGAAACAGAAAAAATGTTGTATCATTCAATAAAGACTTTTAAAAAGAGGTCCACATCAAAAAAATCTTAAAAAAAAAAAAAAAAGAGAGAGAGAGAGTTGGAATTGGGAAATCTGTCCCAGCTTTTGGAATATTTCCTGACATCCAGTAAGTCCTCATACTTATTGGTTGAATAAACAGATAAGCTAGTGGAGTTTACACACCCTTATGGTAGAAAGCAAAGAGGAACTAAAAGAGCCTCTTGATGAAAGTAAAAGAGGAGAGTGAAAAGGCTGGCTTAAAACTCAACATTCAAAAACTAAGATCATGGCATCCTTTGCCCATCACTTCATGGCAAATAGATGGGGAAGCAATGGAAACAGTAACAGACTTTATTTTCTTGGACTCTAAAATCACTGCAGATGGTGACTGCAGCCATGAAATTAAAAGTTGCTTGCTCCTTAGAAGAAAAGCTATGACCAGCCTAGAGAGCATATTAAAAAGCAGAGACATTACTTTGCCGACAAAGATCCATCTAGTCAAAGCTATGGTTTTCCAGTAGTCATGTATGGATGTGAGAGTTGGACCATAAAGAAAGCTGAGTGCTAAAGAATTGATGCCTTTGAACTGTGGTGCTGGAGAAGACTCTTGAGAGTCCCTTGGACTGCAAGGAGATCAAATGAGTCCATCCTAAAGGAAATCAACCCTGAATATTCATTGGAAAGACTGATGTTGAAGCTGAAGCTTCAATATATTGGCCACCTGATATGAAAAACTGACTCATTTGAAAAGACCCTGATGCTGGGAAAGACTGAAGGCATGAAGAGAAGGGGACGACAGAGGATCAGATGGTTGGATGGCATCACTGACTCAATGGATATGAGTTAGAGCAAGCTCTGGGAGTTGGTGATGGACAGGGAAGCCTGGTGCGCTGCCGTCCAAGGGGTACAAAGTCGGACACGACTGAGCGGCTGAACTGGACTGAATGGAGTTAAGTAGACTGTAAAGTGTTGTGTGCCTGTGAATTTATCTGTTACTCCTCTTACCTGGGGAGTCTCAGTCTTGCCTACCATGTTGACAAAAATAAAGGAAGGAGAGGGACAGAAGGGCTCTGAGAAGCCTGGAGGCGGCTCAGCTGTCAGCCTCCCCCTGGACGGCCCCATCTGTGGATGGTGGTCCGGGAGCATCCTGGCTGCAGCGGTGGGGATCTAACAGCTTAGTTACGGCCAGTACCACTGATGTAGCCCAGTTGGGCCCAGCCCTGTCCCCCTGCAGATGCTGTTTTTGCAGTGTTGAGTGCTCTGATTCCCCGGTGGCCTCCTTCTCTGGGTTCTTGTTAATTAGATCTAAGTGTGAGGAGTCTGGTGCCAGGCTGAACCTTGCCCTATGGGGCATCCACGGTGCCACTTCTTGTTGTGTTCCAAGCAGTTGATGAGGGGCATTTCCAGTTTTTGTCAATGATATCCCCTGGCATTGCAGGCACATTTTTTCTTGTCCTTAGGAGCTGGGGGTGAATCCAGTCTACCCTATGATGCTGTCAGGGTTGAGCACACAGTTATGTCTAAAACTCTGTCCAAGAATCGGTCATAAATCCTAACTGAATGCTTCCTCCCCCTCCTTTTCTTCAACACTCACTGAGTGCCTCCTGTGTGCCAGGCACACTTCAGACGGAAGGGACAGAGCAACCATCAAAATTGACAAGTCCTGAGCTACATTCTAATAGGGCAGTGGGGGAAAGACAAACATTAATCCCAGGAATCCACCTGTACACACTTCGGTGCAGGGCAGTGATAAGTGAATGGTGGGTAGGGGCGTAAAGCGCAAAGAGTTAAGGCTCTGTTATTACATAGAAGATAGCCAGTCTGAGAGCATGACTCCCAAAGCTTTGAGATAGGTTCCAATGATGCGGGCACAGTGGGGATGGAGCAGAATGAGAAAGGGGGAGAATTATAGGCTATGAGATTAGACACTTCATGTGGGGCCAGATCACACCAGGCCCTAGGGGTGATGGCGAAGAGCTGGGGTTTTCTAAGTGTGATCTGCAGACACTGGAGAGTGTAGAGCAAGGCAGCAGTGAGTTCAAATTTATGATGCTGGTGGAGTGTAGAGACTGCAGGGCATAAATGCAGAAGCTGGGAGAACAGTTAGGAGATGGCTGCATATAACAGTAACAGTTACCACTGCTGTGCACACAATGAGTACTTATTGTGTGCTCTGTGTTAATTACACTTGTAATACTCCCTAATTAAGGATACTCAGTGGTGAGAATTTATACCCATGGTCCACTGAATGAGGATATACCATTTGTTCACTTCTCTCCAAAGTAGGGGGATTTTAATGTTTGAGTTGTTTCATGCTTGAGTGTTCCCCTAAAATGATTTGCAAAATTCAAGATATCTTCCAATTTTGTGGCAAAAATAGATTTACGGCTTCATCAGTCAGTCAAAAAATTCCCGGACAGAATTAGGAGTCATGAGACCTGGTTTCAGTTGCTGGAAAAGGCAGACCTTCAGGCAGCCGCACACGGGGACTTTAAGATCACGAAATGACTTTTATGTAACTGGCTTTGCTATAATGCCGTTAAGTCAGAGTAATGGGGAGCCAGACTGTCTAAGTTCTCTTCCAGGCTTTTCCACTTGATAGCTATGGGGCGGAGGCAAGCTGTTTACCTCTTTTCCCCTTAATTTTCTCATACATGAAAGGCAATCATAAAATAAAGCTCACTGTAAGTATTTAAAAAGCTCTAATAGATGGGGAAAACGTGGGAACAGTGGCAGATGTTGGGCTCCAAATTCACTGAGGACGGAGCTGCAGCCATGAAATTAAAAGATGCTTGCTCCTTGAAAGAAAAGCTGTGACCAACCTCGACATTGTAGAGACGTCACTTTAACGGCAAATGTATGTAAAGTCAAAGCTATGGTTTTTCTACTAGTCATGTACGGATGTGAGAGCTGGACCATAAAGGAGGCTGAGCACCAAAGAACTGATGCTTTCTAACTGTGCTGCTGGAGAAGACTCTTGAGAGTCTGTTATACAGCAGGGAGATCAAACTGGTCAATCTTTAAAGGAAATCAGTCCTGAATATTCATTGGAAGGACTGATGCTAAAGCTGAAGCTCCATCCAATACTTTGGCCACCTGATTCAAACAGCTGCCTCATTGGAAAAGACACTGATGCTGGGAAAGATTGAGGGCAGGAGAGAGAAAGGGGTGACAGAGGATGAGATGGTCGGATGGCATCATGGATTCAATGGACACGACTTTGAACAAACTACAGGAAGTGGTGGAAGACAGGGAAGCCTGGCATACTGTAGTCTGTGGGATTGTAAAAAGTCAGACATGACTGCGATTGAACAACAAAAATATGCACTGTTTAGTACCATGGCTTGGCCTGCCCAGGGACCATTTTTATCATTAGCCCTTGCCACAATCCACTCTTATTTCTGGGGGGGGTCTCAGAAATTTTCCTCTCAGAAATTAAACTTGTTTAGTACCCTCAATTAAACCAGTTGAGGGTATTGTTTAATAACTAACCCAGGGCAGCAGACATGAACTTTGACCTCAGAAATCAGAACCAAGGTACCTGAGTTCTCTGGCCAGGTGATTATATTAATCTTATGGATGTCTGAAGCTTGTAACTAATTTCTCTTCTCTGTGTTGTCTGCTGGGATGCTCAGAGTCTCATATGAAGCTGCAACTCTAGGAAGTGTTCATTTTTATGTTACTTTTGATTAGTGCTCTTTCCCTTGGGTTGATCTTTATATCCTTATATCTGTCGCTCTTTCTTGTGGATTACATCTTTCTTTAAAATTCTCTGAAAGTATATTTTATTTTAGATCATGTAATAAAGTGTATTTTAACCATGTAACAGTGTATAATACAATATATGTATATACATGATATAAATATATAAATACAAATATATATGGCTTTCCTGATGGTTCAGTCGTAAAGAATTCAACTGCCAATGCAGAAGACGTGTGTTCGACCCCTGCACCAGGAAGATTCCCTGGAGACAGAAATGGTGACTCCAGTATTCTTGCCTGGAAAATTCCAGAGACAGAGGAGTCTGGCAGACTATGGTCCACAGAGTCACAAAGAATTGGACACAACATAGTGACTGAACAACAATATATGTCGTATATATGCTACATATATAGTCTTACCACTGAATTAGAACAAATATAAATATTTTGTAGTATACATCAGTTCAGTCGCTCAGTCGTGTCTGACTCTCTGCGACCCCATGAACTGCAGCATGCCAGGCCTCCCTGTCCATCACCAACTCCCAGAGTTTACCCAAACCCACGTCCATTGAGTCAGTGATGCCATCCAACCACTTAATAATCTGTCATCCCCTTCTCCTCCTGCCTCCAATCTTTCCCAGCATCAGGGTCTTTTCAAATGAGTCAGCTCTTCGCATCAGGTGGCCAAAGTATTGGAGTTTCAGCTTCAACATCAGTCCCTCCAATGAACACCCAGGACTGATCTCCTTTAGAATGGACTGGTTGGATCTCCTTGCAGTCCAAGGGACTCTCAAGAGTCTTCTGCAACACCACAGTTCAAAAGCATCAATTCTTTGGTGTTCAGCTTTCTTTATAATCCAACTCTCACATCCATACATGACTACTGGAAAAACAATAGCCTTGATTAGACAGACCTTTGTTGGCAAAGTAATGTCTCTGCTTTTTAATATGCTGTCTAGGTTGGTCATAACTTTCCTTCCAAGGAGCAAGCGTCTTTTAATTTCATGGCTGCAGTCACCATCCGCAGTGATTTTGGAGCCCAGAAAAATAAAGTCAGCCACTGTACATCAGATATATTTTTATAAATAAAATGCTAAATCAAACAGTTAAATAATTTTCTCCATTGCTTGCATTCCTCACTTCCCTAGACTTGATGTTTCCCTTCTATTTGAATGTTTATTCTTTTACTTCATGATCATATCTGGGCTGGTCTCCCGTGCTTTAAAATTTTATATTTTATCACACTCAGGCCAGCAGTGTATATAATTCATGTTTTCCCAAGCTCTAACAATACTTATTATCAACAGCTTATATTTTGTCCTTCAAATGAAATTATGATTCTAATGGTTATTTAATTTGCATGTTAGAGATTGCTAATATCTTTTATTAAAGCTTATTTTTCTGTCAATTTCCACATTTATATCCAAATAGCATATTTTTCTAGTCGGTTATTTTTTCTTATTGATAATAACCAAATTAAGAAAAATAAGTTACCCTTTGTCATTTGAAAATACTTTCTTCCAATCTATGACTTATATATTAATTTTTTTTAGAGTAATCTCCTCATTTTTATAATTTTCACTACAATGCTATATAAATTATTTTTATTTCTAATTCATATTTCTTGTGAATGATGGAAAAAAGTCTTTCACTCTTGGCATGTTTTAATAATGTTCCTGTATTTTTTAGGAAGATCCGCTAGAGAAGGGAAGGGCTACCCACTCCAGTATTCTGACCTGGAGGATTCCATGGACTGTATAGTCCATGGGCTCACAAAGAGTCTGACGCTACTGAGTGACTTTCACTTTCACTTATTCTAAATTCTTAAGATTTGGCTTGATACCTGAATCTTTACATATGGGTTTGTTTGTATATGGTATGATTTAGAGACTAATGGCTTTATGCTTCACGTGGATAGCTGGTTTTTATGTCAGCTCCCCTAAGAGTCCATCTCTGCGTCTTTACTCCACTGGTTCATAACATCACTGTCATATAACAAGTTTCTGTCTGTAGAGGACAGTTTCTGAGATTGCTTCCTTTTTACTGGCCTACTTATTGATCTGTGCTCTAGCAACATTCTGCTTTTAATTACTAAAATTTTATAATGTCTTATAATTTTATAATGGTATCAGATAGGGCAGGGCCCCTCACTGTTCTCACTTAAATATCTTAGCTGCTCTTCTCTCTTTACTCTTCTGGGTGAATTTTAAGATAACTTTCTCCCATTTTAGGAAACATTTTGCTGTGATTGGTATAGTGATTACATAAAATTTACAGATTGGTTCCCTGGTGGCTCAGAGGTTAAAGCGTCTGCCTAGAATGCAGGAGACCCGGGTTCGATCCCTGGGTTGGGAAGATCCCCTGGAGAAGGAAATGGCAACCCACTCTAGTACTCTTGTCTGGAGAATCCCATGGAGGGAGGAGCCTGGTAGGCTACAGTCCATGGGGTTGCAAAGAGTTGGACATGACTGAGCGACTTCACTTTTTTGCAAAACTCACAAAACTCAGACTTCCCATCCTTGAAATAATAGGTCTCTTTCTTTGTCTTCTTTTATGTCTTTGAATAGAGCTTTAGAAGCTTTATCCATACACCTATCATACCCTGTTTATTATATTTAACTTCCAGTAGCATCCCCACTTTCTATTATTATTGCAAATTGTATCTTTTCATTTTTATTGTATATCTTAATTTTTGCTTTCCTGTGTATAGATATTCTGGTTTTTCATTGAATCCCAAAATATGAGTAATTATTTTATTATTTTTTTTACCTATGGATTTTTCTGTGTAAAAAAAATCATATTCTATACCATTAACAGTCACTTTGAAAATCTGTATACTATCTTATCTTTGTTTTCTCTTCTCCTTTTGCATGGACAGTCATTTTTGTTCATGACTTTAAGGGGAAGAATACTAAAACCCTTCCATTATGCGTTATGTTTCTGTAGTGTTCCGTAGATACGGCACCCCACTCCAGGACTATTGCCTGGAAAATCCCATAGACAGAGGAGCCTCGTAGGCTACAGTCCATGGGGTCGCAAAGAGTCGGACACGACTGAGCGACTTCACTTGCACTTTCATAGATAATCACATAGCAAAGTTTTTTTTTTTCTTTTTTTGAAGTTTCTGAGTCCTGTCCAACTCTTTGTGACCCTGTGAACTATAGCCTGCCAGGCTTTTCTGTCTATGGAATTCTCCAGGCAGTTCTACTGGAGTGGGTATCCTTTCCCTTCTCCAGGGGATCTTCCCAACACAGGGATCAAACCCAGGTCTCCTGCACTGTGGGTGGATTCTTTACCAGCTGAGCCACCAGGGAAATGCTGCAATGGGGTTGGTAAGCTTTTAATAAGGAAATTTCTCTTCTAGCTTTAGCATATTAATTTAAAAAATTATGATTTTGGGTTACATGTTACTAAATAGCCTTTCTGTATCAAGTGAGATGGTTGTATTTTCCCTTTTAACCTGATTGTGTGGTGTCTCTACATACATATACGTTCTACATATACATGTATATTAGTATTAGTAAACCATCCTTACATTTTCTAATACCTTAGACAAGTTTCAGTACCAACATTATCCTAGCTTTATAAAATATGAGTTTAAACAGCCTTTCCTCTTATTCTGTCATGCTGTTAAACATACTCAAATGTGTAATTACTGTGTGAAATTCTAACATTTGTTAGAATTTATGCTTAAAACTGGGCTTCCCTGGTGGCTCGATGGTAAAGAATCTGCCTGCAATGCAGGAGACCTGGCTTTGATCTCTGGGTTGGGAAGATCCCCTGGATGAGGGTGTGGCAACCCACTCCAGTATTCTTGCCTGGAGAATCCCCATGGACAGAGGAACCTGGTGGACTATAGTCATGGGTGGCAGAATTGGGCAAGACTGAGCAACTAAATACGTATGCTTAAAACTGTTACTATCTGGGCCTGATATTTGTGTCCATCTTTATGTTAGATGGTAAATTCTGTCTACTGATTCAGATATTTATATGCCTATTTCAGTCATTTATTTATTCTTAAATAACTTGTGGTTTTGTTTTTTGTTTTGTTTTTTTAATTTTTATTTTATTTTTAAACTTTACAATATTGTATTAGTTTTGCCAAATATCAAAATGAATCCACCACAGGTATACCCGTGTTCCCCATCCTGAACCCTCCTCCCTCCTCCCTCCCCTCCCCTCCCTCTGGGTCATCCCAGTGCACCAGCCCCAAGCATCCAGTACCGTGCATCGAACCTGGACTGGCGACTTGTTTCATACATGATATTATACATGTTTCAATGCTATTCTCGCAAATCTCCCCACCCTCTCCCTCTCCCACAGAGTCCATAAGACTTGTGGTTTTCGAGACAACTTAGAATCATTGATTTTTATCTGTGTTGTACCATTATGGACATAATGTTTTGTGTTATAAATATGTGTGTATATATATGTATGTAATATGTACGACTTAGTATAGATATCTGACATCTCTCAGTTCAGTTCAGTCACTCAGTAGTGTCTGACTCTTTGCGACTCCATGGACTGCAGCACGCCAGGCCTCCCTATCCATCACCAACTCCTGGAGCTTGCTCAAACTCATGTCCATCAGGTCAGTGATGCCATCCAACCATCTCATCCTCTGTCGTCCCCTTCTCCTCCTGCCCCCAATCTTTCCCGGCATCAGGGTCTTTTCCAATGAGTCAGTTCTTCATATCAGGTGACCAAAGTATTGGAGCTTCAGCATCAGTCCTTGCAATGAATATTCAAGACTGATTTCCTTTAGGATGGATTGGTTGGATCTCCTTGCAGTCCAAGGGACTCTCAAGAGTCTTCTCCCACAGCACAGTTCAAAAACATCAATTCTTCGGTGCTCACATTTCTTTATAGTCCAACTTTCACATCCATACATGACTACTGGAAAAACCATAGCTTTGACTAGACTGACCTTTGTTGGCAAAGTAATGTCTCTGCCTTTTAACATGCTCTCTAGGTTGGTCATAGCTTTTCTTCCAAGGAAGAAGCATCTTTTAATTTCATGGCTGCCATTACCATCTGCAGTGATTTTGGAGCCCAAAAAAATAAAGTCTGTCACTGTTTCCATTGTTTCCCCATCTATTTCCCATGAAGTGATGGGACCAGATCTTAGTTTTCTGAATGTTGAGTTTCAAGCCAACTTTTATACTTTCCTCTTTCACTTTCATCAAGAGGCTCTTTAGTTCTTCTTTGTCTTCTGTCATAAGGGTGGTGTCATCTGTGTATCTAAAGTTACTGATATTTCTCTCGACAATCTTGATTCCAACTTGTGCTTCATCTAGCCCGGCATTTCACATGATGTACTCTGCATTTAAGTTAAATAAGCTGTGTGACAATATGCAGCCTTGACATATTCCTTTCCCACTTTGGAAACGGCCTTTTTTCCACATCCAGTTAGAACTGTTGCTTCTTGACCTGCATACAGATTTCTCAGGAGGCAGGTCAGGTGGTCTGATATTCCCATCTCTTTAAGAATTTTCCATAGTTTGTTGTAATCCGCACAGTCAAAGGCTTTGGCATAGTGAATAAAGCAGTACCTATAATTATGCCCTCATTTTAATTCGAGATGTGGGATTATTTGGGCATCTTCTCTCAATCATTTTTGTGTTATATCTGTTGTATTAATATTTTTTAATTTGGCCACAGTTTGTTGAAACTTGATGTTATTTCTTTTCTTATTAATTTATGTTATCTAAATTTTATTCTTTGCATATCCTTTTTTAAATTTATTGAACTATAGTTGATTTACAATATTGTGTTAACTTCTGTACAGCAAAGTGATTCAGTTATACATATATGTTCATTCTTTGTCATATTCTTTTCCATTATGTTTTATTACAAGATATTGACTATGGTTCCCTATGCTATCCACTAGGATCTTGTTGTTTCTCCATTCTGTATATAATAGGTTACATCTGCTAATCCCAAACTCCCAATCCATCCCTCCCCCACCCATCCTCTCGTGGCAACTACAAGTACGTTCTATATCCTTTATTTTTACTCTAGTATTCTCTTTTAAACAATTGAATCAAAAGCCTAGGTCATTAATTTTCAATCTTTTTCTCTTACTGATGTTTGCATTAAATAGTTAACTTTCTTCTAAGTATTGTTTTAATCTCTAGATGTCAGGATTTGCTCTGTAATGTACATGTTGCTCTTTAGTCCTAAATATTTTACAGATTTCTTTGTTTTTGAATGCTTTTTGTTTAAATTTTTTTGTTTTTGTTTAAATTTCTGAACATATGTTTTTAAAAAGCTTTTTTATATGACTCTAATTTTAATATACTTTGTCAGAAAATATGATGTGGATACTATCCTTAATTCTCTGCTGAGATTTGCTTTGTACCCTAGGCCATGGCTACTTTTATCAATGATTCCTGTGTGTTTGAGAAACATCATACATCTCCTAATTATCAGACAAAATAGTCATGTATAATCATTAATCTTGCCTGTTAAATTTTATTGACCAAAATTTATACGTCCCAATATTCATCTGCCATATATATATATATATATTTTTTTTTTTCCCTTTTTTCGGTTCTTCTTTCTGAGACAGAAGTCCTAAAATCTTCCCAATCAAAATCTAGACTGGTAGACTAGTTAATTCTCTTATTTCTGACACTTTGTGTTCTTTTATGTTGGAGGACTGCATTGCTAAATGAATAAAGTTTAAGACTGTTAATTTTTTGTAGGGAGTTGATTTTTTTTTATCATTAAATCACTAATATCTGTATTGCTGATGGTCCTTTTTTTCTTTCTTTTAGATAGTATTTCTCTAGGGTGCATTCTTCCATCCCTTGTCTTATAAATGAAAGGGCCAGGACTCAGAACACAAGTAGGCTATTGAGCTCAGAGGGTATCAGGAATGATATCTGGGGTTATCTGATAACTAATAGATGCTTAGTTAAGTCTGATTTCAGTTGATCTGGTCCATGGTAAGGTGGCCAGAGTGAGGTGAGCAAAGATGTCTGATGTGAGCTCCAGGAAAGCCAGCATTTATCCCTGCTTTGTCCTCTGCTTCATTCCAAACACCTGGAACACCGCCTGGCACTCAGCAGGTGCTTGAAAAATGTGCATTGAATGAATCAGTTGTTGAACGGGATCATCTCAGCAGGTCACTTTGAGATGCCTTTTTTCCCATCTGTGAAGGGCTTGGGTGGGCTTGCTGCCTACCCTGCCATCTATAAGCTACAGCACTATGGACAAATCAGGACCCCTCAGTGTGGCCACTGCAGAAATGGGCACAGTAGGGCTTCTCCCTGCATTGCTTGAGCTTGTGAGGACCGGATGAGGTAGTGCAGTTAGATTAATAACCCTTACTAACTTTTGAAGGAGAATTCCTGTATAGCCTGTAAATGGCGCAAATCTTAAGTATATCCTTGATACATTTTCCTAGTATATGCCTGTAGTCCTGTCACCAGTGTCCAGGTGAAGATTCAGACTGGGCTCTCTCAACTCTGGCCACTAGCTGTATGTGGCTGTTTAAATTAATTATAATTGATTAAACTCAAACGTCCAGGTCCTTGGTTGCATAGACCACATTTCAGATCCTTAGTAATCACGTGTACCTTTGCTTTTAATGGTGCCTACTGCCTTGAACAGTACAGAATGTGAACAACTTTATCATCACAGGAAGTTCTTGTGGGCAGCTGTAAGATGGGCTCTCAAAAGTACCCAATATTCTGACTTTTACCATCAGTTGGTTTTTCCTGTTCTTTATATGTACGGGATCCTACACGGGTGCACTCTTGTGTCTGGCTTCTTTTTATTCAACATATCATGTGCAAGATGCATCCATGTTACTACTGGTACCAATAATTTATTCTCTTATATTGCGGTGCAATATTTGGTTACATGAATTTACCAAAATGTATGTATCCAATCTCCCAAACACTCATCTTTATGATCTTTCACTCTAAGCCAGGTACAGTGCTAAACATGTACCCGGATTAACTTGCCTTACCCTAATGTCAGTTCTTGGAAATAATTCCTGTTTTACAGGTGGACGAATTCATGCACAGAGAGGTTGAACAGCCTTTCTCTAGGCCACAGTTAGGCCCGGAACCTGGGGAGGCAGCTTTGCTCTAGCCTTTACTGTTAGTACAGGACAGTTACCCTCTTTCTTGTACTCTGGTGGACATCACATCCCTGTGAGCATTTCAGTCGGGTGTGCTAAAACAACTGTTTCTATTCTACGTTTCCTTTTTCTTTCTGTGCTCTTATTTATTTATTTTGGCTTTACTGGGTTTGAATTCCTTCAAAGGTCCTAATGTCATCAGAGATTACTCCAAAGTTAGTGGTCTTGGATGTTGCTGAGAGCACATATCCTTTTAGCGTCCGGGGCCCGAGCATGCTGTGGCCAGTGGAGACAGTGTGGTCACGAACACCTCTGAGTCATGTTCAGATCCACGCTCCCTGCTCTGTGGAACCAGCAGCAGAGACACAGCCAGGCTCCTGTCTCTCTGTAAATGTGGAATCTATCATGTCCATGCCCCGTGTGCTCGATCACTCAGTCATGCCCAACTCTTTATGGCCCCACGGACTGTAGTCCGCCAGGCTCCTCTGTCCAAGGAATTTTCCAGGCAAGAATACTGGAGTGGGTTGGCATTTCCTACTCCAGAGCATCTTCTCAACCCACGATAGAATCTGTATCTCCTGCATTGGCAGGTAGATTCTTTACTAGAGCCACCTTCCTGGGAAGCCCACAGTCTACTCTGGGCACTGGTTAAACATCACATAGTCAGGTGTGATTGCTTAAATCATTGTGGGGGAAAGCCAGAATTATTTTACAAAGTCAAATCACTCTACTCCCTCCCTCCTTCTGGAGGACCAAAGTGGGAGGTGCTCAGAGGTCAAGGGTGCTCCCCTGCTGTTCCCTTGCGTGCCCACCTGGCTACTTCATGACCCCTTCAGGTCTCGACTTTACTTTCTCCATAAGACTCTCCAGGCCTCCTGGTTTAAAATAGCACCCCCTTTCCCAGCAAGCCCTGTTCTTCCCTGCCTTATCTTTCTCGTCAATGTTTAGCACCATCTAACATAGCCTATATTTGACTGATTGATGTCTTTATTGCCATCTTTCCCCATGAGAAGGTTCAGGAAGGTAGGGGTTTATGTGCCTTTTTTGAATTCCAAGTGCCTGCACCAGCATTAGCATGTAGCAGGTGCTCATGTTAATCATGTTAATGAATCAGTATTAATGAATAGCAATTGCTCAATCAGTACATTAATGGACAAACTCCGAGGCTGATGGAAGCTGAGGTTAGGTATGGAGCGTGTCCTGACTGGGATTGTATCAGGCATACTGTAGTTGGAGTGCGTAGAAGGTGAGGGCAACCTGTAATCCATGCAGAGGAAAGGAGGATGAAAAGCATTGTTTATTTAGCATCTACTGTGTGCTAAATGGGCTTCCCTTGTGGCGCAGCAGTAAAGAATCCACCTGCCAATGCTGGAGACATGGGTTCATTCCCTGGGTCAGAAAGATTCCCTGGAGAAGGGAATCGCAACCCACTCCAGTATTTTTGCCTGAAAAATCCCATGGACAGAGGAGCCCAGAGGGCTACCTTCCATGGGGTCACAAAGAGTCGTACACAACTTAGCAACTTAACAGCAACAACAAAGTGAAAGAAAGAAAGTGAAGTCGCTCAGTCGTGTCCGACTCTTTGTGACCCCATGGACTGTAGCCCACCAGGCTCCTCGGTCCGTGGGATTTTCCAGACATGAATACTGGAGTGGGTTGCCATTTCCTTCTCCAGGGGATCTTCCCGACCCAGGGATCGAACCCAGGTCCCCTGCATTGTAGGCAGACGCTTTACCGTCAGCTACCATGGAAGCTCAGCAGATGTGCTAAATAGCACTCATTATTAGTATTTCCCATTTAATGAATGTTTACAGTTTGTCTATCGGCTCTCATGACTTTTCATATTTATTCCTAGCCAGTGCCCTTTGCCAGAGAGGTTTTATCACACCTGTGTCACAGATGGAATGACCACAATACACCCAAAATCACAGATTCAGAATGCGTTGGAGCAGAAATTTGAGACTCACATGGCCTGGTCCCAAAGATGTTCGTCTTCCAGACCATGCTGCGTCCTAAGATGATGGGCTCCTGTTCCCCGTTCCCAGCAAGCTTCATGCAGAGATGCTCGGCTTCCTTGTCTTGTAGTTTGATGTTTACGTACCTCCTCCCTCCTTGGGCTGGGAGCTCCCTCCCTTCACCGGAAGGTGTGTTAGAAACTGTCTGATTCATTTTTGACATGCCTGTCCCCCCACCAGGGCCGGCGCGGCCCCACACAACACGTAGCAGGCGTCCTCAGATTGTTTGTTAAAATATGCTCTGCCAAGGGCTGGCTCCCCGAGAAAGCACGTGCTCGCGATGCCAGGCCCTTCTTTTTGGTGGCTGCCTCCTGCGGCTTCATCCTGTCAATGTTTGGGGGAGCATCCTGGGCTGCTTTTTTCTGGTCTCTGTTTTAATAATTAATACCTTCTGCTTGGAAGTGAAGTTCATCCAAGAACAATCACAAGCAAATGAAAGCTAAGCTGTGAAATTGTGCTGGAGAGAGAAAACAGGGAGTCACTATAAATAAGCCCCAAGCCCACGTGCCTATTTTTTTTTTTTTGATGCTCACACACAACTATAAATGTTTGATGAAGCATTTTACTTATTTATAAATCCTGTCACAGCAAACACAGGCATTTGGACCTAGTTCCCCTCCCCGCAGTAAATAGCTACTTTTGGAAGACAGACCCCCTGGGGAGAAAATGAATGAGATTTTTTTTTTTTTCCTTCTTCTTCCTTCTTTTCCCCCTGAGGCAGAAGGGATTTAGCTATGCTCTAATTCCCCCATTAGCCGCCTCTATTTATAATCACTACCATTTATTGAACACATATTCTGTGCCAGGAAATCTATGTGGTGATTTCCCATGGTATTACCTTAATTCTCCCAGCTCTTAGAATAGGCATTATTATCCCCATTTCACAGTTGAGGGAATTGAGGCTCCAAGAGGCTATGTATCGTCCAAGATCACACCAGCAATTAATTGACAGAGGCAGAACTCAGAAGCATGCTTGCTATTCTTGAAACACTTTTCTAAACTGCAGCTTAGGCTCAATTTATTGAGTCAGGGTCAGCATTTAAAAATATGGAAAAGCAAACTATGATGAAATAAGAGAAGGGTAGAGTAAAAGAGAAGGAAAAAAGTATAGTATATCATATTAGTATTGCTTCATGCAGCTTATGTCCAGTTAGGTAATTTAAAATGCATGTTTTACTATGGCTTCCAGTCTGACAAGTTAGAAAGAAGCTGCTGTGGTGGCCGAATGCTTGCTTTGCCCCTGGAGGGACTAGCCTGAGGTTTTTGGATGGACTTTACGGCTCATGTGCCCAGAAACCATGGGGTGAAGGTGGCTGGGTGTAGGGCGGTGTTATAGAACAGTGTCTTCCACTAAACATTTTCCTAAGGAAAGGGCTCTAACTTACAATACATTAAATTTTCCAGGATATTGAGTCCCCACCTCCACATATCAGCTGATAATTCCCATATGAAGGACTGTAACCACAGGCTGTCACACTATGCATTTTCTTGTGGAAATGAAGATATTGATAAAGCAGCTTTTATCTGTATTAATTAAACATGCACAAGTTGTAAAGTGGTTGCACACTCATCTTTTCTTCTCCATCATCCTCAGAGCTCCTCCCACTATCATCTTAGCTCCTCCCACCATCGTCTTAGCCCCTCCCATGATCCCCTTAGGTATTCCCTGCAAGTCTGAATGTGAGGCTGAAGGTTTGCACCAACAAGGACCTACTGTATATATAGCACAGGGAACTATACTCACTATTTTGTAATAACTTACAAGGGAAAAGAACCTGAAAAACTACACACACACACACACACACACACACACACACACACAGACACACACACACACACACACAGACACACACACACATACGTGAAGCTGAATCACTTTGCTGTACATCTGAAACTGAACATTGTAAATCAACCCTACTTCAATAAAATAAAATTTAAAAAAACTCCAAGTTATAATAACTCCCAGTTATTCTGGGAATGTGATACATGGCATGGTGACTGTAGTTAACAATACCTAATTGTATATTTGAAAGTTGCTAGATCGTGTAAGTTCTTAAACCAACGAAAAAATATAACTCTGTGAGGTGATGGGTGTTTCTTAGACTTACTGTGGTGATCATTTTGAAACATATATCAGAGCATTATGTTGTACACCTTAAACTTATGTAGTATATCTGTTGCTGTTCAGTCACCCAGTCATGTCTAACTTTTTGTGACCCCATGGACTGAAGCACACCAGGCTTCCCTGTCCTTCACCATCTCCCGAAGTTTGCTCAAATTCATGTCCGTTGAGTTGGTGATGCCCTCTAACCATCTCATTCTCTTGCCATCTCCTTTTCCTCTTTCCTTTAATCTTTCCCAGCATCAGGATCTTTTCTAATGAGCTTGCTCTTTGCCTCAGGTGGTCCAAGTATTGGTGCGTCAACATCAGTCCTTCCAATGAATATTCAGGGTTGATTTCCTTCTGATCTGACTGGTTTGATCCCCTTGAAGTCCAAGGGATTCTTAAGAGTATATCTCAATAAAACTGGAAAAATATATAAAAGAGCAAAGTTATTCTTAAAAAAAAAAAAAGTAGGTTTGTAACCCTTATTTTAGAGGTGAGGAAATTGAGTCTCAAAGAAGCAGACTTGGTTAGTGGTTAGTGGATTTGGTTAATGGTCCTTTAACCAAGGACACACTGCCCACTGCCCTGTGGGCCTTTCTGCTCAAAGTTATTTAGCTAATATTTCTAAAATGTAGATAAACCCTTACTGCTCTCAGAACTAAACTCCATTGTTTTTAGGATAAGGCCATGGCAAATGCCAGATCTAATATTCTATCCTCAGGAAAATGTTTACTGACCTCCCAGATCACATCAGGTTTCTCTGTTGCTCACACAACCTCCTATACAGGAACTGCCACTCACGAAATGACTTGAGTTGACATTTAGCTCCCTTTTTGGAATATAACTCCCATGAGAATAGGGTCGCTGTCTTCTTTGTTCAGAGCCTAGTATATAATGGATGATTAATATTTACTAAATAAATGATTTAGTTTTGTTTTTCTGACTCAGTCTGTTTGGTCCACCACATGCAGGTTCAAGAGAGACAATAATTTAGTGTTTCTGCTAAATTTTCAACCTCTCAAAAAATCTTCCCTTGATATTATGTTCAGCATTTACTATAATTTGCTTTGGGCAATTGGTCCTTTCCTTAGAATGATGTTGTATTTGGGGAAGGTGGTTAAAACAAAGGAAGGAAAGCAGAGTAGTTTTAGGGAAATTATTTAAGTCACTAACATATTAAAATATGTAATTGCTAAAAAGTGTTTTATGATTTAATTATAACTGACTCAGAACTATATGGATTTCATTTCTCAAACTCACAAGAGTTTAGCAGTAAAGGAAAGATGTTTTCAGGAAAAAATAATGTGATCAGAATGAGGTAGATAGACTAACAGACGTGGAGAAAGATATAGATAGCATAGTGCACTTGTCATGAAATTTGGGGGTTTCTCCGAGTCCAACAGATAGTATTTTTCTCTGCCAATCCTGCCTCTCAAAATCCACTGGTATGTTTTGATTTAGGGTGGTTTTACCTTTTTAGATTATCTTTCTATCTTTTTAAAAAAGTATTTTTATTTTTCTGTTTTAAAATTTTACATAAGTTTTAAATTTTACTTTCCATTTACAGTATTACCGAATGTTGGCTGTGTTCCCTGCGTTGTACAATACATCCTTGAGCCTGTCTTACACCAGTGGTTTGGTTCTTCACTCCCCCAGCCCTGTGATGCCCCTCCCTCTCCCCACCGGTAACCACTGGTTTGTTCTGTGTATCTGAGTCTGCTGCTTTGTATGTTTTACTCATTCACTTGCTTGTTGTACTGTTTAGATCCCACATATAAGTGATATCATGCAGTACTGGTCTTTCTCTGACTTATTTCACTTAGCCTAATGCCCTCAAAGTCATCCATGTTGCTGCAGATGGCAATTTTTCATTATTTTTGTAGCTGAGTAGTATCCACGTGTGTGTGCATGCATAGTGTGTGTGGTTGTGTGTGTGTGTGTGTATCACAGCTTCTTTATCCATTCTTCTGTTGATGGACACTTACACTGCTTCCGTATCTTGGCAACTGTAAATACTACTGCTAATGAACATTGGGATTCATGTATCTTTTCAATAGGCTATCTTTCTAAATTAAAAAATAAAACCCTAAAACAAATGTCTACTATGTGAACCAGGATTGGAAGTTTGAATAGAAATTTCTCGTGTGTGTCCTTTTATTTTTCCATCAATCTCCTGTAGCAGGAAGAATGGATGTTTTCAACATCATTTGCCTTTGATGAAACTGAGGCTGAGAGAGAAGGAGTCAAACAGTATTATGTGCCCGGTACTGGCTTGGGCTTTTAGACATGGGCTCTCTTGTTTGATTCTACAGGAGTTTGCAGTTTGTGGAGAAGATCTTGAAAAATAAGGATATATTGTAAGAGGCGAATTAGCTGGCTCTGTGGGCTGTTTGGGGCTTCCCTGGTGGCTCGGTGGTAAAGAATTTACCTGCTAATGCAAGAGATGCAAGTTTGATCCCTGGGTTGGGACGATCCCCTGAAAAAGGAAATGGCAGCCCACTCCAGTATTCTTGCCTAGGACATCCCATGGACAGAGGGCCTGGGGGACTGTAGTTCATGGGGTCACAAATGAATGGAGCACAACTCAGCAGCTGAACAACAATGCACTGTTTTATGGGGGCTGTTCAGAGTGTCAGCAGAGGGGGTCTAAACAGCAGAGAGCTGATTGAAGAACTGAAAGACGAGTAACACTTAGCCAGGAGAAAACCAGGCATGGGAAGATGCTGTGCAAAATGTGATTTGGCCAGATGTGGATCACAAAGGAACATATAGCAGCAAATGGTGAGGAGGCTGTTGTGGATCAGGTTATAAAGGGCTTTCCTGGCAAAGCAGTACAAGCACTTGACTTTGTTCTAAGGGCTGTGGGGGAACTACTAAAGGTTTTTAAACTGGTGAATCAAAGATCCCATTTGCATCTTGGCAGATTGAATGGACTGCAAAGGGGGGGATGGATCAGAGAGAGTGAGATTAGGGGGAATGAGAGATGGTGGAAACTACAAGAAGATTTCAGGGCAAGAGGAACAGCCCCAGATGCCCTGGGCTCCTCCTCGTGACTTGACCCTTCAGACTCCATATCTGCATCTCCATCTCCCTCTTTTCCAGTCCACTGTTACTAAAGGAACATGCACTAAAGCTGTAGGTATTGTGCATTCGATATTATTATCAGGACTGTTATTTATTGTATTAAGACCTAATGCCTGTGCATTGGGTAACCAGTTACCTAAGTTAACAACTATTTCTTATAAGGGTTATAAGTGCTAAAGAGATAATTTTTACTTTGTCATCGTGGTCAAAAGATTTAGAAACCTCAGATAAGCAGTGCTTCAAGTACCAATGTTCCTATGATAATAGCTTTTTGAAAAAAAAACAACAACTGGTTTCTTATTTTGTGTTAGGCATCATACTGAAGCTTTTATAACCATTTTCCTATTTTCTTCATCTTCCAACCAGTTTTATGGGGAGGTAGTACTATCCCATCCTGATAGACATGGAGAGTAGAGTTCAAGAAGTGTGAAGTGACTTCCTCAGCAAATAACCAGCTGAATGTGTGGAGAAAAGGGGCAGCATTTTGCCCCTGGAATTTCAACTAACTATGATGAGCTAAGGTCTTAAGGAGAATATTGAGGGAACAGGTGTGGCCCTGGTTCTTAGAAACCCACAACTTCATGGCACAAATAGTTCATTCCCAGGAGTAACTAACTGTCGAACATTCCTGCTGTGCAGGGCTGTGTTCCATGAGAGAGGGGCAGGAAATTACCAGCTGAGAGGTAAGGAAATCTCTTCTTTAGGACAGCCATGCAGAGCTCTTCTAGGGCACTTGGAAAGGAGCCCTGCCAACCCCTCTCGCTGGTACAGTAGCTATCCCGCCTCCCTGAGCTTCTATCTGCTCATCTGTGAATCAAGGGTAATAACACCTCCTTATCAGAGGTTGAAGTCAAGTGTTGAGTGTTGTTATCTTTCAGTCACTCAGTCATGTGCAACTCTTTGTGACCCCATGGACTGCAGCACACCAGGCTTCCCTGTCCTTTACCATCTCCTGGAGTTTACTCAAACTCATGTCCATTAAGTCAGTGATGCCATCCAACCGTCTCATCCTCTGTCATCCCCTTCTCCTGCCCTCAATCTTTCCCATCATCAGGGTCTTTTCCAGTGAGTCAGCTCTTTGCATCAGGTGGCTAATGCATTGCAGTTTCAGCTTCAGCATCAGTCTTTCTAAGGAACATTCAGGACTGATTTCCTTTAGGATTGCCTGGTTGGATCTCCTTACAATCCAAGGGACTCTCAAGAGTCTTCTCCAACACCACAGTTCAAAAGCATCAGCTCTTTGGTGATCAGCCTTCTTTATGGTCCAACTCTCACATCCATATATGACTACTGGAAAGACCATAGCTTTGACTAGACAGACCTTTGTCAACAAAGTAATGTCTCTGCTTTTTAATATGCTGTCTAGGTTTGTCATAGCTTTTCTTCCAAGAAGCAAATGTTTTTTTAATTTCATGGCTGCAATCACTGTCCACAGTGATTTTGGAGCCCAAGAAAATAAAGTCTGTCACTGTTTCCATTGTTTCCCCATCTATTTGCCATGAAGTGATGGGACCAGATGCTGTGATCTGTTTTCTGAATGTTGAGTTTTAAGCCAGCCTTTTGACTCTCCTCTTTCACCTTCATCAAGAGGCTGTTTAGTCCCTCTTTGCTTTTTGTCTTGGGCTTCTTTTGTGGCTCAGCTGGTAAAGAATCCCCGCCTGCGATCTGGGAGACCTGGGTTGGGACGTTCTCCTGGAGAAGGGAACAGCTACCCACTCCAGTATTCTGGCCTGGAGAATTCCGTGGACTCGATAGTTCAGAGTCGGATACAGCTGAATGACTTTCACTTTCACTGTTGCTTTCTGCCATCAGAGTAGTGTCATCTGCATATCTGAGGTTATTGATATTTCTCCCAGCAATCTTGATTCCAGCTTATGCTTCATCCAGCCTGACATTTTACATGATTTATTTCTGACATTCGCATGATGACATTTCTGCATACAAGTCAAATAAGCAGGGTAAACAAGATACAGCCTTGATATATTCCTTTCCCAATTTTGATCCAGTGCCTTTTGCACATCCGTTTCTAATTGTTGTTTCTTGACCTGCATACAGGTTTCTCAGGAGGCAGGTAAGGTGGTCTAATATTCTCATCTCTTTAAGAATTTTCCACAGTTTGTTGTGATCCACATAGTCAAGGCTTTAGTGTAGTCAGTAAAGCAGATGTTTTTGGGAATTGTCTTGCTTTTTCTGTGGTCCAGCGGATGTCGACAATTTGATTTCTGGTTCCTCTGGTTTTTCTAAATCTAGCTTGTAAATCTGAAAGTTCTCTGTTCATGTACTGTTGAAGCTTAACTTGATGGATTTTGAGCATTACCTTGCTAGCATGTGAAATGAGTGCAATTGTGTGGTAGTTTGAACATTCTTTGGCATTGCCCTTCTTTGGGATTGGAATGAAAACTGACCTTTTCCAATCCTTTGGTCACTGCTGAGTTTTCCAAATTTGCTGACATATTGACAGCATCATCTTTTAGGATTTGAAATAGCTCAACTGGAATTCCATCACTTCCACTAGCTTTGTTCATACTGATGCTTCCTAAGGCCCACTTGACTTCACATTCCAGGTTGACTGGCTGTAGGTGAGTGAGTACACCATCGTGGTTATCTGGGTCATTAAGATCTTTTTGTACAGTTCTTCTGTGTATTCTTGCCACCTCTTCTTAATATCTTCTGCTTCTGTTAGGTTCATACCATTTCTGTCCTTTATTGTGCCCATCTTTGCATGAAATGTTCCCTTGGTATCTCTAATTTTCTTGATGAGATCTCTAGTCGTTCCCATTCTATTCTTTTCCTCTATTTCTTTGCATTGTTCTCTCAGGAAGGCTTTCTTATCTCTCCTTGCTATTCTGTGGAACTCTGCATTCAGGTGGTATATCTTTCCTTTTCGCCTTTGTCTTTCACATCTCTTCTTTTCTCAGCTATGTGTAAGGCCTCCCCAGACAGCCGTTTTCCCTTTTTGCATTTCTTTTTCTTGGGGATGATTTTGATCACCACCTCCTGCACAGTGTTACGAACCTCCATCCATGGTTCATCAGGCACTCTGTCTACCAGACTGATACATGTTTATGTATCAGTGTTGAGTGGTAATGGGCCCAAATCATTTAAGACATGTGGTAGGTATTCAGCAAACACGTACGCACTCTGAGTGAGTGCAAATGCAAATGGCAGGACAGATGTGGGAGCATAGGGCAGCAGAAAGAAGGCACTTGGAGGAGGCGGCTGGCATCTCCCCGAGCTATTGCATGGCCACCATGCAGGCAGTGGGACTTATGAAGCATAGTGGTTGTCCACGTGGGCTCTGAACTCAGACTGTATGTTCTAGTGGTTCCTCTATCTCATGCTGGCCCTGTGACCTTGGGGGAGCTTGTGAGACCTTCCTGAGCCTCAGTTTCTTCATCTGTAAAATGCCTACTAAGAAGTTATTTAACTCATAGGATTATCATGGGATGTAAAAGACAAACCATGTATATGCCGAGTTCAGTGTCAATATAGGGGAGGCAATGAGTCAACCTTGGCCATCACCATCTGTCCTTCTAAGAATAAGAAGCCCAGTGGGGCCAAAGGGAAGATCCCAGCAGAATTGGCACAAGAGGCCTGAGGCATGCACCAGGACAGTTCTATCAAAGCCTGACACCGGATGACAAAGTAGCTTCCCAAGCTTGAAGGAACCTCCCCTCCTTGGGCTCAGCCCCCTGCTTCATAAATATGTTTCATTCAAACCCAGTCATGAATGACTCACTTCAGGACCCACTGGTTGCCTAGCAGAGTTGGGGGCAGGGGTCTAGGGAGACCTGGAGGCTTAAGATCTGTTTTGACTTGATGATTATTGATCCTTCCCAAATTTCACACAACATTAGGCTGAGGTTTCTGTCACACGTTTATTAATGCCAGAATGAAAGCTTCCTCCAGGCTTCTCTTTACTTTTCACTGATACCCAGTGACAGTCTCACTGGGTGATGCTGTGGAGTGTGAATCCATGAAAACTATCAGTTACACAGGACTAGAAGGTTCTTCAGCCAACTGGATGCAGGACAAAGAGCATCAAGAGGAGGATGGCCACTTGCCATCCCATCCTGACCCTGTCTCAGGTGTCGTCCCCATTCTCTGGGACCCAGTTCAGCCATCTATAAAAGATATTTTGAAGGTTTTATGTACTTCCAAATGGTAATACTTCTAATATACTGATTTTAAAACCTAACCAAGTGATATGTTAGTTGGAAATGTATTTCAAGATAGAACTACATATATTAAACCAGTTATTTTGAAACCAGTGCTTTGAAACTCAGCAGGTAAATCTCTGTTAATTAATTCACCCATTCATTCACTTAACTGATGTACACCAAATGCCTACTCTACCAGGCACTTTGCGCTGGAGAAAGATTGGACAATAGTGGTAAATAATACAGACGTAGTAGTAAATGATACAAACATGGTCTTTGCCAATAATGGAGCTCATTTCCAACTGGGAGAGATAACAGTTATCAGTTCAGTTCAGTCGCTCAGTCATGTCTAACTCTTTGCAACCCCATGAACTGCAGCACGCCAGGCCTCCCTGTCCATCACCAACTCCCAGAGTTTACCCAAACCCATGCCCATTGAGTCAGTGATACCATATAACCATCTCGTCTTCTGTTGTCCCCTTCTCCTCCTGCCCTCAATCTTTCCCAGCATCAGGGTCTTTTCCAGTGAGTCAGTTCTTTGCATCAGGTGGCCAAAGTATTGGAGTTTCAGCTTCAACATCAGTCCTTCCAGTGAACACCCAGGACTGCTCTCCTTTAGGATGGACTGGCTGGATCTCCTTGCAGTCCAAAGGACACTCAAGAGTCTTCTCCAACACCACAGTTCAAAAGCATCAATTCTTCAGCGCTCAGCTTTCTTTATAATCCAACTTTCACATCCATACATGACTACTGGAAAAACCATAGCCTTGACTAGATGGACCTTTGTTGACAAAGTAATGTCACTGCTTTTTAATATGCTATCTAGGTTGGTCATAACTTTCCTTTCAATCATTGCAAGTACAAGCAGTGTTATAAGAACTAGGACTCTATATGATAAAATGAGAGAACACAGAAAAAATACCTAGTCCAGTGGAAGAAAGACTTAACGGTTAACCTATGTTTGAGTTAAAGGAAAAATACATTATTTACAACCATAAATTGCATATATTGATTGCCTCCTTGTATGGAGAATGATTCATGAGTTGGGAAATGCAAACTCAAGTCAAATTCTTCCACTTCCCTGCTAAGTAATTTTTATCTGAATATGTTGTGATGATTTTATTAAAAACAAAAAGGAAGTCCTAGTTAGAGTGGAAAAAGCTGTATTAAGTATAAGGAAAATAGTATTACAGACTTGTAATGTCATGTGCTGCCCGGCAGTGCCCCCGTAGGATACAGTCACAAAGCATCTTTAGTTTTGTCTTCTAACCCCTTTGTACTTGTTGAATAATATTACGGTATTAGTTTCTTCTCTGCCCCTGTAGAAATATACAGTGGCTTTTCTGGTGACCATTAGGTAATTAAAGGCCAACACTGACTTAATGTAACAATAACCAGCTCTTCAGTCTCCACTAAGAGGAGAGTCTGCGGTTCCCCCGATTAGGGCTGGAGTTATCTTGGCAGCCGAAGACGGTCAGCGACGCTTGCTTGCTTTCTCTCTCTCACTTGCCTCCTCTCCAGCGTTTATCTGTTTTTTCCAGCCTCTCTGGGGCTGGAGTGTGCATGAGGAGGTGGGAAACATAGAAAGGTCAGGGAAGGTCTGGCTTGATTGGCATCGTCATGACATGACCTAGCTTCAGTGACCCAGGTGGAGTTAGAGCTAGCTCGCTGCATGAGCGCATGCTAATGGTCTTCTCAGACCAGCTCCCGTTCCTAAGCATCCTCCTCTGCAGCCCTTCATGTGGGTGGCGGCATCCCTGTTTCCCGTGTTGGCTCACTTTTTCCATCACTCTCACGATTCCTCCAACGTCCTTCTGGTGCGATGCCTTCACCCTTCCAGGCAGCCCTGTTCTTCAGATCTTCAGACAAGCTTGATGGCTGACACTTACATGGCACTTACAGTGTGCTGTCTTACCCACTTTTACAGTGTGTATTATCACGTGATTGTCGTCCCTGTTTTACAGGTAAAGAAACTAAGCCTTAGAAATCTTAAGGAAGGTGTCCAGGATCTCGTAGCTGGAAAGTGGAGGGGCCATGATTTGAGCTCACACAGCCTGTCTTAGAGTCCTTCTTTGAACAGCTATTTTGTTCTTCATCCTCATGCTGGTTTTCTTTGGCTCGTCATCCTGGGCCACGGAGAAACTGCAATTCGCAAAGACGTGTGCACCCCAGTGTTCATGGCAGCACTGTTTATAATAGCTAAGATATGGAAGGGACCCAAGTGTCCATAGGAGACGAATGGATAAAGAAGGTGTGATGCACACACACCACGGTGGAACATTACTCTAAAAAGGAATGAAATAATGCCATTTGTAGCAAACACGGATGGACCTAGAGATTATCATACTAAGTGATGCAAGTCAGACAAAGACAAATACTATGTGGTATCAGTTGAATGTGAAATCTAAAAAACTGCCACTAGTGAACTTATGAAACATAAAAAGATGAACAGACACGGAAAGCAAACTTATGGTCACCAAAGGGTTGGGGAGGGATGAATAGGAGTTTGGAATGAACAGACACATGGTACTGTATATAAAATAGACAACAAGCACTTATTGTATACCAGAGGGAACTATATTCAAATCTTGTCATAACCTATAATAGAGAATCTGAAAAAGAATATATGTAAATACAAATTTACATATGAATATGTTATATATCAGAGAAGGCAATGGCACCCCACTCCAGTACTCTTGCCTGGAAAATCCCATGGATGGAGGAGCCTGGTGGGCTGCAGTCCATGGGGTCGCTGAGGGTCGGACACGACTGAGCGACTTCACTTTCACTTTTTACTTTCGTGCATTGGAGAAAGAAATGGCAACCCACTCTAGTGTTCTTGCCTGGAGAATCCCAGGGACTGGGGAGCCTGGTGGACTGCCGTCTATGGGGTCGCACAGAGTCGGACACGACTGAAGCGACTTAGCAGCAGCAGCATGTTATATATAGTTCAGTTCATTAAATATATATAATTTTATATTTGCATATATATAAATATAACACACACACATACATGTAACTAAATCACTTTGCTGTACACTTGAAACTAAGACAGTATTGTAAATCAAATATACTTCAATTTTAAAAAAATGTAAAAAAAGTCATTTGTCATTCCCCTGATGGAACTGAGGAGTTAAATGGTTCGCTCACTGGTATCTAGCGACCCACATGAGCTACTGGAGTGATCTATCTTAAACTCATTTTGATGTCTGATGTGTGTCACTTTGGAGTCTCAACTAGATTTTCAGTTTCTCATCCAGCTGCAGAGTTCAATTATGCACTGTCTTTGAACCTCTTGTTTTCTCACCTGTAGCATAGTGATGATAACTCTTCTGTATATTATACATGGTTACTGTAGAGATCAACTCATGAATCTGGAATTGCTTAGATAAATCAAAAATTTCTAAAAGCAGTGTGAACATGGTTTGGACAGCTGCAACTCTTCCCTCTGCCCTTATCTCTCTCTGGAGATTTGCTTGGTTTATTTTCCTTCTCTGGGACTTTCCTCTACCATCTCTCCATATATGAATCTAATGTGGTCTGCGGGTGTCAGTTCTGAAGTGTCTTGTTCCATGAACATTTCTTCAGCTTTTAACTCCCAGTCGTTTGCTGTACCTGTTGAAAGTTTAATTCTGCCTACGTTTACAACAGTTGTTTTATATACTTTTCCCAGGAAAAACTTTAAGAAAATGCTCATCATCTTGACTATCACCATCCTCATTTTCAACCTGATAGCTACCTACTTTTTGCCAGACACTTTAAGAGATTATATTGGGGACTTGAGATACTTTGGCAAAATCTATATGTGCAAACCAATTACATAGATGAGATCACTGAGAATTGCTGAGGTTAAGAGATCTTCCAAAGCAACACAACTGTAAGGATATGTAACTGAGTCATCAGTACTTGTTTATTCCAAGTCCAGTGATCTTTAATTTTATTATATTTAATAGCAACAGCAAACCATAGCCACCATTGTCATCATCATTCCCATTCCACTGTACCTCTCAAAACAACTTTGTCCCCCCTTCAGAGCTCAAAACTGGCACAGGTTGAGTTTGTTGTGTTGCATGCAGAGTATTTATAAAGTTGAGTTAACAATGTTGCATTCCCGTACTAAAACAAATATTGAGGGTGTACTACATTTTAGTCAGTACTTTAAGCACCAATGTTATGACAGTTAACAAAATAGACAATACATTTTTATTTATTTAGCTAACATTTGGAATGGTTAAGAGGAGACCGGGCTTCCCAGATGGTACTAGTGGTAAAGAATGTGCCTGCCAATGCAGGAGACACAGGAGATGTGGGTTCGATCCCTGGATCAGGAAGATCCCCTGGAGAAGGAAATGGCACCCGACTCTAGTATTCTTACTTCGAAAATTCCTTGGGCAGAGGAGCCTGGCAGGCTACAGTCCATGGGGCCTCAGAGAGTCAGAGATGACCAAGCGACTAAGCAGCAACAACAAGTGCAAACAAATAAGAAAATAAATATATAACACATTGGCAGCAGTGATATGTTTGATAAAGAAAAGTAAAACTGAGCAATGCAATAGAATATGAGCACACAAAGAAGCATCCTGTTTTGTTTTGTTTTTTTTTTTAAACTCTGTATAGGCATCTTGCTTCCCTGGTAGCTCAACTGGTAAAGAATCCACCTGTAATGCAGGAGACTTTGGTTTGATTCCTGGGACGTGAGGATTCCCTGGAGAAGGGATCGGGTACCTACTCCAGTATTCTTGGGCTTCCCTGGTAGCCCAGATGGTAAAGAATCCTCCTGCAATGCGGGAGACCTAAGTTCAATCTGTGGGTTGGGACGATCCCCTGGAAGATGGCATGGCAACCCACTCCATTCTTCTTGCCTGGAGAATCCCCATGGACAGAGGAGCCTGGCAGGCTGCAGTCCATGGAGTCACAAAGAGTTGAACACGACTGAGCGACTAAGTATAGCAGAGGCCTCTCAGTCACCTTCCAACAGCCTTCCTAAGAAGATTTGCCAATATTATGCCTTTTATACAGATGAGGAAAGCTCCAGGTCACTTACTTGCTACCACTTCTGTGTCACCATGGCCACCTCCCTTTGACGTGACTCCCTACAGAAACTTGGACTCATAGTGGTACGGTTTTCACGGTGTTATTGAAACTTGAAAGATTTTTAGATGTGATAGCTCAGATGATTATTGAGCATATATTCACTTTCCATCTACCACTGTGAGTCGGGAATATTTTCCTGTCCCATTGAAGCTGATCTTGTGCATCTGACTTACTTGACCAGTGAGATGTTAGCAGGTGCGACACCCAAAAAAGCCTGAAATATGCTTGCACAGAGGAGTTTCTTTCTTGTGCTTTCCTCAATGTCCCATTTAGCTCGCTGGTCCAAAGAGGATGCGAAGCCTGTGAAGCAGACCTGAACTCAACCTATTGTTTTGCAGCCAAGGGAACCCCAGCCTGAATAATCTGACCCTCATTTGACCCACAGTGAAAGTCACTCACTCGCATCTGACTTTTTGCAACCCCATGGCCTGTAGCCTGCCAGGCTCCCCTGTTCATGGAATTCTCCAGGCAAGAATACTGGAGTGGGTAACCATTCCCTTCTCCAGGGGATCTTCCCAACCTAGGGATCAAAGCTGGGTCTCCTGCACTGGAAGCAGATTCTTGACTATCTGAGTCACCAGGGTTCCTTTGACCCACAGGCACATGAATAAGTACAATCTTGAATGAAAAAAAAAAAAATTTGGAGTGGTTCTTAATGGCAGTACCTGGCTAATGCTAGAATCAAGTATTAAATCTCAGCTTGCCCTTTCTTTCCTTAACTTTTAGACTCTCAGGTCCTTCATCTGTAAAATGGCCATAAAAAAACAAACTTCATGGAGTTGCCTTGAGGAGTAAATCAGATGATCCATGTGAAGCACCCAACATGATAGACGCTTGATGAGATTTCTCTCAATGTTCCGAAGCTTTGAGTATGCTTCCTGGTTGCCTTCTAGAAGTACTCAGGCAAGCTCAGCTCCCCTGACGTGGGCTCTGGCCAGGTTTTCTGGACTGCTTTGTCTTGTTCCTGCTGATTTCATCAGTCTTCATTCCTCTACCTCCGTAGTGCCTCCAACACTTCTTCCTTTTTGCTTGAGACATTTCAATAAGTATGTAGCACTAGTAGGATAGTCCATGGTGGCGTTAGAGCCTTCACTATGTGTTTATACTTACGCTGCATTATCTTAATTATGATGATGCAAGGGAGGGAGTATGGGGGATTTAGAAAGAAAACTGTACAGAAAAATACTTCGTGAGAAATAACCCACAGTTAGTGGACGACAGGCCTGCAATTGTGGTTCTAATTGAAAATGGCACTATTAATATAATACTTATTCTATATCATAAAAAAGGCACTTTTTGCAGTTACCCAATTCCACATGAAATTAACATCCTGTGACATTTCCCGTAAATGGTTCATTTGCACACGTCGGTGGAAACAATTAGCTTGGACGTGAATGAGGGCTGTGACTGAAGGATAAGGTAGGGAGGGTCAGGCACATTCAGAAAGATAAGAGTGAGAAAACGGATCCAGACTCTGCAGAGGATGGGGAAACAGTGGAGCTCAGAGTGGGCAGCATTTGTGCTATCTAGGAAGAGCAGTGAAACTTGAAGAATTGGACTTACTTATGAGCCAGAGCCACAGAGACATTCGTGATAAGTTCACTGAGCAGGTAAGTATAAATATTTGTATGAGTTGTGTTTACTTAAGTTTCAAGTTCAGTCATCTGCAAACCCTTCTGCTCGTGAAGCCAATGCCCTCCTTGGCTGTCTGCCTGCACCCTCTAGTCCTGCCTAAATCCCAGAGTCTGGGTCATGGCCCTTCCCAACAGTTCTGCCCTGCTGTTGCCGCTCCCTTGGATGATGGTGAGATGGAATTTTTTCATGCCATGACATTTTTTTTTCCATTTCTGTAACATATTTTTTGGAGAAGGCAATGGCAACCCACTCTAGTACTCTAGCCTGGAAACTCCCATGGACGGAGGAGCCTGGTAGGCTGCAGTCCATGGGATCGTGAAGAGTCAGACACCACTGAGTGACTTCACTTTCACTTTTCACTTTCCTGCATTGGAGAAGGAAATGGCAACCCACTCCAGTGTTCTTGCCTGGAGAATCCCAGGGACGGGGGAGCCTGGTGGGCTGCCATCTATGGGGTCGCACAGAGTCAGACACGACTGAAGCGACTTAGCAGCAGCAGCAACATATGTTTTAATTTAGTTCTGTAGACAAGCTGATCCTGGTAAGAAAAGCATCAGTGACAAGTCATCCTTTTATAATTGAAAAGGGGAACATTTAGGCAACCTTTGACCCTATCAGGATGTAGTTAACCCTGAAACCATAGACTTATATATCATTCCCAAGGAGAACAGCTAGGACGCAACAAGACTTCTCTCAGAGCCTCCAGTTTAGATCTAAGTCCAATCATTCCTATCCATTTCTATTCCCTGAATATGTATGTTTTCAAGTATAAATCTTGTTTTCTATTTCCTTCAACATTGTCCAGTTGAGATCTGTGTTTTCCTTTGTCTGCACTTACAGAGACTTCTCAAATAAATGTATAGACACTAGAATTGAACTTGGGGTAGTGTCTTGATGCCATCAGTGTCAAGTATTGGGATCCTGAACACAATTTGAATTCTAAGCTTAATCTTTTCTTCTACAAAAAGCAATTTATCCAAGTGCTTACCCCATATGTTTGTTGTGAGTATTAAATTGGAAAATTTAGATAAAATGCTTAGCACAGTTACCGGCACATGCTGAGTGGCTCGATACATCTCAACTCTTTTTATCAGTACTGTCATTATGTCATTATTTTCCCTAGGAACCTCTTCCACACTGACAGTCACATTGATCTTCCTTAAGTAGTCCTCTGACACTGCCACTCTTCTGATCAAAATCCACATGTACAAGTGATCTTCCCTACTATACAGACTAAAGTTCAGGTGCTTAACTTGGTATCCAGGTCCCTTGTCCCTTCCTGATGTGGGCACTGCATCTTTCTCACCTTATCTGTAACAGCATCCCTCTAGGATCACTGAACTCTAGCCATACTAAGTGACTCATCATGTTTTGAAATGAAGATGCTCTTTGTATATGCCACCTGGGAAAACCCTCTCATCCTTCTTGATATACCATACCCAGCATCTAAGTAAAGTTTCGGTCCCTGTGCTTTGCAGGGGAAGGCTAAAATCATCAGAGAGGTAGCTATCTCTCTCTACTTGGCCTTCTAGGTGTGAACTCCACATCCTCCTCTTAATTTTTTTTTTTGCTTGAATCACCAGTTAATTGAATAATTTGTTTTGATGCCCAATCCACCTTAGTCCAGCTTTAATTTAACATCTTGGTGTAATTTATTGTATTGTAAGGTCTTTGGGAAGGGTCTCTAAAATATCACGTGGATGATCTGCTTCATGCAAGTTTGTTCCTAACTCATATCCATGAACCTTTGGTCATTCTAGTCTGTAATTGCTGGAGATGTGTATGTCTTTCTTCTACTTTCTTCCTTTGTGTTCCATTTGGGGAAGACTCTTGAGAGTCCCTTGGACTGAAAGGAGATCAAATCTGTCCATCCTGAAGGAAATCAGTCCTGAATATTCATTAGAAGGACTGGTGCTGAAGCTGAAACTCCAATACTTTGGCCACCTGATGCGAGGAAATGACTCCTTGGAAAAGACCCCGATGCTGGAAAAGATTGACGGGAGGAGAAGGGGACAACAGAGGATGAGATGGTTGGGTGGCATCACTGACTCAATGGTCACGAGTTTGAACAAGGTCCAGGAGTTGATGATGAACAGGGAAGCCTGGCGTCCTGCAGTCCATGGGGTCACAAAGAGTCGGACATGACTGAGCTACTGAACTGACTGACAGCTCAGGAGGTAGATGCTCCGGCCATGGAAAGAGGCAGGTGGGAGTCTGTGGTCTTCCCTCTTGTCAATGTCTTTCTTTCTCAGGCACCATGAGTTTATTACACACCAGTGGAGACTTGCCAGTTTACTGCCCAATTGATGACTTGCTGTATTATATCTCTAGTTTCTTCTACTTAGAACCAGATGATGGACCAATTGTTTCTGAGCCCAGATGTGTGGACAAGAGGGTTTGTATCTGTGTGTGTGTCAGAGGGCTGAAAAAAGGAGATTAGGAACAGCACCTTCCCAATCTCCTAACTATAAGTACAAGGCAAATTTCTTTGGGTTTCTACTGAGGATAAGATAATTCAAATTATGATTGGTTTCTTCCTCTGTAATTATTGAAAGGGACTTAGAATTAAAATGAGAACCTCAAGTTGTAAATTCACTGAATAATGGATTTTTGGGTTATCGTTGGGCTGCCTGGCTTTTAGTTCACCTTTCCTTTTTAATACTTGAATCTCTTCTGTATTATTTTTGGAATGTGACACTTCTGCCTACTTCTAGTTTCAGAGGACTTGCCACCTCCATTAGCTCTTCTTTCCATAGTTAGAAAGATTTGTCATGTGTGGGCTTATAAAATAATGAGTATTGCTATTATGATGGTTATTGATATTATTATTCTTAAGACCATGGCTCTTGGTGCCAGACAGATCTGCATTTGAATCCCAGGCACCCCACTTACCATCTAGGTTACCTTAGTCTAGAGGTTCTCAAGCAGGGGTGACTTTGTCCCTCAAGAAGTAGTGAGACATATCTGGACATACTTTGCTGCTGTTGCTGCTAAGTCGCTTCAGTCATGTCTGACTCTGTGCGACCCCATAGATGGCAGCCCAACAGACTCCTCCGTCCCTGGGATTCTCCAGGCAAGAACACTGGAGTGGGTTGCCATTTCCTTCTCCAATGCATGAAAATGAAAAGTGAAAGTGAAGTTACTCAGTCGTGTCCAACTCTTCACAACCCCATGGACTGCAGCCCACCAGGCTCCTCCATCCATGGGATTTTCAGGCGAGAGTCCTGGAGTGGGTTGCCATTGCCTTCTTAGGTTTATTACAACTCAACGAGGAGACTCAGATCAGTCGTTCAGTCGTGTCCGACTTTGCAACCCCATGAATTGCAGCACACCAGGCCTCACTGTCCATCACGAACTCCCAAAGTTCACTCAGACTCACGTCCATCGAGTCAGTGATGCCATCCAGCCATCTCATCCTCTGTCATCCCCTTCTCCTCTTGCCCCCAATCCCTCCCAGCATCAGAGTCTTTTCCGATGAGTCAACTCTTCGCATGAGGTGGCCAAAGTACTGGAGTTTCAGCTTTAGCATCATTCCTTCCAAAGAAATCCCAGGGCTGATCTCCTTCAGAATGGACTGGTTGGATCTCCTTGCAGTCCAAGGGACTCTCAAGAGTCTTCTCCAACACCACAGTTCAAAAGCATCAATTCTTCGGTGCTCAGCCTTCTTCACACATCCTCCTTCACACATCCTTCACACATTCTCCAACTCTCACATCCATACATGACCACAGGAAAAACCATAGCCTCAACTAGATGAACCTTTGTTGGCAAAGTGATGTCTCTGCTTTTGAATATGCTATCTAGGTTGGTCATAACTTTCCTTCCAAGGAGTAAGCATCTTTTAATTTCATGGCTGCATGAGGGGACTGCTAGCATCTAATTCACAATGGCCAAGGATGCTGTTAAATATCCTACAACATACATATGACAACATATGGTTCCCACAACAAAGAGTTATCCAGCTCCAAATGTCAATAATGCTAAGATTGAGAAACCTGTCTTAAGAACCTTAAGTGCCTGAGAGTCAGTTTTTCCATCTGTAAATTAGAAAGTTGGGTAGAGTTTACTTCACAGCATCATTGAGAATTACATGAACTTACATCTGCAAAGTTCTTTAGCAGGTACCTGGCCCAGTGTAAGCACCAAAAATACAAACAAACAAAAAAGCCCTTGTGGTTATTATGCATATATTGCATGTATCATGGTGCATGGGGCATAGTTACAGTAATAAGGATGTTAAACATTGATATTATAAGTACTAGTAATACTACAGCCCTTCACATAGTCAAAGGCAGCTTGCTTAACTTATTTATAGTGTCTCATTGTTCCTTATGAGTCCGTTACAAGCTTTCATATTAGTCTAGCTTCTCATATCTGCATCTGTTCTACTTTGCTAATTATATCCTTGATGTAACATTCAGATCTCAATACATTTCTCTAGGTGGGGTCTGGGCAATGCACAGTAGGGATTGCTATTCTTCTCTCAATGGTCACCTTACCATTAACTTACATTGAAATCTCTGATGCCCAAACTAGTGAATGGAAGTGACAAGAGAGGGAGAAAGGACACCAAGCTGAATGTGTGTTTATAAAATGTATGTTATTGGTGCAGACTCCAGAAGACCTCCTTGGACACCCATGTCTTTTTAAAATATTGATTTATTTGGCTGCACCCAGTCTTGTTGCGGCATGTAGGATCTTCAGTCTTCCCTGCAGCACATGGAGCCTTTAGCTGTGGCATGCAGGATATAACCCAGGCCCCCTGCACCAGGAGCATGGAATCTCAGCCACTGGACCATCAGGGAGGTCCCTGGACACCCACATCTAATCTGGCATGCAGGGTCCACATTCTAGAGATTTAAATCAGAATGTGACTGATAAGAGCTGAACTGTGAAGAAGGAGAGGCCGACTCGGGGGAGAAATAGCAAGGGTTGTTTGTGATTCTGCAGTACCCCTTATCAGAACGGTGACTGGTGTGTGAGCCCCCTTCCAGGGTCGCCAGGGTTGCGACTGGATGAGCTGAGTTGGGGAGTTCTATCATCGCCTTTCTGCCTCTTTCTTTTATCACATTTCTCTACTTCATTGTGCACATCTAGCAAAATGAGAGTGTTCCTCAAGACCCATCCGCCCGTGCATACAGGCTCCCTGTACAGATGGCTCCCTAGGATGGATCTCTATTATTTCACCAAAAAACATCAGAGGAGGAATTTGTTCTGCTCCACTAAAGACATGATTTCCAGCTCTCTCTCTTGCTTTCGCTCAGTTTTTTTGGCTGCTCCCTGGGAAAAGGATAGAAAGAAAAAGAGGCATCCATAATACTTAGCTGAGCCAGTTTAACCAGGACTAAATAAGAAAGAGGAAGATAATTCAGGATTATCTAGCTGTGGAATAAAAATAGTTCCTAAGATGCACATGTGAGCCTGTGCAGCTCTCCAGAGGCGCCTGGGACAGCCCCACCATTCCACAGACTGATTCTTTCTCTGCTTCTACCACATCCTTCTGGTGTTTCTCTCTTCATTTGCAGCAGTAGTTAAGATCAGAGTTAGGCCAGCTCGGACTCCAGGTCAGCCTCTGCTCTATATGGAAATACTAATGTCACCTACTTTCCAGGCTGGTGGTGAGTGGCATAAACACTCAACAAGTCAACAAGATGAGTTTATGGTATACCTAGTATGCTTATTTAAATATTTCTTATAGATACCCTCATCTCTATTTACTACATGACAAAATAACCAAGGTTCAGAGAGGCATGGCCATTGTGCTCAAGGATGAGCAGATGTTAAGAAGTTCAGGGTTTGAACCTCAGTATGATGATAAAATCATTTTACATCATGTTTTTAGCATGTGGTCTTGTCTTACTTCTTTGTGTGTGTACTATCTCCCATGAATCTCATAGGAAGTTTTATTTTCTGAGGCTCAGAGAAGCCTGTTGAGGTGTTCAAAGTCATGCAGCAGCTGGGCTGGAGGTGAAGATCTGGTCTTCTTCCTCTAGATCTGCTGAGTTTTCCATTCAGGATTCCCTGCTATCCCCTCCCACCGGGGTTGCTCTCTAGTGTGCTTGCATTTTTGTGTGGTGGTGGCATATAATCATGCATAATAAAGCAAGCCTGCTCTAACTGTCATGTAGAAATGGGAAGCTGAAATTATAAGTCATTAAATGGAAAATCCAGAGCCTTATAGTAACGCCGACTCAGCTTCAATCTATTATTGTCTATATATTTAGCCTGTCTATTTTTAAGAGTTTAATGTTGAGAAATAGGACATATTTATAATGCAGATGCATTCTTTTCACTCCAAAACCCCTCCATTTGCTACAGTAGACTTACATGTGTTTAAATTTATAACCACCTTTTTGTACTGGGAAAATTTGTCCTTAAAGGAACATGGGTGGAAAATCTGCCATTTGAAGAGGTAAGAAGCATCCAGGTTCCATCATCCACTCTTCCACATCAGGATGGGTCAGTAATGCGCCTGTGTCACCGGATGTATCCAGCATCTGCTCTTCCACATCAGCGTGGGTCAGTTATACACCTGTGTCACCAGGTGTATTCACCATCCGCTCTTCCACATCAGCGTGGGTCAGTTATACACCTGTGTCACCGGGTGTATCCACCATCCGCTCTTCCACATCAGCATGGGTCAATAATGCGCCTATGTCACCGGGTGTATCCACCATCCGCTCTTCCACATCAGCGTGGGTCAGTTATGTGCCTGTGTCACCAGGTGTATTCACCATCTGATCTTGCACATCAGCGTGGGTCAGTAATGCGCCTGTGTCACCGGGTGTATTCACCATCCGCTCTTCCACATCAGGATGGGTCAGTTATGCACCTGTGTCACCGGGTGTATTCACCATCCGCTCTTCCACATCAGCGTGGGTCGGTTATGCGCCTGTGTCACTGGGTGTATTCACCATCCGCTCTTCCACATCAGCGTGGGTCGGTTATGCGCCTGTGTCACTGGGTGTATTCACCATCTGCTCTTCCACATCAGCGTGGGTCAGTTACGCACCTGTGTCACCCGGTGTATCCACCATCCGCTCTTCCACATCAGGATGGGTCAGTTATGCGCCTGTGTCACCAGGTGTATTCACCATCTGCTCTTCCACATCAGCGTGGGTCAGTTATACACCTGTGTCACCGGGTGTATCCACCATCCGCTCTTCCACATCAGCGTGGGTCAATAATGCGCCTGTGTCACCGGGTGTATCCACCATCCGCTCTTCCACATCAGCGTGGGTCAGTTATGCGCCTGTGTCACCGGGTGTATTCACCATCTGATCTTGCACATCAGCATGGGTCAGTTATGCGCCTGTGTCACCGGGTGTATTCACCATCCGCTCTTCCACATCAGGATGGGTCAGTAATGCACCTGTGTCACCGGGTGTATCCACCATCTGCTCTTCCACATCAGCGTGGGTCAGTTATACACCTGTGTCACCGGGTGTATTCACCATCCGCTCTTCCACATCAGCGTGGGTCAGTTATACACCTGTGTCACCGGGTGTATCCACCATCCGCTCTTCCACATCAGCGTGGGTCAGTTATGCGCCTGTGTCACCAGATGTATTCACCATCTGATCTTCCACATCAGCGTGGGTCAGCTATGCACCTGTGTCACTGGGTGTATGCACCATCCGCTCTTCCACATCAGCGTGGGTCAGTTATGCGCCTGTGTCACCAGGTGTATTCACCATCTGATCTTGCACATCAGCGTGGGTCAGTAATGCGCCTGTGTCATCAGGTGTATCCACCATCCGCTCTTCCACATCAGCGTGGGTCGGTTATGCACCTGTGTCACCGGGTGTATCCACCATCCGCTCTTCCACATCAGGATGGGTCAGTTATGCGCCTGTGTCACCAGGTGTATCCACCATCCGCTCTTCCACATCAGCGTGGGTCAGTAATGCGCCTGTGTCACCGGATGTATCCACCATCCGCTCTTCCACATCAGGATGGGTCAGTTATGCACCTGTGTCACCGGGTGTATTCACCATCCGCTCTTCCACATCAGCGTGGGTCGGTTATGCACCTGTGTCACCTGGTGTATCCACCATCCACTCTTCCACATCAGCGTGGGTCAGTAATGCGCCTGTGTCACCGGGTGTATCCACCATCCGCTCTTCCACATCAGGATGGGTCAGTTATGTGCCTGTGTCACCGGTGTATTCACCATCTGCTCTTCCACATCAGCGTGGGTCAGTTATGCGCCTGTGTCACCAGGTGTATTCACCATCTGATCTTGCACATCAGTGTGGGTCAGTAATGCGCCTGTGTCACCGGGTGTATGCACCATCCGCTCTTCCACATCAGGATGGGTCAGTTATACACCTGTGTCACCGGGTGTATCCACCATCCACTCTTCCACATTAGGATGGGTCAGTTATGCACCTGTGTCACCGGGTGTATTCACCATCCGCTCTTCCACATCAGCGTGGTTGGTTATGTGCCTGTGTCACTGGGTGTATCCACCATCCGCTCTTCCACATCAGGATGGGTCAGTTATGTGCCTGTGTCACCGGTGTATTCACCATCTGATCTTGCACATCAGCGTGGGTCAGTTATACACCTGTGTCACCGGCTGTATCCACCATCTGCTCTTCCACATCAGGATGGGTCAGCTATGCACCTGTGTCACCGGGTGTATTCCCCATCTTCTTTTCCAGATCAGCATGGGTCAGTTATACACCTGTGTCACCGGGTGTATTCACCATCCGCTCTTCCACATCAGTGTGGGTCAGTAATGCACCTCTGTCACTGGGTGTATCCACTATCCGCTCTTCCACATCAGCGTGGGTCAGCTATGCACCTGTGTTACCGGGTGTATTTTTCATGCCTCTCATTTGATTCCTAGTCAGTCCTGGGTTTTCGTTGGAAGGACTGATGCTGAAGCTGAAATTCCAGTATTTTGGCCACCTGATGTGAAGAGCTGACTCATTTAAAAAGACCCTGATGCTGGGAAAGATTGAAGGCAGGAGGAGAAGGGGATGACAGAGGATGAGATGCTGGATGGCATCACCGACTCAATGGACATGGGTCTGGTGATGGACAGGGAGGCTTGGCAAGCTGTGGTTCATGGGGTCACAAAGAGTCGGACACGACTGAGCGACTGAACTGACTGAACTGAGTATACACTGTGAAATGGTTTTTCCCTTCATTAAGCAAGCATAGCCCAACCTTGAAAGCTCTGAATGGATATGTTATCACCCATATTGCCACTGGAGAGAGACACCTCAGTTTCAGGTGGTTGTTATTTCTGGGATTATTCTCACTATCCTTAATATGGTCTAAAGGGAAGCTGACTGATAAGGGATTCCTTTCATCTGCTCCAGTGTGAAAGTCAGTTCATTAAACCATGTTTATTGGTCCCATTCCAAAACAAGCCATGGTGTGGTATGTGAAGCTGTTTGCCTAGCTCTGCTGTTTATAGGCTATCTGACCCTTGGAAATTAATTAACCTTGTTGTGTTTCCCTTACCCAGTTGTAAGATGGAAATGCATCCGTCAGTCATTGCCACAATAAAGCTACATAAAAAACAACTGTGAAACCTCAGTGGCATCCAGTAATAAACAGGGATTTGTCAAGTGTCTGTGGATTAGATGGAGTGTTTTGCTCATCATGGATGGATGGCTTGGCATCTACAGATTGGCTGGTGTCAGTGACCTGAGCTATAGGAGTAGAGTGAGTCCACTCCATGATAAAAAGCTATGAATCTACTCTATGTCCACCACCTTTCTTGGACCAATAGGCTCCCTGAGACACATGTTCCTCATGGAGGTGGCAGGTATAAATGTGTGAGCCTGCATACGTGATGCCTCTTGAAGCCTGTGTTCATAACTGGTGCACACCGACGACTACCGACATACTCTCAGACAAAACAAGTCACAGGACTGAATGCAAATCAAAGGACAATGAAGTACACTCCATCCACAATGAAGTTAAAACAATAGGTGGGTGCAAGGAGTGGTGAAGTTCATTTACCATAGTCATTAGGAGAATTATATCCAACCAGGGCTTGTTTACTTTCACATGGTACCTGGTGCATTATAAACACTCCAGAATGGTAACTGTCATTGTTCTTATGATTATATGACTAATGAGATTTCTTGGCAAGTTACGATGCTGCATTTAGGTGACCCTCAGTAATGGATCAACCAGAAACATCCAAGCTAACTCTCTGGGGGAAAACTAAGACCAGGAGGAGGTAAAATTTGGGGGAAGGAAGGGAATAGGGGTAAGAGAGTGGGATTCTCCCTTCCATGCCAACCAGCTGCCAGAAAGACAACATCCTCTTGTCTTTGGCTCAGCATCCTCTGCTCTGGGCTAAAAATGGTGGAACTAGAGCTTCATGAGCAACAGATCTGTCTCTCTGTCTTTCCCTCTTTTTCTATGTACATATACAAAATCCCATGTTTGCCACAGTATGACTTACATTCAGGATATTGCAGGTCAAAGCACACACCTGATGAGCTTGAAAGGACAAGATATAAGAATAGACGGAGGACAGTGAGCAGAGGCTTGATTTCCAGGCTTGATGGAAATAATAACCACACACAGGTCCTGGATTATGGCTGGGAAAATCTCAGGTGTAGCCATGGGGTTTGGCTGACATGGGGTGCAAGCCCTGGGAGTAGCTAAAGTCAGAGATGATGGTCAGATTTATACATCAGAGCACAGTAGGGAGTTAACATTCACCATCCTTTGTCACAGGTCATGAGTTACCCAATAGGGAAATGGAGAACCTAGTTTGTATTAAGTTTGGACCCAGTGCAAGGCCTTCTGTAAGCTTATCTCACTTAAGCTGACTAACAAGAATGATAATAAAGGCTATACTTTATTGAGTGCTTAGGGTTAGGGTTCTTAACCAAAATAAGTAAACAAACAACCATGCTTGTGAAGTCTCTTTGCAACTCTTGCAACCCTGTGCAACTCTATGGACCAAAGCCCACCAGGCTCCTCTGTCTATGGGATTCTCCAGGCAAGAATACTGGTGTGGGTTTCCATGCCCTGCTGCAGGGGATCTTCCTGACCCAGGGATCAAAACCCATGTCTCTTAAGTCTCCTGCACTGGCAGGTGGATTCTTTGCTGCTGTTGCCACCTGGGAAGCCCAAAGAAACAAAACTTCACAGTTCCTGAGCAGACTTATGCTCAAGGTTTTACTTATGGAGAACTGGGGCTTAGAGATGTGGAGTCCCGTAATGAATAAGTGATAGAATGAAGGTTAAATGCAGGTCTATCAGATTCCTAAACTGCATGCCCTCGCTACACCTTGGGTGTCTGAGATAAATAAAAAAAGGCACAGGAAAGATTATGAAGCTGGGTAGCAGGGCTCTCAAAAGAAATGGACCTTTTGAACCATGGTCACCTGATGTGAAGTAGTGACTCATTTGAAAAGACCCTGATGATGGGAAGGAGTGAAGGCGGGAGGAGAAGGGGCTGACAGCCGATGAGATGGTTGGATGGCATCACCGACTCAGTGGACATGAGTTTGAGTGAGCTCTGGGAGTTGGTGATCAACAGGGAGTCCTGGTGTGCTGCAGTCCATGGGGTCACAGAGTCAGACAAGACTGAGCGACTGAACTGAACCGAACCGGGAAGGGAGGTAGGAGTCCTCAGAAAGAGCCACGCCCACCTTCCTTGCTCAAAGATGGATGTTCTTTGTACAATCACTTCTCACTTGAAGCTCTTGAAAAACCAAACTGTATAGGATTTTCTCTACATTTCTTTCCCCCCTTTTCCTTGCTGCTGCTGCTAAGTCGCTTCAGTCGTGTCCGAATCTGTGCAGCCCCATAGACGGCAGCCCACCGGGCTCCTCTGTCCCTGAGATTCTCCAGGCAAGAACACTGGAGTGGGTTGCCATTTCCTTCTCCAACGCATTAAAGTGAAAAGGGAAAGTGAAGTCGCTCAGTCGTGTCCGACTCTTAGCGACCCCATGGACTGCAGCCTACTAGGCTCCTCCATCCATGGAATTTCCCAGGCAAGAGCACTGGAGTGGGGTGCCATTGCCTTCTCCCTTTTCCCTACTGATTCTACTCTCTTTGTCATCCTCTTTACCTGGTTCTGCCTTTTTTAAGTGTCAGCCAAGTTCACAGCTCTGCTGGGAATTCTCTATAGCTTTTCCATTTGCAAAAGGAATTAGAAAACTCATTTTCAGTCATCTCATCACTGGGCACTTAGTACAGTATATTTTTCTTATCTATATTTGGCTCTTCCACTGAACAGTGTTGTGTTTTAAAGAAGGCTCTGGTTCTGCTGCTGCTGCTGCTGCTGCTAAGTCGTTTCAGTTGTCTGACTCTGTGCGACCCCATAGATGGCAGCCCACCAGGCACCCCCATCCCTGGGATTCTCCAGCCAAGAACACTGGAGTGGGTTGCCATTTTCTTCTCCAATGCATGAAAGTGAAAAGTGAAAGTGAAGCCGCTCAGTCGTGTCCGACTCTTCGCGACCCCATGGACTGCAGCCTACCAGGCTCCTCCGTCCATGGGATTTTCAAGGCGAGAGTACTAGAGTAGGTTGCCATTGCCTTCTCTGAAAGAAGGCTCTATATTTCAATTTATTACTGTATCCCTAATGCCCACCTTAGGATTTACCACCCAAGAATGGTGTCGGATGAAGAATTCCAGTTGTGGAGTGTGGGTGGCCCTCTAGTGCTGAGGAGTGCTGAGCCACATACATGGCCTTCCTTTGCAGTTATGAAAAGGATGAATCTAGGAGAAGAATCTGACTAGTGACTGTGAGTTTGTTCCATCAGATTCTAGGCACACACACACCATCTGGGGTTGGGTAGAAGATTTGGATTTGCTGTGACTGATGGTCTAAGATCTTTTTGGCAGTAACAATATTAAGTCTCATCTTTAAAATGCTTACTCTGTATCAGGCACTGTGATAAGCATTTTTAACATCTCATTTAATCCAAAAACAGCTCTATGAAGTTGAAATTGCAAACCCCATTTTAACACTTGGAGAAGCAGAGGCTCTGAAGAGTTAAGCAATTTACCCAAGTATTGCAGCTAATGAGAAACATAGCTAAAATTCCAAACTGTGGCTAGTTCTGAAGCCTTTCCATAGCCATGCCTTGCTACCAAGGTGTTAATAAAGTGACCAAGAAGTCTTTGGCCTAGCCTGTCTGTTTGCTTGATCCTTTCTCCCTTGAACAGGACTTGTTGATTTCCGGTATAAACTCCAGCCCATCCTCTGGAAAACTCCTCTGCCTCTATGGTCCTTCTGTAGTAAAGACAGCATTGGGCTTCTCTGGTGGCTCAGACAGTGAAGAATCTGCCTGCAATGCAGGAGACCTAGGTTTGACCCCAGAGTCAGGATGATCCCCTGTAGAAGGGAATGGCTACCCAGTCCAGTATTTTGCCCTGGAGAATTCCATGGACAGAGGGTCCTGGTGGGCTACAGTCTTTGGGGTCACAAAGAGTCAGACATAACTAAGCAAATAACAAACAACACACACACACATGAAGACAGAGTTAGTTGAGAGAGATGAAAGTGCTTTACAGACTGAAGCATGCAGTTAAGCCTGTGGTTATTGTGTTCATCTTGTTGAAAGCACATTTCATTTACATTTATAACTACAAGGCCACAGAGCTGGAAAGAATCTTTGAGACCATCTGTGTCCTGGCTAGGAACTTGGAACCTGGAAGGTATTGTGTTTTTAACAGAGCAGAGGAAAATATCGCTGTATTTAATTCCATCATTCAAACTCAGTGCAGTTCTCCAGCAGAAATTATTACCACCTTACAAGTCTGCAGTATTAACTGACAGACCCAAGATCATATATATAAGAAAAGGCTAGTCCCAAGCTTTTCAATTTGTATTTGTTGCTGTTTGTTCATTTGTCTTGTCTGCAGGCACTTGTTTGAAGATAAGTTGTGCCAGGCACCAAAGGTTTAAGAACATTCGTGGAAGAGAAAACTAAAAAGTGAGAAAATTCTATCCATCAGTTTTTATCCCTGAGAATTGGGAAGAGCTGGTCATTTAAAAAAAAAATATATGTGTACATGAGTTTTAAATTTAGTCGTGGAGCATTCTCAGCTGGTTAGGGGACCCTGGCTGTTTTCTTTGCTACTTCTTTATTTATTGAAAAGATGATTCCTGTATGAGAGGGAATGTTGGATTCTGGAACTGGATTCTCACACCTTCCAAATTTGATGGTTCTTTCCATCTCTACCAGATCTTCCTAGCCGAAGTGTTCTTCATGTTCGGGATGCCTTCTCTGATTACCTGTGCTGTGCTGTGCTTAGTCAATCACTGTCCAACTCTGTGACCCCGTGGACTGTAGCCCGCCAGGCTCCTTTGTCCATGGGGATTTTCCAGGCAAGAATAATGGAATAGATTGCCATTTCCTTCTCCAGGGGATCCTCCTGACCCAGGGATTGAACCCGTGTCTCTTGTGTCTCCTGCATTGGTAGGCAGGTTCTATACCCCATATATCCATATTCATATCCATATTCATATACATACATCATCTATTGGTTAGATATCTATCAGTCTGTTGAGATTTAAGGGATCTTCTCATGTGTTGTGGAGACTGACAGGTCCAATATTTTCAGGGTAGGCTAGGAGGTTAGAGGGGGCTTCCCTGGTGGCTCAGATGGTAAAGAGTCTGCCTGCAATGCAGGAGACCTGGGTTTGATCCCTGGGTCTGGAAGATCCCCTGGAGAAGGGAACAGCAACCCACTCCAGTATTCTTGCCTAGAGAATTCCATGGACAGAGGAGCCTGGTGGGCTACAGTCCATGGGGTTGCAACAAGTCGGACACGACTGAGCGACTTTCACTCACTCACTCAGGAGACTAGAAATCCAGGGAAGAGTTGTTGCAGCTCAGGTCTGAAGGCAGTCTGCTAGCAGAGTTCCTTTCTTCTCGGAAGAAGTTCCTTTCTTCTTCTTTTCTGGTGAGGCCTTCAACTAACTGGATGAAGCCCATCTACATTAGAGAGGGCCATCTTACTCAAAATTTACTAATTAAAGTATTAATCTCATCTAAATAATGTCTTCACAGAAACATCTAGGGAGATGTTTGGCTAAATAGCTGGGTATTACAGCTTTGTGAAGTTGACACATAAAATTGACCATCACAAGGTCTGAGATGAATATTATTCTATACTTTGGGGAAACTGGATTCAGAAATTGGAGACCTCAGTGCCGCACCTTGTTCCGCTGCTGACATTTTTTGATGACTTTGTCTCTTGGTGCCTCTATTTTCACATCTGAGTAAAAGGGGAAATATATACCTAAAGTAATTTTCAAACTAGGTATCTTATATCGCAGATGCCTTTCACAGTGAATGAATAAATGGATGGATGGATGGATAGATGAATGAACTGAGCAATCATGAAGCTAAAGAGTGAGAGGGAGCTGGGTTGATCACTGACTGCATTCTAGAAGCTCTGTTAGACAGTTTATGTACATAATTACATTTAATCCTCCCCCAAACCCTGCAGACATTTAGAGAAACTGAGGGTTGTAAATGAGAAGGGAGTGTCTCCATCATTCACTGGCAGAGCTGACACTGGAACTTGGGGAGACTTTCTCACACATTGCACGAGGCAGTGTGGACAAGTGGTTGCCTACCTGTTGGTTGGTTCTCTGAACGCAGTTCTATAGGGCGACAGAACTGACAGCATGGGGCATGAGCTGAGTCTAGGCCCTCCAGGCTGGACAGTCTTGAGCATCGACACTGAACAAGGTTCTTGGCAAAGCAGGTCTGACTGTAGCCAAGGCAAGCCCCTGGCTCCAGCCAGGACCAGATTGCAGGGAACTCATGTCCAGTTGATTTAAGACGGGTGGCTAAGCTGTCAGAGTCCCTTTCCAGGCTCAGAGAAGTCATCTCCAAACTCAAAGACTAGGATATCCATGTCTGTCCACCAGGCAGGCCAGGAAGGGTATGTATAGGGTGGAACAGTGAATGGAGCCGGGTTCTGAGTCATAGTGAAGGTGAAGTGTTAGTCCCTCAGTCCTGTCTGACTCTGCAACCCCATGGACTGTAGCCCGCCAGGCTCCTCTGTCTGTGGGATTCTCCAGGCAAGAATACTGGAGTGGGTAGCCATTCCCTTCTCCAGGGCATGTTCCAGACTCAGGGACTGAACCTGGGTCTCCTGCATTGCAGGGAGATTCTTCACCATCTGAGCCACCAGTCATAACCTGAGTCTAAATCCCAGCTCTGCCATTTTCAAGGGTGTGACCCTCGGAGACTAACTTTTCCAATCTTCAATTTCCTCATTTCTAAATAGCTAATAACACTTTTCAAAGCTGTTAGGAGGAATAAGTGAGCAAACATTAAAAAAAAAAAAAAAGTCAGCCTCCTTGCCTGGCAGAGAATTGGTGAATTTTTCAAGAATCATGAGTTTTCTTTATAAATAGACTGGATGAATCTAGAAATATTAAAGAGGATGATGATAAAGTAATACAGGAACTTGAACCCAAACCCAGACAAGTTTCAGTGGTCGACCTCACAGTCTGTGTTGGAGAGAGGAGTGCATGAGTGTTTGAACATGGCCTTGGTGAATACCACTGTAGACAGGGCAGGCGGTGCCTGTGCTGTAGGGTGGCATATCAGGCTGAAGCTTGCCTGGTGTCTGAAAACCAACACAACCTTTATGCCTCTGCAGAGGCACTCGGGTCTGCCTTGTCTTCGCCCTCCTCTCGCTGTCTCTATCTCCTCCCCTATCCTCCGTATCCTTCCCTTTCCCTTCTCTTTATTGTTTTTCCAGCTCTCTCATCTCCTTTCCACTCTTCCATCTCTCGTTTCCACACCCTGACCTTGATTCCAGAGCACAGCTTTCCTTTCCATTCTTGCTTCATCTCCCTCCTCCCTGCACCTTTTTCCTGTTCTCTTTTCTCCATCTTGGCTTGGGGGCTGGGGCTTCAGTCTCCTCGGGCCCCAGCGGTTCATTCCCATTAAGCTTGACAATCTCTCATATGTCAATTAGAAAGAGGCCGCTTCCCCCTCTTCCCCCTCCCTTTCCCGGGCCTGCCGCGATGCTCAGATTAAGTACCATCTGTTGCATTCATCCAGGCGACGGGTGAGCATTTTGCTGCTCTGGGGAGGCAGAGCTCAGCGGGTACCAGGAGGTAATGTGGCTTGTTTGGACAACTTGATATATTGATATTGATAGAGCTACCGGATGGGATTGAGAGGGACGGGGGCGGGAGAGAGAGTTACCGAGGATGAAAGAGGCCATGGAGGGGTTTGCATAAGCACTTCCCGCTCTAAGCCTGTCTGGGCTCCTGGCACCGTCACCAAGGCAAGAGCAGCCAAACAGATGGATAGGATTTGCTATGGTTGGGATCAGAAACCCCTGCAGCCCAGGGGAGCAAACCTTGTCTCTCTGTGTATCTTCCTCTGCTCCCAGCTGGTCAGATCGGCATCAGCTTAGGAGAAAGGAAAGCAGAAATAACAGGCTAGGAAGAGGCTGACCTTTTGGAGTTGCTGAATGTCAGAGCATGATGAAAAGGGATGATGTATCAGTCGAGGTTCCAGCTGGGCAAAGAAGGCATCCTCCAATGAGATTTTTAGGAGAAATTCAACGAAGTGACTATTTATAGAGAAAAGTCAGAATGCAGAGAATCAATGGGGAGGAACCAGGAAAAATTAAGTATCAGGAAGCCCACTACCAATTCCTAGAACTGAGGGGGCAGGGAGAGGGCAGGGTTTTATTAGCGTCTCTGAGAACTGGTTGTGGAAAAGGGGTCGTGGCAGAAGTTACGATTGTGGAGGTCAGTCATTTGACGACTCTTTGTGACCCCATGGAGTGTAGCCGGCATCGTTTCTCTGTCCCTGGGATTCTCCAGGCAGTAATACTGAAGTGGGTTGCCATGCTCTTCTCCAGGGGTTCATCCCAACCCAAGGATAGAACCCAGGTCTCCTGCATTGCAGGCGGATTGTTTACCATCTGAGCCACGAGAGAAGCCCTAAGGGCCCCAGTCTCTCTCAGAAATATGATGTGGAAACAGGAAAGGAACAAGGGAAAACATCCCCTCAAATCTCCTCCCAGATCCTTCCAGGCCATCTCCCTGGGAGAACTCAACCAGTAGCCAGATAAGGAAGACCTGCAAAGTAGCCCATTGAGGGTATGCCTCCAGGAAACAGAGAGGAGCAGAATGAACCTGTGTTTGGAAGATGGGTCTAGGGGTCAGAGAGATCAGATAGTGCAGGCCAGGAGTGGTTCCGTGTTCCATAGCCTGCACTGTGTCAGAAGCTAATGTTCTTAATCATTACACACACTCCCTTTATACCTGTTTCAAAGAATGTGTGTGTAGAGCCTCTGTAGAGTCCAGTTTCTCTCTGGTGAATACAAGACCCACACCTATTCAACCCTCTCCACGCGGACATCTGGGAGGCATCAAGTACCCTTCCCTAAAACTAAACTCACATTCATTCCTCTTCTGATGTCTCTCCTCTCATTGAGAGGTACCTTGTTCTGCCAGAACTGGAGTCATCCTCTCCACCTCCCTCTCCCTTATCCTCCCTTTCCAGTCAGTCACCCCTCCTGTAGGAGTTACACCTACAAAATAGCTCTCACATTTCCCCCTTGCTCTGTCTCCACCACTCTGCCATTTCTGTCTCTGCCCTCTCCTGATCCATCTCCTGTATTTCTGTCTCCACCTCTGCTAGTCTAGCATCTCATACATGGGTTAGATCGTGTACATCTCATATACAGACTTCTGTGCTCTGACACCACCTTCCTATTTAGCCTTCTCACTTCTATTTCTGACCTTCTCCAGTGAATTCTTCTTGCTACCACCAGAGCCATCTTCCCTCAATGAAGATCTGCCACCTAAAACCGTCACCATGTTCTCCTTGATAAGACCCAGAAGAGTGAGGGTTAGGGTGAAGGTCAAGGTTAGTGTTAGTACTGGGGTTTCCTACCTCTCTAGATGATCTCATACCACTTGCTTTCAGCACTTCAGCTGCAGTGGTGATTGGAGCCCCTTCCACATTTCTGCTCCCCATGGGGTCTTTGTTTAGACTCTTTCTTCTGACTCCTCTGATTTCTTCCCCTTCAGCCCCACCGACAGCTCCCTTTTCACCTGATTAACTCATACTCTTGCCAGAGCTTAGTCATGCTGCTCACGTCCTTGAAACAATTTCTATGGCTTTCCTAGACAAAGGCATAGTCCTCCAGCATAGCCTGTTTTTTTAATATAAATTTATTTATTTTAATTGGAGGCTAATTACTTTATAATACTGTACTGATTTTGCCATACATCAACATGAATCTGCCACAGATATACACGTGTTCCCCATCCTGAACCCCCCTCCCACCTCCCTCCCCGTACCATCCCTCTGGGTCATCCCAGTGCACCAGCCCCAAGCATCCTGTATCATGCATTGAACCTGGCCTGGCGATTCGTTTCTTATATGATATTATACATGTTTCAATGCCATTCTCCCAAGTCATCCCACCCTCTCCCTCTCCCACAGAGTCCAAAAGACTGTTCTATACATCTGTGTCTCTTTTGCTGTCTCGAACACAGGGTTATCATTACCATCTTTCTAAATTCCATATATATGTGTTAGTATACTGTATTGGTGTTTTTCTTTCTGGCTTACTTCACTGTGTATAATAGGCTCCAGTTTCATCCACCTTATTAGAACTGATTCAAATGTGTTCTTTTTAATGGCTGAGTAATACTCCATTGTGTATATGTACCACAGCTTTCTTATCCATTCATCTGCTGATGGACATCTAGGTTGCTTCCATGTCCTGGCTATTATAAACAGTGCTGCGATGAACATCGGGGTACACACGTCTCTTTCCGTTCTGGTTTCCTTGGTGTGTATGCCCAGCAGTGGGGTTGCTCATCTTTCACTTCTCCTTTTTGGTGCGTATCACTTGCAAATGTTGCGTTTCTCTTGTCATTCGTGTCGTTACTGTTCGCCTTCCTGTTCACATGGTGAGCACCACAAAGGGGTTTTGTTTGTTGTTGTTCCTGCCATCATACCCTGTTCTGGACCAGAAGTTTATGTCCCCCTCAAATGCATATGCTGAAGCCTTAACCCTCAATGTGACTAGCCCGCCATAGCAAAACATCATACACTGGGCGGCTTAAAGAACAGACATTTACTTTTCCCCAGTTCTGGAGGGCGTCAGCATGGTCGGGTTCTAGTGAAGGCTTTCTTTATGCCATGTAAATGGCCACCCTCTCTTGGTGTCCTCACTGGGGATGGGGGGAATCTTTCTGTTCTTCTAAGGCCACCGTGCTATATGATTAGGGCCCCGATTTTATGATCTCCTTAATCTTAATTACATTCTAAAGGTCCCATCTCCAAATGTAGTCTGCTATAGACTGATCCGTGTATTCCACAATTCACATATTGACGCCCTAACCCCCAGTGTGAGTGTATTGGAGACAAGACTTTTGATAGGTCATTAAATTCAGTGAGAAAATAAGGTTGGGGTCCTAATTAAATAGGGTTTGTGTCCTCATAAGAAGAGGAAGACATCTCCCTCCCTCCCTCCCTCTCTCTCACCCACCCTCCCACCCTCTCCCCACCCCACTTCCCTCTCAGCATGGATACACTGAGAAAAGCCCACGTGGACAAACAGTAAGAAGGAGCCATCTTCAAATGAGAATCTGACCAGTTTACATTATCCAGTCTATGATTTTTGTTATGTAAGCCCAAGCAGACCAAGACGTATTTTCTGAAAATAGCATAGAAGGAGTGAGTGAGTGTGGAGATGAATGAATCCATGGATCTTGACAGATATGTGTGGGTCCCCACCCCGCCCCCAACCTTGTTGGATTCCAGACTGTGACTTGCTCTGGACTTTGGACCACAGGATAGCCCAATTCTGAGACTTTTGTGTAGATCAGTCTCCTTTCCAGGTTTAAAGCATCAGGATTGGGTGTGACTATATTTCTCAGAAGGGATTGTAGGCTTTTGCTGGAGGATTCTGTATCATAGGCTTGGAGTAGTAGACCTGTGTTTGGGACTTTCTTCTTGGTTCACCTTTAAGTAGACTTAACTGAGGTACCTGGGGATATGGACATCAGGAGAGGCATATGTGTACACTGTGCTACCACAGGGCCACTTGTATTGTCCGTTGTCTTTTCCTTAGCAAGCTTAGATTCCCCTCTATGTCCCTGAAGATGAGGTTTCTCAGCGTCTGATACCCAAACCAGCCCTCTGGGAAGGAGCTACCCTGCAGACACATCTGTGTCTAAGCTGATAAAACTTCCTGAGAAAACAGGATCTCCTTAAAATTGGTGTTTGGATGTTCAGAAGCCTTCTTTGTCCACTCTGGAAAAGGCCCATCAAAGAAACAGGAATCTTTGGCACATCCCGTTCCTTGTCATCAGACAGCAGGTGGCTTAAACTGAAGAACTTTCCCGGCCTCTGGAGATGTCAGTGGAGGGAGGGCTGAGTCTGAAGATTTCAAAGTCTGGACTGTCTTTGGGGATTTCTCAGAACAAAGGCCCAGAGACCATTCAGCCAGTCTCCTTTTCTTCTTTCTCATTTCCTCTCCTCTTCTTTTATGTTGGCTCTCTGCTTCCTTCTCAAGTTCTTCTGTGTTTTGTTTTTTTCTTTTCACTTTTATCTTCAATGTTTTTTTCCCTCTGCCCTTTTGACATCACTCTCTCCATTGCCTGTAACTTTCTACCAGACTCAATTTAGAAATTTCTGAAAATGTGGCTACCGGAAGCTCCTTGGAGGGTATTGAAACACATGGAACATTGGAGTAGGGTTTAGAAGGCTTGACTCCACTGCTTAGTAGCTTAGAGCAAGTTGTATGCCTTGTCTGGGGAGAACCTCAGCTTCCCTTAGTGAAATGGGGCTCTTGTACCAAGCAGTCTGTATATCACAGCACCATAGTATGTGTGTGTGAAAGTCACTCAGTCGTGTCTGACTCTGCGACCCCATGGACTACACAGTCCATGGAATTCTCCAGGCCAAAATACTGGATTGGGTAGCTGCTCCCTTCACCAGGGGATCTTCCCAACCCAGGGATCGAACCCAGGTCTCCCATGTTGCAGGCGGATTCTTTACCAGCTCAGCCACCAGTCTCCTGAAATGATGTTCGCCCCAGGGCTGCTGTCTGCCTTTCCTGCCACTGTTCTGGTTCAGGCTTCCTTGTCTCTGGCTGGCTCTTGCAAAAGCCTCTGTGTGTGTACTCCACACTCTGGTTAGCAATTGTTATCACAGGGACTTAACTGGAAAATACCAATTTCTTCTTTAAAACCTTTCGACAATCACCTTTTGCCTTTGGGATAAAAATATTTAACTCCGCAAGGTGGCTCTCAAGGTGATCTGGCCTCTGCTGCCTCATCTGCTCTGCCCAGGCTCCACAGCAGCCACACGGAACTTCTTTCATTTACTCAAGCACTGTGTTCTTTCTGGCTTCAGGTCTGTGCACATGCTTCTCCTTCCACCCAGGGCACTCTCTTATCCCAAATCTTTTCAGCAATTCCACCCTGATTCTGTATTATTTGCTAATTCCTAACCTCGTTTAAGGTCTTGGTGGAGGTATTGTCTCCTCCAAGAAGCCCACCTTGACTCCTCGGATGGGCGAGCCGACCTTCTTGGTGCTCCTAGAGCACTCTATATTCTTCTATCACAGGACTGTTGCAAGGTGTTGGCAATGCCTGGATATGTGTCCTACCAAGCTGTGGATTCTTTGAATCGTGGATGATGTTCACCATCATATCTCAAGGGCATGGGGGCGGTGCCCTTAAAAACACAGTAGGTGTTGCACCAATAAGTGTACAGGGTATCAGATTCATCTTTCCTGGCCTCCGTGACTCCTGCATCATCACTGGGTCTGGGAGGGAGCTCCAGACACACAGAGGGTGGGGGTCCCAAGCCCAGTTCTCCAGGGCCTGACGGTGGGCCAAGCCCTAACTTTAGCCCCATTGCCCACCCTGTAGCAGCGGCTGAGGCGACGCAGGAGCCAGTGGAGTCCCTGATGCAGAAGTTCAAGGAGAGTTTCCGCGCGAACACGCCCATCGAGATCGGCCAGCTGCAGTCAGCACCACGCAGCATCTCAGCAGGGAGGCGGAAGAGGAGAAGCAGGCCCCGAGGTAGGTCCCCCGGGCATCTCTGGCCAGGATGTCCACAACTCTGCCCAGGTTCTGAAGGTGCCAGGAAGAACGGTGCCCTCTTCCTCCGGCTTCCCTCTGCTCACAGAACCCACGCCACTGTCTCCCCGAGAAGTCGTCTCATCCGAAGCCCTGCAGAGAGAGGACCTGTGTCCCTGGGTGTAAAGGTCCCCTCTCTGGACCCCAGCATCCTCCTCTGAGAATGGGAATGAATTGCCATCTCCTAGAGTGGTTGGGAAGATTAGCATCAATCTATGGCCCGTGCCCAGCACAGCAGCAGAGCAGCGGGATACACTTTAAGTGTAGCTGGTGTCATTTTGGAGAGTGTGAGATAGTCAGGATGTTCTCATGGGAGACATTCTCAGACTGGGGTCACAGAGCAGGGTTTGGACCCCCTCTTTAATTGCCCAGAGAATCTAGTGGTCAAAGTAGGAGTGCTGTAAGTTAGACAGACTAGCTTCAAATTTTGGTTCTGCCGTTACCTAACACTTTGGGGCAGTTTCTTCACTTTTCCAAGCCACTCGTCTCTGCCTGGCTTGCCATAACATCTCAGCACAGTGCCAGCCAGCATACAATCAAAAAGCAGATCTGTCCCTCTTCCTTCTCCCTTTCCTCCCCATCATTATCATCAGCAGCATCATCCCCGTCTCCTTCTTCCTCTGACCTCATGGGTGACTTTGTGTCTGGGGCGACCGCCACTCCCATCATTGCCTAACCTCCCAAACTCAGCTTCATCCTTCTGTCCACGCCATAATCTCCAGCCAGTCATTCTTCCTCTTGACTCTTACTTCTCTAGTGCCTATAACTTGGTTCTGATTATGTCACTCTCTTCCTTCCATGGCTTCAGAGATTGTCCAGTGTCTACAAAAATGTTTCCGCTTATGAAAATGGCCTTTGAGGCCACCGCAGAGCTCCAGTCTCTGTGCTGTTCTAAATCCATGTGTTTCCACTTCATACCGTTTTCTCTCTGTGAAAAATTCCTGTCTAGCCCCGAAGAATGTTTATCGGCAGTTATTAACACTTTCTTACTCCAGGCAGGGGGCTAAATGCTTTGCCTATCTCATTTGATGGTCAGTAACAGGTACCGTGGTGATGCCCATTTTACAGATGCTGTCACTAAGGCACAGAGTCACCCAGAGGGACACTCTAGTAAGTATCAGAGCCAGGAAGAACTGAACAGTCTGAGTCTCAAACTTTTCTTTTCCACTAAACCATTAGATTCTATTCCAGTGAAGTCCTCCCTGTCTTTCCAAGCTTAACATGCATGGCGTATATTGGCAAAGAGATCACTGATAGTCACCATCACAGTTCACCCTGAATTCTCCCAAGTGTGAATTCTCTCACATCTTTATCCATGTGTTAAAGACTGACTCCATTTTTGTGTAATGTTATTTGCTTATGTCTGGCTCCCTCCTTAGCTAGACAGAGAGTTCTTTGAAGGCAGGAAGTATCTTATTATTGGAATCATCTTTGTGTTTCTGAGACTAAATTAGTGTCTGCACGCATGGTAGACACTTGTTATTCTCTAGATCTTAATCCTGTGAATTCCTGTATCCAGTGAAAAACCAAGATCTACACATTTAGCCAAGGTCATAAATTGAGACAGAGGTTGAGGATTGAGTTCCTTTTTGGAATTCATGTGGTAGACCCCAGGTTGAACCATTGGGTAATGATAAAGATTAGTTACCTTGAGGTCAGCAATGTCTGAGCGCTGACCCAGCCCCATCGGTGGCAACTTGCTTAGCTTTGGAAGAGTCACTGGATGTCTCTGAGCCTCCAGTTCTTCTTCTGTAGAATGGGGATGCTGACCCCTACATCAGAGGACTGTTGTAAACATCTGATGAGATGAAGAATGTAGACTGCCTTGCAGCTCTTAGCTTATGTATATTAGGAACTGAAAAATGCTCTCTTGTATTTGTCATGACTTGAGCATTCAAGATCACTTGTAATTCCACTCAGCTTTAACTGTCCATCTTTATTGCTCCAGCATTCACCAAGAATCTCCTACCCATATCCTCTCTACAAATACAGTCCCCATAAATACACTTGCCGCCAAGTCCATAACTTCACTGCTCTCCACCATCAATCTGAATTCCTTTCCTTAATGTCATATCCTTAACACTTTTTATGTCAATGCTTTCTTCCAATAACCATCTCTTTTATGCACCATAACTGTCTTAAGGAGACCTCTTCTGTTAGGCATTTGGGCTGTGCTTAGTCGCTCTGTTGTGTCCAACTCTTTGTGACCCCATAGACTGTAGCCCACCAGGCTCCTCTGTCCATGGGGATTCTTCAGGTAAGAATACTGTAGTGGGTTGCCATGCCCTCCTCCTGGGGATCTTCCCAACTCAGGGATCAAACCCAGGTCTTCCACATTAAAATGGATTCTATACCATCTGAGCCACCAGGGAAGCCCTTGTTAGGCATTTTGGTTATTTCTAATTATTTCACAATTATAAGCAATGCCATGTCAAACTTTTTTTTTTGGAAAAAACTTGGCCTTCGTGTTGGATTCTGTTTTCCTTTCTTGAATTTCAGAATTAGATTGTTAGTGAAATCTATTATTTGGCTTAGACCATAATTGAATATCAACTTATTGTAATTTATAAGTTAGATGGGGACTAAGAGAACTCATACAGGTAGAAATTCATTTTTTTTCCCTTAAATGTATTTCAAATTTGTCCCAAATATGTTAGTCACCATTGTGACCACTGCCACTTCTTACCTCCTGCTTATGACTATATCCTCCTGAGGTTCTCCCCAAAGCAAGCCAGAGTAATCTTTTAAATAAGATAAGGTCACTCTTCCACTTAAAATTATTCAGTGGTTCCCTGTTATATTTATTTCTTCTTTAGTTTTTATTAGTGTATAGTTGATTTACAATGTGTTGTTAGTTCCTGGTGTACAGCGAAGTGAATCAGCCTTATATACACATATATCCCTTCTGTTTTGATGCTCAGACAGTAAAGAATCTGCCTGCAGTGCAGGAGACCCTGGTTTGATCCTTTGGTCGGGACAATCTGGAGAGGGGAATGGCAACCAATTCCAGTATTCTTGCCTGGAGGATTCCATGGACAGAGGAGCATGGCAGGCCAGTCTGGGGGGGTCCGAAGAGTCAGACAGGACTGAGGGACTAACACAACACCGTCTCTTGCCAGTTGTTATTCAGTCACTAAGTCCTGTCTGACTCTTTGCGACCCCATGAACTGCAGCACACCAGGCTTCCCTGTCCTTCACAATCTCCCTGAGTTTGCTCAAACTTATGTCCATTCAGTTAATGATGCCATCCAACTGTGTGATCCTCTGTCACCCCCTTCTCCTCTTGCCCTCAATATTTCCCAGAATCAGAGTCTTTTCCAAAGAACTGGCTATTCACATCAGGTGGCCAAAGGATTGGAGCTTCAACTTCAGCATCAGTCTTTCCAGTGAATGTTCAGGGTTATTTCTTTTAGGATTGACTGGTTTGATCTCCTTGCAGGCCAAGGGACTCTCGAGGGTCTTCTTCAGTACCACAGTTCAAAAGCATCAATTCTTTGGCACTCTGTCTTCTTTATGGTCCAACTCTCATGTCCATACAAAGCTATTGGAAAAATCATAGCTTTGATTATATTGACCTTTGTCAGCAAAGTGATGTCTGTGCTTTTTAATATGCTTTTTAATAGGTTTGTCATACCTATTCTTCCAAGGAGCAAGCATCTTTTAATTTCATGGCTACAGTCACCATTCACAGTGATTTTGGAGCCCAAGAAAATAAAATCTGTCACTGTTTCCACTTTTCCTCCATCTGTTTGCCAGGAAGTGATGGGACTGGATGTCAAGATCTTAGCGTTTCAAATGTTGAGTTTTAAGCCAGTTTTTTCACTCACCTCTTTCACCTTCATCAAGAGGCTCTCTAGTTCCTCTTCACTTTCTGCCATTAAAGTGGTATTATTTGCATATCTGAGATTGTGATTTCTTCCAGCAATCTTGATTCCCAGTTAGGTCACCACAGAACGTAGAGATTCTTGTGCTATACAGTAGATTCTCATTTGTTATATATTTTATACAGAATAGTGTATATGGTGCTGGCAGTGGTTTAGTCGCTAAGTTGTTTCCAACTCTTGCGACCCCATGGACAGTAGCCCACCAGGCTCCTCTGTTCATGGGGTTTCCCAGGCCAGAATACTAGAGCGGGTTGCCATTTCCTTCTCTAAATCCCAATCTCCCAGTTCATCCCATCCACTCTTTCTGCCCTTGGTGTCTATGTGTTTTTTCCTATGTCTGTGTCTGTATTTTTGTTTTGCAAACAGGTTTATCTGTACCATTTTTCTAGATCCTACATATATGCAGTATTTGTTTTTCTCTTTATGACTTATTTCACTCTGTATGCCAGTCTCTAGGTCCACCCACGTGTCTGCAAGTGGCATGATTTTGTTCCTTTTTATGACTGAGTAGTATTCCGTGTGTGTGTGTGTGTGTATGTGTGTGTATGCCACATCTTCTTTATCCATTCCTCTTTTGATGGACATTTCGGTTGTGTGGCTATTGTAAATAGTGGCGCAGTGAGCACTGGGGTGCAAGAATCTTCTGGAATTCTGGTTGTCTCTGGTCTATGCCCATGAGTGGGGTTGCAGGGTCATATGGCACTTCTGTTTTAGAATCTTCTGGAATTCTGGTTGTCTCTGGTCTATGCCCACGAGTGGGGTTGCAGGGTCATATGGCACTTCTGTTTTAGAATCTTCTGGAATTCTGGTGGTCTCTGGTCTGTGCCCACGAGTGGGGTTGCAGGGTCATATGGCACTTCTGTTTTTAGTTTTTAAGGCACCTCCACACTGTTCTCCCCAGTGTCTACATCCTGTTATCTTTAGAACACAATCCAAACTCCTTGCCTTGGCATGTAGACCCTGTTCCATCTACATCTTCTTCTGCCCTCTTCACTCACTCGGCATTTCCCTGTGCTTCAGATGTAATGATTTTTATGTCCCAAGAACACAACAAATGGGACCGCACTATACAGTCTGAGAACTTGCTGTGCTTCTCCTCACCGTGTCTCCTTTGTCCCCCAGATGCCACCCTGGGGCATCCCTTCTCACCTTTCAGGTCTTAACTCAAATGCCAGCTGCTCAGAACCCCTGTCCCTGACTGCCCAAACACAGGTACCCAGATTTTTACTCCTTTCCATCCCCAACCTGCTACTATCTGTTACATAATCATTTTTCATTCCTTCCCTGATATTACAGGCCTAAAATCACTTTTATTTGCTTGCTCATTTACTATTTTCCTCTCTAAAATAGAAGCTTCATATTCATAAACCTCATACGTAGAAAGTGCTTAATAAATATTTGTTGAATAAATGAGTGCATTAACCTCAAAGATCGTTGGAAAGTGGCTCAGTTTTATAACCTTCAAATTGATGGTAGAAGAGGGATCCAGGATAAAGTAAAACCGCCGGGTATGGGTCTCCGGGGAATCCTGTTTCCCCTGGAGGTAGACTCGCTGATGGATGGCACATGAAACGTGTTCAAGTGGATGCTGTTAAAGCGATTTTCAAAATGGCTTAATAACATTGTGCTCATGGTTTTCTGCCACTATTAGCTAAGGGTTTTTCCAAGAGAGAGGAGGGCTACGACGTGCCAGCCCTGAACTTCCGAACTCACAGCCTTTCTGCCGCAAGTCCTCCAACTTTTCTTGAATAGAAGAAATCCACTGTCAGTAAAAGTTCTGGAAATTCTGCACACTCCCTCTTTCTCTCGTAAATTCCCAAACACGTTTTAGTCTCTGAAAGACCCCAGGAAGTCCTGCCGTGCAGAAAGCCGGGCAGATTTGTTTAGCTCGTCGTCTGTAAAAACCATCTTGACCACAGACTATTTTCCCTCTTGGAACGTGCATGAACATCTTGCAGCACAGAAGCATCCATAGAAACACAATTTTGGAAGTGCTCCATTGGCTTCCACTGACCATCAACAATGCCAGATATGATGGTCAAAACCCCTGGTCTTTCACTCTCTCTCCCCTCTGCCGCTCAAGTGGCCATGGGCCTTCTGCCCAGCGTGAGGGCACCTGGCCTCTCCCTACTTCGTTAGGCTCTGCGCCCAGCCCCTGGTGCTCAGCAGGTCCCAGCAGATGGAGTGGGTAGCCTGGAACCTGTGTCATGGAGTTGAACACACGGTTAAAAGTGGCTCCAGTGTGGTTTGGTAGTTAGGGCTTCCCCCTGAGAGACCTGGCAGATGCTGACTGCATCGTCTGCAGGCAGACAAAGGAAGGCGGGGAGGTCCCAGTGCTATCCTCTCATCTGCAGCAGGGTTTTATGAGGCAGCTGTTGGGTCGTCACTCCCAGGCATCCACGTGCAATAAAATGGAGGTAGAAAAATAAAGTGAAACGTGTTAGTCACTTAGTCATCTCCGACTCTTTGCAACCCCATGGACTGTAACCCACTAGGCTCCTCTGTCCATGGGATTCTCCAGGCAAGAATACTAAAGTGGGTTGCCGTGCCCTCCTCAAGGGGATCTTCCCAACCCAGGGATCCACCCAGGTCCCCTGCATTGCAGATAGATTCTTTACCCTCTGAGCCACCAGGGAAGCCTTAAAAGGAGTTATGGATGTTCAAATAAAGCAGAGAGAAATTGTTATGGATGCAAGGAAGGGCTTGCTGAGGTTCATGCAGTCTAGGTAGTGGTCTTTAAAACTGGCATTTTGTGTTTGAAATTTAATTTCACCACTGTCTAACTGAATGATCTTAATTAAGTAAATGAAGAAGCGGTTTTTAGCCTCGGTTTTCTTATCTATAAATTAGTGCTGCTGCTGCTGCTAAGTCGTTTCAGTCGTGTCCGACTCTGTGCGACCCCATAGACGGCAACGCCCCAGGCTCCCCTGTCCCTGGGATTCTCCAGGCAATAATACTGGAGTGGGTTGCCATTTCCTTCTCCAATGCATGAAAGTGAAAAGTGACAATGAAGTTGCTCAATCATGTCCAACTCTTTGTGACCCCATGGACTACAGCCTACCAGGCTCCTCCATCCATGGGATTTTCCAGGCAAGAGTACTGGAGTGGGGTGCCATTGCCTTCTCTGAAATTAGTGCTAAGTATGCCTAAGTCACATGTGGGTTGTGAAGTAGCACCTGCAAAATGCTCAGCCCAGTGTCTGACTCATGGGTGACCCTCAATCAAGTGTAGCTAGCTGTATCATCGTTGTCAGGGTCCTGCTCATTTGACCTCCGGGCTCACACATCCATTTCCTTCTGCCCGGCCATTGCCTGCAACTTGGTTGAGGTTTTATCATCCCTTATCCTGATTGCTGTGACAGCCTCTTCATCCACAAAGCCATCTTCCACCTTGCGGGTGAAGTGATCTTTTGAAAACATGCTAAATCAGACCATGTCACTCTCCTACCTGGCAAATTTTCCTGATACTCTTGTCACTGGTACTGGGGGGCTTCTGAAGCTTTTCCAGCAGAGTCATTCTAGAGGTGGATGAGAGTCAACACACACCCCCAAAGGGAATGCAGCTGTGCTCACAAAGCTTCAACATAAGCCCCAAATTCCAGATTCCATCTAAAAACATCCATGCCAGTCTGTTTTATTATGTGCAGATTTATTGTAGTTTGTTGTTGCTATTTAGTTTTTAAGTCATGTCCAACTCTTCACAACCCCATGGACTATAGCCCAGCAGGCTCCTCCACATGGGATTCTCCAGGCAAGAATAGTGGAGTAGGTTGCCATTTCCTTCTCCAGGGGATCTTCCTGACCCAGGGATTGAACCTGCGTCTCCTGCATTGGCAGGCAGATTCTTTACTACTGAGCCACTTTTATTTGTCAGTTAAATTGTTTAATATTTTATCAAGCCCTTAGTCCCAGGAAGAAGAAGCATACTTGTGCTGGTTATACTGGGATAGTCAGGTGCCATCTTCAGTGGGTCTCCATAGGACCCAGTGAAGTCGTGCCTGTAAAGCATTGAGCGCAGAGCCAGGCAAATGCGCACAGTGAGCAGATAGATTCTGCTATTTTATTACTTACTGCTTTTATCCTACTGCGTTTTTTAAACTTTTAATTTTATATTGGAGTTTAGCCAGCCAGTTAACAATGTGATAGTTTCCAGTGAATGACGAAGGGACTCAGCCATACATATACATGTATCCATTCTCCCTGAGACACTCCTTCCATCCAGGCTGCCACATACCATTGAGCAGAGTTCCCTGTGCTGTACAGTAGGACCTTCTTGGTTACCCATTTTAAATATAGCAGTGTTATCCCTACTGCTTTATTATTACTTTTATATTTGTCAATGTCATTATCAGGACAGTGATAATGCCAATATCATTATATTTGTCAGTATCCCATTAGGGATACATTCACCCAGGTTTAGAAGTAAGAGTCTGCGGGATGAATGACACACTGTTTAACAGGATGAGGAAGTCACTGGAGCCTTCTGCACAAGCCTCAATCCCAGCCTGCCCTCAGCCTGCCTCTGGCTCCGCCCAAGCCCCAGACCGCTGTGTTCTGCAGCCTCCAGCACACAGACCGTCATTCCCTTCCGCAGCATGCCTTGGATTCAGCTCCGTGTAATGTCAATACTCTCCCTGAAAGCACCCCCCACCCCGCCTGCCCTTCTCTGAGCAGCCAACTGCTACTTATACATCAAATTCTGGTTTCAAAATCTTCTCTAGTAAGACCCCAGCTCCCGCCCACCCTCAGCGCTCATCCAGGCTGAGTGAACTTCTCCTCTGTCTCAGCACTTGTAACCCCCATGCTACCTTCTATCAGACCCCTCATTACAGGACACACCTGCTTCCCTTCTCAACTCTGACAGTCCCATGATGAGAAGGACAGTGATTTATGTCTCTCTGCAGCCCAAATGCCCAACATAGAACTGGCATAGAATAGCAACTGGCTGAATGGGAGAATACATGAATAGGCGGATGGATGCACGGATGCATGGATGAATAAAAAGAGACAGTTGGGAGCCTCCTGGAATACAAAGGGTTAAGGAAATGTGGTACAACTAGCAGTTACTTTGCATTTAGTATGTTCCTAGTATTGTACTCATCATATATTATCTCATTTAAAAACTCCCCAAAGCTCATTAAATAAGGCCTATGATTAACACCATTCTATAAGAATTGATACTCTTGAATAGTGGTGCTGGAGAAGACTCTTAGGAGTCCATTGGACAGCAAGATCAAACCAGTCAATCCCTAAGGAAGTCAATCGTGAATATTTATTGGAAGGAGTAATGCTGATGCTCTAAAACTTTGGCCACCTGGTGCAAAGAGCTGACTCACTGGAAAAGACCCTGATGCTGGTAAAGATTGAGGGCAGGAGGAGAAGGGGACAGCAGAGGGTGAGATGGTTAGATGGCATCACTAACTCAATGGACATGAATTTGAACAAACTCCGGGAGATAGTGAAGGACAGGTAAGCCTGGCATGCTGCAGTCCATGGAGTCACAAAGAGTGTAATATGAATTAGTGACTGAAGAACAACAAAATAAGAAATTTAAACTTAAGTAGTTTAAATGACTATCCCAAGTGTACCCAGCTAGTAGACTATGGAACTGTGAATCCAGAGCCCAGACAGAGTCCATATTTCAGTCTCCAGATGACAGTAGTTTTGGTCTTAGCTAGTCTGGATGCGATCTCTGAGCTGTGAAATTCTATCAGCCTAGTCTGAATACTATAAGGAAGTGGTGTAGTTCCTTTACATTGGTAGGTGTTTCTGAATCATCAGTGCTGCTGTGAGGGTTAGTCAGGAGCTACAAGCTTCTGGAAAGTGAGACATTTCCCTCTTAGCTAACAAGGAGTCAAGACTGCCCCCTACAAGCTCCTCCTTGCCCTGGGGAGCCAGTGCTATGACCAGAGGATCAGCAAACCCAGTGGTTATGTCTTTGTCCAGCATTCTGTGCATTTTCAAGGCTCATCCAGCTTTTTTTTTTTGCTGTGTTATACAATTGTAGGATGTGCCAGCCAGATCTCTGCCAACCAGCACTTCATCATTTAGAGCATAAAACAAGGAATTAGACATCTGTGCCACAAGGAATACATAAGAATGTGGTGTGAACTGGCCTGGGGTGTTTATAAACCATGAGATAGTTACAGAAATAGAAAGAAGACTGAATAGACCCCAGCTACCTAGAAATAACCCTGCTGTTCTTTCCAAACAAAACGTTAAAGCTACTTTCTTCGGGAAATCTTTCCAAATTTTTCTCACATGAAAGTCATGCATACTTCCTCCAAATTGTGGTTCAGTTCGGTTCAGTTCACTTGCTCAGTCGTGTCTGACTCTTTGAGACCCCATGAACTGCAGCACACCAGGCCTCCTTGTCCATCACCAACTCCCGGAATCCACCCAAACCCATGTCCATTGAGTAAGTGATGCCATCCAACCATCTCATCCTCTGTCGTCCCCTTCTCCTCCTGCCCTCAATCTTTCCCAGCATCAGGGTCTTTTCCAATAAGTCAGCTCCTCGCATCAGGTGGCCAAAGTATTGGAGCTTCAGCTTCAACATCAGTCCTTCCAATGAACACCCAGGACTGATCTCCTTTAGGATGGACTGGTTGGATCTCCTTGCATCCAAGGGACTCTCAAGAGTCTTCTCCAACACCACAGTTCAAAAGCATCAATTCTTCTGCACTCAGCTTTCTTTATAGTCTAACTCTCACATCTATACATGACCACTGGAAAACCATAGCCTTGACTAGATAGACCTTTGCTGGCAAAGTAATGTCTCTGCTTTTTAATATGCTGTCCAGGTTGGTCATAGCTTTCCTTCCAAGGAGTAAATGTCTTTTAATTTCATGGCTGCAATCACCATCTGCAGTGATTTTGGAGCCCAGAAAAATAAAGTCTTTCACTGTTTCCTCATCTATTTGCCATGAAGTGATGGGACTGAATGCCATCATCTTAGTTTTCTGAATGTTGAGCTTTAAGCAACTTTTTCACTCTCCTCATTCAGTTTCATCAAGAGGCTCTTTAGTTCTTCTTCACTTTGGTAACCACTTCTTTATCTTTCTTATGATATTTGTCATTTGTCACCTTTGAGAGTAATTTAAGGCCACTTCTCTTCTCCCTTAATTAACCTCCTGAAGCACAATGACTATGTCCCAGGTCATGCCTGTGCTTCCCGTAACTAAATGAATCTTGACAAATAGCAGATGTTCAATTAATGCTTGATGAATTAATGGGAAAGTCATCACATGGGCTGCATGATCTTGGACAAGACTTTCTACCCTCCAGGCACCAGTGTCCCCGTCTATAAAGCTGTGTGGAAGCAAGCTCAGGTTCTGCTGTCAGATCCATGTGGCTCCATACTGCATTCTTCTTCTGGCTCCCTCAACTCTGAGAAGTTACTTATTGTGCAAAGTAGTCACCACTTAATCTGCAAATCACACAGTTGGCCACCTCATAGGGAGGCTGTGAGGATTAGACTTAATGGATGTAAAAAGCTCAGCGGCCCACACTAAACCTAGTAAGCACCTAATCGTTGTTGTTGCTAATTTGAAGGCAGAGGTGATGGGCTAAATCATTTCCACGTCTGCTCCATCTCAAATGGTCTTTGACCCATAAATCTGATTGTGAGCATTGTTGTCTAATGAAAAGTTCAGTATTTGGAGTCCAGAAACCAGGTCTGAACACCAGCTCTCAAGTGCAGTGGGTCCTCAGAGAAACTATGGCATCTTCTCAGGATTCCATCCACAGCACCTGGAGATGGGACAATACCTGCTATTCTTGTTCCTTGAGGCTGTTGTGAGAATGTGCTAGAATACTTACTAAAATGCTCTTTTAGTAGGCATTTTAGATTAGCATTGCTACATGTAGCAATCTACATGCCTGTAGATTAGGATTTAGCTAATCTATAGGCATGCTGCTCTGTAGCTTAGCAGCATCCTGAAGTCAGAGCCTTGACACCTTCAAACACAGGGCGTAAAATGCAGATTGGAAGAGGAAGCCTTTCCCCTGGGGCTCCGGCTTTCCTTTTTCTGGATCACATGGCCCTTCCACGAGTGCTCCCCGAGCCAGCACCGCCACCACCCGGTAACGCCCAGGTGGGGTTGGATGGAGGCCTGGGAGAGCTGATTTATAGTCAGAGCACACAGCGGCCTCCATAAATCTTCCCCGATGTATCTTTCAGAGAACTGTGCATTCCTAAAAGTGTATGTCTCCTCCAGGCGGTTTTCCGTGGCTGTCTGAAATACGTGCAGGGCTCTCAGTCCATTCTGTCTGGTCTGGCTGGGTAGAGAGGCGACTACAGGTAACCCGAAGAGAAAGCTCTGGACCAGGTCTTGGTGGGGCCTGGGGATGTAACTCTAGGATATTTTTTTTCATCAGTATATGGTATAGTACCGTGTCACTTAGAGCTACAGCAGAACATGTGTGTGTGTGTGTGTTTAGTAGCTCAGTTGTATCCTACTCTTTGCGACCCAATAGACAGACTGTATCCTGCCAGGCTTCTCTATCCATGGGATTTTCCAGGCAAGAATACTGAAGTGGGATGTCATTTCCTCCTCCAGGGAATCTTCCCGACCCAGGGATCGAACCCACGTCTCCTGCATTGGCAGGCGGATTCTTCACCACTGAGCCACCAGGAAAAGCCCTTATAGCATAATAAACACCCTAAAATTTTGTGGCTTAAAACAGAAACCACATTTTTGGTTCTCAGTTCAAGTCAAGCATTTGGCCTGAGCTCAGCTGAGCAGTCCTGGTCTGGGTAGGGTGAGCTCAGCTGCCCTTGGTCCCGTACCTACAGTCAGCCAGCTCTCCAAGGCTGGTTCACACGGGTTCCAAAAGCAGCAGGAACAAGAGCTTCAGGACCTTTTGAGGCTTCAACTCGGAAGACACTTCAACTCGGAAGACACTTCGTCCTTTCTACTTCATTCACTTATTCAAAAGCAAGTTGTGAGGCCACCTTAGACCCAGGGGGTAGAAATAGAGTACATCTCTTGTGGAAGAGGCTAAATATTAGGGTGGCTTTTTTTTTTTTTAGAATGACTTTTGCAACCTACAAGCACTGATATTTTATGAAGCCTCTGTTTTATATTAAAGCCTGGACTGATCCTCACAACCTCAGCATAATTATTTCTAATTTGCCGATGGAAAAATTGAGACATATAGATGAAGGAAACTTTATAATGCAGCAGAGATGATGATGGGAGAACCAATTCCCCCGATTCTAATCCTTTTCAGAGCTCACCTAAAGACTGTTTGAACCTCTGCTACTTTGCCCCTTCAACAGGGACAAAGACTTCATGATACTAAGCCATGGTTAGATACAGCCTAGCTTGTGATGTCTAGAAGGGCAATACATTTGTATCTTGGCTCCATCCTTGCAGGGGCCTATGGTCTAACGGCAGATCAGTAAAATGACTCAGTAAAGGGCCAGTTGGAAAACATTTTGGGCCTTTCTGACCAAGAGGCAAGCTTCAAGACAGTGTGTAGACACCTATACAATGAGAAAATTTTGTCTACAAATTTTGATTGATGAAATTTAAAATATAATAGGGAACCATCTTTGGTAACAAAGTTCTGTTAATGAGAAGAACGGAATTTATTTGACACTGAAATGTGAATTTCATATCATTTTCACATCTTAATGTATTCTTCTTTTGATTTGTTTTTACCACTTAAAGATGTCAGAGCCATTCTTAACTCCTGGGCCATACAAAAACAGGCATTGGGCCAGATTTGGCCCACGATCCCTGGCATAAGGGAGCATCTCAGATTTGGACTCAGAGAATCTTTGATGCAGCATCCCCTGTGAGTATCTAATTGATGTGTGATGTCAGGTGAATCCTGGGTGTTCCAAAGCCATTGTTGCCCCAGGCTCCTAGGCACACAATAGAGGGGAGACAATTTCTTATGTTCTCTTAGTTCACCAGAGAGGGAAGCATATCTCAGGTTCATCTGATGTAGCTGGCTTGTAGATGTGCCCTGCCATAGAGAGAAACTAGCAGACCGGGGAACAGAGTGCCACAAAACTGTCCTCATTTCATGCCATTTGAACATGTAACCGCATGTAGATCGTATTATATACGTAAGGATTGACACTGGGGAATTTGGATAAAACATGTAGGTAGGAACTGGCAGCTCGTGTGCTGTTCTAATCCTACTGTTATCAAATGAGTTACGTATTTAGAAAATTACAAAGAGAAGGCTTTGGCTTTGTGTTCTCCCGTGTTTGAGAAAGACATGGTGAAATAGTGAGGTTCTGATGTGGAGTTCACAGCCATTAGCAGTTTTTAAGCTGTGCTCCAAATAGACGTTCCAGGGATGAGTGGACATAGTGGGGCATCACTGTGTAGGTAGGCGTCTTTCATCAAATTCCTATTCTAGATTTATGTATTGGGCTTCAATGTTTTTGGAGAAAAGTCTCAACTCTAGCACATATGCTTTTAAAAGCAAAACAAAAAAAAAAGTGTTTTATGACAGAAGCTCTCGTTCACATGTGGAAAGGAAGCTGGCAAGGGCCTTCCTGTTACACACACACACACACGCACACACACACACAGGTGTTGGGTAAAATATAACATTAAAAAAAAAAACCACAAATTTATCTTAAAAATGAAGAAAGGCAACTCCTCAATTGTAAGGAATGAGGAGGAAATGCAAAAATCTTTGATTTTAGAAGAGGCTTTGATTTTAGAAGCTAATGTTTTGGTGACTTCAGGTGGGCAATGGGATGGGATAAAAGTAAAAAGAAAAAAAAAATATGGATACTAAGTAGGAAGAGGGATGTGGGATGTATCAGGAAGTTTGGATTGATGTATATACACTCTTGTTACTATGTATACAGTAGATAATTAATGAGAACCTACTGTGTAGCACAGGAAGCTCTACTCAATGCCCCCTAGTGACCTAAATGAGAAGGGAATCCAAAAGCAGAGGAAATATATATATATATAGGTAGAGCTAATTCACTTGGCTATACAGCAGAAACTAACACAATATTATAAAGCAACTATACTTCAATAAAAATTCATTAAAAAATAAAGAGAAAACAGGAGCAAGGAAGAAATGAAAGATCACTTGGTAGAAAAAAGCTCTGAAGCATCAGTAATCATAATAAATGTAATTTTTATATTTCAATTCAGAGCTTGATTATATTACACAAATCTACTTATGTGCTGTTTACCAAAGATCTTAGAATGTAAAGACACAGAAAGTTTGACAGTGAAGGAAAAGGTAAACCTATACTAGGCAAATGCTAATCAAATGAAACCTTGGGGAGAAGTGTAAATATATGGCAAAATAAACTTTACAACAGTAAGAAGGAACAAAAAAAAAATCCTTAGAAATAAAAAGTGTCATTAATTAATCATAAAAGGAATGGTTCACCAAGAGACAAATAAAATGTGTACTTACATGTGCGAACAACACAAATTTAAAACATACGAACAAAATATTGAGAGGAGCAGAGTATGTTGATGAATACCTAATCGAACTGGGAGTTTTTAATAGAAGTATTCTAATTAGATCAAGTAAGCAAAATGCTTCTAATAATATGAACCAACTGAACTGCACTCTTAAAAATACAATAAAATGGGCATATATAAAATCCTGTCCCTAAGAATTTAGAGTTTAAAGATTTTTCTCAAGAAGTGAGAAATTCGCTTAATGGTCTTGACATCTTATGACCTGAATGTTCTGGCTTTGATCCAGTTTCCTGAAATTTTGTTTTATATTCAGTGATAATGTAACTTTGCAATATTTATGACTAAATGTGGGTTCATTTTTATGCCTCTGAAAGATTTCTTTCAATCAGGGGTGGGGGTAGGAAGGAGCGATCTATGTGTGCTGATTTTATTTTGGTTTTGCTTTTTTTGAGAAGAGGGTACAGGGGAAGTTGTGGTTGAAGGAGAATCTTTTCAGAAAAATGATCACTGTCAAGAAAAACTAATAGTGTTTTGTTTCAATTCATATTCCTCACATTTTTTTCCTTAAGGCCAAAGACATAGTCCATTTTCACAGAATAGCTTCTGGAACCAGGAAGCCTTTCTCTAGACTCCCTGTGTCTAGTCTAGTTGAGAAGGCGTACAGGGAATCGCTGTAGTTTCTGACCCCCTGCTGTATCTGTGTCAGTCTGGTTACCTCCAAAGGAGGTGCCTGGGAAACGTCAGTGGAACCCCCTTCATAGAATGATGTGACATTAACAGCAACCATCATAGATTCCCAAATGGGAAAAAGTCTTGAAGAAGAAATTTCACTTTTAGGCAGGCCTGCAGGTCAGTAACTCGGTAAGAACTTGAGAGCCTGAGACTAGGCAATTACACTGATTACTGCAGCATCCTAGCATGGCTTTAGGATCACTGGGACGGTCTCTGCTTTTTTTTTTAATTATTTTTCTCCATTATTTGCTTTATTTTTCAAATTCCTTTCTTTAATTGATATACAATATTATATGTGTTTCAGGTGTACAAATAGTGATTGATAATTTTTAAAGGTTACTCCATTTATCCTTATTATAAAATACAGTCTGTGTTCCCCATCACTGTACAGTGTAGCATAGTATCTTATTTATTTTTCCCATAGTAATTTATATCTCTGCTACCCCTGTATTGCCCCGCCTCCCTTCCTTCTCCCCACTGGTGACCACTGGCTTGTTCTCTGTATCTGTGAGTCTTTCTTTTCCATTATAGTCCCTAGGTTGTTGTCTTTCTCAGATTTCACATGTAAGTGAGACCATATAGCACTTGTCTTTATCTGACTTCCTCTGGCCTCGTTCTGGAGAAGAGCGTCTTCTTTGGTCCCAGCACAGCCTGGTGCCTCAGGTCATCGCCGTGGCACTGCGATTCTTGCCGTAGGATGAGACGCTGCCTAACTGCTGTCTACAGGTGCTGCTGCTGACTCCCATTTCCAGGATTCCTGCCTCTGCAGCTATGGTCTTGCCCAGGGCCTCCAGCCTCACTGTCTTTCATTCTTTCAATGGACTGCCTACCAAGTACAAGGTGCCATGCTAGGTCCCAAGGCTGCAGTAGAAACCAGAGAGACAAGGGCCCTACGCCTGCAGGGCTCAAGATATGTAGGAGGAGATCAAGCAAGCAGGAAAACATTCAAGTGCAATTACAAATTAAATGTACTGGAGGAAACGACCTTGGTGTTCACCATCATGGTTGTTCACCAAATCTAACGTGAAACCAGCCAGGCTTCTTCTTTGTTGCTTTGGCTAGAAACCATCCTTACCCATGATTCCCTCAGCCAAGATGACAATTCAACAGGAAAGATACTGAGGTTGTAATTTGTTTTTCTTCTGTCTCCTGCTTTGGGGCATATATTGTATAGGAAGCAACTGCAATTTGTGGCCACCTGCCGTGGGCCAGTCACCATTCTAGGTGCTTTCATATGTATCCTAGTAACCACCTTCCTTTCTTTAACCCTTATTTTGTAAAAGGGATTGATGTTCAGAGACATAAAGTATGTTGCCCAGGCTCACATGGTCATGTCAGTAATGGAGCCTGGATGTCAACTTAGATGTGTCTGCTTCCAACACGGATGTTCTTTCTCCCACATTGAAACTGTCTCTGTTTTTTTAGTGCCTGCTTCCAAGTCCTGATTTCCCATCACCTGTGTGATCTCTGCACATAGACAGGCCTCAGAAGTTAGACTGAAATTTGGCAGAAAATAAAGTCAGTCATGGAAACAGACCCTTTGAAATCCTCTAATCACCCTGGTGGGCTTCTCATGTGGCTCGGTGGTAAAAAATCTGCCTGATGCCCTGGAGAAGGAAATGGCAACCCACTCCAGTATTCTTGCCTGGGAAATCTCATAGACAGAGGAGGCTGGTGGACTCTAGTCCATGGGGTCGCAGAGAGTCAGACACAACTTAGCGTCTAAATAACTCAATCACCCTAATGGGGCTTGCATTCATTTTCTTGCCTGATTATTATTAAGAATATGCCATCTGTGTCAACTAGATATTATGATTTTGTTGTAAACTTTGGCACAGTGGGGCTTACAAAGACCTAGATTTTAATCTCATTTCAGGATGGAAAATGTTGGTTGGATGTACAAGGTCTAACTGTCTTAACCACGTGTTAGAAATCCAAATGTAGCTAAACATTAAGGTTAAATGATGATATCACAACTTACTCGGTTTGCATTTTACATCCAATTGAAAACACAAACCACTCGCCTCATTAATCCTTTGCAATCCAATTTCTCCCCCCCTAAATGAAATGATCCTTTTGGGACACATTTATATCCTTTTAACAGCCGCCTGACAGTTCTGCTGGTGGAGTTTTTATCCAAGTTTGTTACTGGGTAGTGACAACTTACCCTGACGGATATGTGTACATAATTATTCTCTTGCAGTTAGATTTAATTAATGCTTACCCTCATCATGATCCTGCAGCTAGCGAGCTCGCTCTGCAGGATCAGCTAATGGCAAAAGGATTTCCTTTTTAGCCAAGAGAGACTCCAAAGGCTTTGTAAAACTCTTCTACTTTTTTTAAGAGGAATAAAAAGGAAAAAATTGCACCGAGCCTGTTTCATTTCTTCCCACCCCACATTAATGCCACGTGTGAAAGGGTTTGAGGCAACATTTGGGGATGAGTTGTGAAACCTAATCTTAGACGAAGTATCACTAATATGAATAGGTCTGACAGACCTACAAAGAAGATGTATATTTTTTGGTATCTTAGTTTAGAATTGAAATGTCCTGGCTTCATTGTGTTTATGTCTCTGTACAAAATATTTATGTATGTATTTTTCTAGCCATCTCCCCAGATGGGACCCAGAGTTCAGTAATAAATAGTTATGAAAGTAAGGGGACATTAAGAAGAAATTATGGAGAGACAAAGGGAGTTTGAAGATTTGGGGAGAGATTATTAGGAAGTCTGTAATAAGGAGAGGGTGTGTGTACTTATAAAACCCCATTAGGTGGGAATACTTTACAAATAACTGGTCCCAGTCCATGCTTGTGAAATATTCATGTGCCATTTGCTTTTTATTACTATAATGGCAATGCCTTGTGTTTGCAGAGAGCTTAACAGTTTACAACAAATTTTCACATCCATTATCTTAGATGATTGTTGCAACACCCATGTGATGTGAGCCAGAGAAACATTCCCAGCTAAGGGGATGGAGACCCAGAGAGGCTGAGTCACTGGTCCAGGGTCACACACCTAGAAAGTAAAAGAACCTGATGCTGAAGACACAGCTTTTACAGCCAGTCCAGTGTGTCTTCCCTACCATGTGTCACCTCCCTTAGGTTAAGCCAGGAAGCTTAACGTGAGTAGCTCAAATAGCAATCCTGCTTTGCCTTGCGAAAGCATCAGAAGACTCTCAGCTAAAAGATAACATCTGAGTTGAGGGTAATATGATGCTACTTACTTTAATGATTACATGCAATATTAATGATCATTATTACTGTGCCTTATTCTGGGAGATTTCATCCAGTAAGATCCGAGGGGCTTTCACTAAAATGTGACCACTTCAGGATAAAAAGAAACACTCTTTATTTATCACTGGAAATACTCCTTAAAGGCCTTGACATTGAACCCCAAAGAGACCTACAATAAAATATTCCAGAAGTTCAGGACTATGGAATGGGAGCTGGGTACTTATAAATCATCCCATAGTACAGATGAGAAATCTGAGGAACAGGGAAGGGAAATGAATCATCCGCCCTGAGTTAGTGGCAAATCTGAACCCCTAGTCCTGCTTTTCTGACATGCAGTTTGGACCTCTGTTCATGACACTATAACTGTAACCTTAAGCTAGAAGATGCCTGGGAAATCTCCTTTTTGACAAGTGAGAAACTGAGCTTTGGGTATTAGGAGCTTACCCAAGGCTACAATGACCTGGAGACAGAACTGGATCCCAAATCCTGGCTCCTTAATTTACATAAATTTAATTTCAAACAATATTGCTTGTGCAAGTGTTTTGTGCCAGGCATTGTGTTAACTGCTGTGGCTATATCAGCCTACAAAGCACAGACAGGCCTGTGGACACAAGACTGTGACCACTCACCCTCATCTGGCAGTATGGGCAAGGAGAACAGGGGAATGATTCCCAAGGAAGCAATGCAGTTCAGTCGCTCAGTCGTGTCTGACTTTTTGCGACCCCATGAATTGCAGCACGCCAGGCCTTCCTGTCCATCACCAACTCCCGGAGTTTACTCAAACTCATGTCCATCAAGTTGGTGATGCCATCCAGCCATCTCATCCTCTGTTGTCCCCTTCTCCTTTCGCCTTCAGTCTTTCCCAGCATCAGGGTCTTTTCAGATGAGTCAGTTCTTTCCATCAGGTGGCCACAGTATTGGAGTTTCAGCTTCAACACCAGTCCTTCCAATGAACATTCAGGACTGATTTCCTTGAGGATGGACTGGTTGGATCTCCTTGCAGTCCAAGGGACTCTCAAGAGTCTTCTCCAACATCACAGTTCAAAAGCATCAATTCTTCAGCACTCAGCTTTCTTTATAGTCCAACTGGCACATCCATATGTGACTACTGGAAAAACTATAGCCTTGACTAGATGGACCTTTGTTGGCAAAGTAATATCTCTGCTTTTTAATATGCTATCTAGGTTGGTCATAACTTTCCTTCCAAGGAGTAAGGAAATTTTAATTTTAATTTCATGGCTGCAGTCACCATCTGCAGTGATTTTGGAGCCCCCCAAAATACAGTCTGCCACTGTTTCCTCTGTTTCTGCATATATTTGCATAAAGTGACAGGACTGGATGCCATGATCTTAGTTTTCTGAATGTTGAGCTTTAAGCCAGCTTTTTCACTCTCCTCTTTCACTTTCATCAAGAGGCTCTTTAGTTCTTCACTTTCTGCCATATGGGTGGTATCATCTGCATATCTAAGGTTATTGACATTTCTCCCAGCAATCTTGATTCCAGCTTGTGCTTCTTCCAGCCCAGCGTTTCTCATGATGTACTCTGCATAGAAGTTAAATAAGCAGGGTGACAATATACAGCCTTGACGTACTCCTTTTCCTATTTGGAACCAGTCTGTTTTTCCATGTCCAGTTCTAACTGTTGCTTCCTGACCTGCATACAAGTTTCTCAAGAGGCAGGTCAGGTAGTCTGGTATTCAATCTGAACTTTAACCTTTAACTTTACAGGTGTAAAGGTTTTATCGGGATATGGTGGATTCATGTTGATGTATGGCAAAACCAATACAATATTGTAAAGTAATTAGCCTCCAATTAAAATAAATAAATTTAAATTAAAAAAAAAGAAAGAAATAGGCATGGTGCGTAGCACATAGTAAGCCCTTGGCAAATGAGCGTACAGTGTCAGCACGTGATGCTAGTGTTTTGTTAACTTTAAAAGGAATCGATCTGAATTTAAACATCTGACCTTGGAGAATAGGACTGAGGAGAGGTGGAGCAGGGAGTTATTGACCCCATTACAAAGTATCTTTTCTTTGCTTTCCTCCTAATGTTGTTACATCTCTTAAGTCCCAGAAAATGAAAATTTGAATGGAAGAATAAAGTCTAGATGTCAGTAGAAAGTAATTTCTTATGTTTGGCCAGTGTTTTAACTGCTAACACGGTATGCTCATTTACCAAGGGTTTACTATGTGCTAAGCACTGTGCCTATTTTTTTTTTTTTCCAAAATATCCTAATGAAACCTTTACAGTATTCTGTAAAGTTCAAGGTTGATATTATCATGGTTCCTCATTTTACAGATGGGAAAATTGAGGTTCATATGGTAAAATTCACTTGTCACAGCTCATATAGCTGATCAGTGACAGAGTCTGGATTTGAACTCAGATCAGTTGAACTCCAAGGTCCAGGCTCTTAACTACAACCCACATGGCCTCCGTCATTGAAGCTGGCTGCTAGAGTAGGGGGTGATGGAGCTCACAAGGTTGGTCTCTGAGTCCCCAGCAGTGACTCTCAAAGGGTTATTTCTACTGGCAGCATCAGCGTCCCCTGACAACTTGACAGAGATTCTCAGACCCTGCCCCTCCACCACTCCACGGTGGAGACCTGCAATCTGTGTTTAACAGCTTTCCACGTGATTCTGATGCTTCAGTAAGTGAGAGAGCCACTGTACTAGCAAATTATTCCCATCCTTGGCTCCTTTGTCATGGCATCTTAGGGCCAGAGGGACCCTGCTGGTCCCTGATTCCAACCCCTTTGGAGCTTGATATCACTCATCTGGTCTGTTTTTTGGTACTATTCTATTTTACATGAGGAGTCAAAATCAGGTTAAACGAGATTGAGGCTTGAAAGCTTTGCAGGCAGGCTCCGAGGAGCTGGGCCAAGTGTAGTATGGATTGCTGAGCTGTGGCATGTGTCTGTACCTCTGACAGTGAGGGGACAAGTTCTGCAGTCTCCTAGGTTTTCCTTCTCCTCAGTAAGCCCTCCACTCATTGACGACCCCAGGCGGGGGTGCCTCACTGACTTCTCAAAGGGTTTTGTTGTTGCCGAACAAGCAAGGCAAGGGGATCTTGTCTTTCTCTGCCAAGGCCCCTGACAAGCCAATCAAGTCATCCATCCACTTACATCTCACTTTGAACCTCACCTCTTTCCCCACAAAGTAGATGGTCAGGTGTACCCCTCAAAGTCTATCCTTTGTGTGCAAGTGGTCATCTTGGGGCTTCTCCTGTGGCCCAGATGCTAAAGAATCTGCCTACAATGCGGGAGACCTGGATTCAATCCCTGGGTTGGGAAGATCCCCTGAAGAAGGGAAGGGCTACCCACTCCAGTATTCTGGCCTGGGGGAATTCCATGGACTGTATAATCCACGGGGCCGCAAAGAGTCGGACACGACTGAGCAACTTGGTCCATTTCGGGTCTGTATCCATATATATGAAGCCAATATATCTTTGTGAAATCATCTTGACCTTCCACCCCCATGCCTCCCCCAACCCCCACCACTTACATAAGTGGCAGGAAGGGTGCCAGTGGCAGAAGACATGGGATCTGGGCATCTGCCTGTGTAGTTTTGTAGCAGGAAGGGGGCCCTTTCCAGGGCCTGAGAGTGGATTGTTTTCTAACACTCAGTAATGAATTGTCCCAGGAGATACATGTGCTGACAAAGAAGAGGCTATTGGAAAAGGGACATTTGGATAGAGAGCAGCAAGAGAAGGGAACCCAGGAGAACTGCTCTTCCATGTGGCTTGAAGTCTCAGGTTTTATGGTGATGGGATTAGTTTCCAGGTTGCCTCTGGCCAGTCACCTTGCTTGGCCTGTAGTCTGACTCAGGGTCCTTTGGGATGACATGCACATCTCTCAGCCAGGATGGACTCTGACGAGAGGGACTCTGGGGGGTTGGTCATCTCCTCCCTCTTTGGGCTCCGCCTGAATTCCCCAGGCTCGTTTTAGTGGCAGTTTCCTAGCAGCTTCCCTGTGGCTCCACCTGAATCCCCCAGGCTCGTTTTAGTGGCAGTTTCCTAGCAGCTCCCCTGTGCCCTCTGAACTTACTGGGGCCTGATCCTCAGTGTGCTTTCGTCTCAGCGTCTCTCCACGTGACCTGGTCGATCTGACAGAACCCAGCTCACGGTAGGCAACTCCAGCTTCCCTGGGTCCGTAGCATACCAGGAACTCCCCACTCCCCTGTCCCCCACAAATGCATAGCTCTGTGATGCAGATGGCTGGGCCTTACTCCAGAAGCTTGGCAGATGTCTGCACTCTGAGTCTCCTAATTGGCACCTGCCACAAACTCCAGAGTATCTATGACCACCGATGACTCTGCTATGATAGGGTCCGCTGGATCACATAAGACAAATGCCAGGGTTGTTTGTAGTTCAGCCTGACCTGCTGCAGATCCTTTCTCTGCCCTGTGATCTACTCAGAGCTGGGGGCCTCCCATGCTACTGGGAAACTGGGCCAGGCTAATATCCCCAAGTATTCTGTATGCTGCTTTCAGAACCCAAGGAGGCCTGCCAAACATTCTGCTTTCTCCCTGGGTTTGGGAAGTGTAAGTTGCAGGAATCTCTTCTTTATTTTAGAACAGATATATGACATACCACAGCCCACGGACGCCTGAAGTCTTCACTGATGTGGCAAGTTACCATTTCTTCATAGGATCCATCTCGTACTTTTTGTAGTACATACATCCCACCAAGCTCTTGAACGTGCTTTCCCCTTTTTGTTCCTCTGATCCAGTTAGCAGGATACATCAACATAGTGGGCTGACGTGTTATTCTGCAAAAAGTCCAGGTGGTCCCTGTCCCTTCAGACTGTCAGGACAGAGGGTTGGGTAGTTAATATAGCCCCGGGGTAAGACTGTAAATGTGCAGCGGTGCCCACCCCTTGTGAACGGAAACCACTTCTGATCCTTCTTTGAGAGGGATGGGAAAAAACTTATTTTCCAGATCAATGGCCATAGACGACATGCCCAAGGCTGTGTTAATTGGCTGTCGCCTAGACATCACATCTGGCAGCTGCAATTAATCCTTAATTTGTTTGAGTGTGTGGTTGCTCACTTCCATTCAACTGGACCCATCTGGGTTTTTACAGGATGGAGTTGATGAATTACATGGAGATATGATGGAGACCACGACCCTGCATCCTTAAGGTCTTTAGGAGTACCACTCACACATCAGTGATTCTCTGGACATGATGCTGGCCTTGCTTTCCTCTTTCTGCTGTAGATGGAGATGATTCCACTTGCCTCTCCCACTGTGATAGTTTATCATAGAGACCGAGGAAACAATGGGAGGAGGATTCTGCCAACTACTACATATATCCATGTAGATTATCCACCTGGGGCCTGGGAAAATGATCATCTTCCTGTGAAATAGACTTAAGTGAAGACTCCGTTTGTTAAGTGAAGACGCTGGTGGTCCATAAACACCCCCACTCTAGTATGTCGAGTCCCTGTAGATCAGTGTCAACTTGTATTCAACTGTCTTTGAATAATCCCGATATTCTGCTTACCTACATGGTTACCTAAATAAGTGACCATAAGTCCCCTGATAAAGGCCTGGAGCAACCAATACTGTATACACTTGCTGTGCTGCCACAGCCTTCTTCATGGGTAGGCAGGCACTTCTTTGGTCAGTGGGTTCAGGTCTGAGAACTGGTCTAGATCTAGAAACAGGCATATAGTAGAGGCTTAACAAATACTTGCTGGCATAACATGATGACTCATTTTGCCGGAAGTATTCAGAACGTGTGTGGGAATGTGGAGTCTTGTCATTCAAAAGAGAAATGATAAAATTTTCCTATGAGCCACCACCATCTTCTATTTCAGGGTTTTTCTTCTCTCCTCCATACCCAATAGAAGCCAAAATATTTTGTAATGGTAATTGTTCAGCATTTCACCATTACATAATCTTTGAAAACAAACATTTCCTTTAATGTGAAGTAATAGCTATGCTGTGTTGGGAAATTGCCTTTTCTTGTTACAGTGCTATTTATGTCTTCACCTCCGCCCAGCAGTATCTACCCACAGAAAGGAGTCAGGCTCCATCAGCTTCTGGGGAAATTCAGAGTTATAATGGGACCCCCTCATGTGTGTTACAAGTACCTTATCTCGGAGAAGAACTAGTGAGGCAGCAGTCGGTGTGTCCCCCACCCTCATCTATTTTTCGTATTACACAAGGTTTTTTAAAAATGTAGAGAAGAGTCAAAGATGTTAAGTAACTTTCTCAAAAATCACACAACAAAGAAGAGGCTGAGTTCCCATCACGTGTTCCTTCACCACTTGGAAGGTAGGCGTTGTCATTAACTGTGGAGTGAAAATTCTGGAAGCAGTGGGTGAAGGAGGTGTTGGGGGGCGGGTAGGGACTCTGGAGGCCACTCCCCGCTTCTGCCCCTACTTTCCCTCCCCAGCACAAGCACACGTGGTCCTCCAGAGGGCCTTCCGGTCCCGGTTGCGCCTGGCGCGTGGTCCTCCAGAGGGCCTTCCGGTCCCCGTTGCGCCTGGCGCATGGTCCTCCAGAGGGCCTTCCGGTCCCGGTTGCGCCTGGCGCCTGGTCCTCCAGAGGGCCTTCCGGTCCCGGTTGCGCCTGGCGCGTGGTCCTCCAGAGGGCCTTCCGGTCCCGGTTGCGCCTGGCGCGTGGTCCTCCAGAGGGCCTTCCGGTCCCCTTTGCGCCTGGCGCCTGGTCCTCCAGAGGGCCTTCCGGTCCCGGTTGCGCCTGGCGCCTGGTCCTCCAGAGGGCCTTCCGGTCCCCGTTGCGCCTGGCGCGTGGTCCTCCAGAGGGCCCTCCAGTCCTGACTGCACCTCACCTTGGCACTCTCATCCCCTCAGCGTGAAGGCGCTCCTGAGCAAATTGGGAAATAACACCCCGTGCCTAGCAAAACGAAATGCATTTCTTCCTTTTCTTCCATTTCCTCAGAGAGTTCCTTACAGAACCAAATGGGTGAGGTGTTCCTCACTGTATATATGTTGAAACATACAGGTGTTTGCAAGAGATTTCCAAACCCTACACGTAAATCTTCTTCTCTTTGGAGTGAGCGGGCACAGCCATAATGTATCATTTTCCCTTCAGCTGTGCAGCTTTGAACTTTCCCACATGTTTTGTGTGTGTGTGTGCATTACCTATTCATTCATTCCACAAATATTTATCGAGTGTGTGCGATATGCCAGAGCTGGACCAGGTACAGAGTGTGGTGATGGGAGAACAGAGATTCTAATCTCCTGACAGTGCTATTTTGATACAAGAGGGAGGCAACACAGACATAGCATCATTGCAGATATTAATAAATATTATGAAGAAAAATAAAGCATGTGGGAGTAGAAGGAGAAGAGTATCTCAGGTGGGTAGTCAGGGAAGTTTTCCTGTGGACGTGACATTGGAGGAAAGGACTGTATGAACTAGAGAAGGACATTTCCAGATGAGGAAAGTGATGTCACGACCTTGAGGCAAGAACAAGGTGAATGTGTTGGATGAAAAATGGCCTGGGCGGATAATTTGCTGTGAGTGACAAGGAGGACAGAAAGAAATGAGGCTGGATTGGCTGCTGTCTAGGAGAGAGAGAAAGAACCCAGGGATGGCTGGATGTTATGGCCCGAGTAAGTGCATGACTAAAGATCTTGTTGTTATTCTGTTAAGAAGATGAGGAGCCCGACAGAGTAGCAGGTTGGGGAAGACCAACCAAGAATTTTGACTTGGCCATGTGAGAGTTTCTCATCTGAACTGAGTAGTAACTTTGCCAAATATATGGGGAAGTGTCTGTATATAAATAGTGTGTATATATATATATATATATATAAATAAGTGTCCATATATAAGTAATTATTTATTTATTTATTTAAGAAAGCAGGGAAGTTAAATGACTGACTTTAAGCCATGTGGCAACTTTGATAGAACCAGGAATGAGAACTCAGGAATCCTAGGTCTTGGTTAATGAGTCTGTGTAACTTACCAGTGAATCCTTTTTTGAATAATTAAATTCCCTGACACCTGTGCCCTCGGGGGAGGTGGAGAGATGTTGCAAATAACTGTGATTTTTTTGTATAACAGTATTTTTACAATGGAATTTCACTTGCCTTCTTCCCAGTTGTCAAAGATGCAGGCAACTTTAGATGGGACCTTACATTCAGAGGGATGCAAAGGTCACCGGGGATGGTCATGTCTGAAGAAAGGCACAGTGTGGTGTCTGCTTTGAAAAGATGCTGTCTTCTACTGGGGTGGGCATGTGGGAGGGCTCGGGTGGGTGTGGTAGCAGAGGGAATGGACAGAGCAGGCTCCTAGGGCATGGTGGAGTATTTCTGAAGTTAAAAGGCTGATATCTCAGCAAATAGAATTAAACTGAACAACTGTGCCTTCAAAGCCCCTGCAGCATCACACCTTAGGGATGATGGCAAGGACAGCTGCTCCAGGTTTATTCTTTCTGGCCAACCTTTGTTGGTACCTTCTCTGTGCCTGGTTCCACACAAGAGCTAAGAGAGGGGTAAAGCCCCTACCTACATTCTGAGATGTTATGAGAGAGTCTTCCTGCCCTCAAGAAAGTCCCCCACTCTTTCCTAAAACGACCATCTTGGCACCACTCTGGGTATCACAGCTGCTTGATTTTTCTTTTTCTTCCTCTTTTATTAACTTTACTTCCTGCCCCTCCTCCAATCCATAAGCTATCTTAAACTGCGAGCTTCTTCAAGAGAGAAAAGAAGGAGTGCAAATAGCAAATTGCATTCAGTCCATTTCACACGGATCTGAGCTCATTAAATTTGGCATTTGTCTGGAGCCCTTCTTGTCTCTGGCACTTCCCAAGTGGCGCTAGTGGTAAAGAACTTGCCTGCCAATGCAAGAGATGTAAGAGACACAGGTTCAATCCCTGGTTTGGGAAGATCCCCTGAAGGAGAAAATTTCAACCCACTCCAGAGTCTTGCCTGGAGAATCCCATGGACAGAGGAGCCTGGCAGGCTGTAGTTCATGGAGTTGTGAAGAGTTGGACATGACTGAAGCAACTTAGCATGCTTCTTGTCTCTGCTGTGGAGAGTAATAGACCTTTTGCAATGAAGGGGAGACTGAGGTTCCTCATTCCAAACAGGTCCACTCCTCTCTCCTCTTCACCTGCCTGATGTTTTGATTGCTCTGAGAACCTCACTGTCTTCACCCCCCGTCACCATTCGCAAATGTTATCATACTGTCGACAGGTGGCTTAGGAGCAGAGCGCCAGGTATAGAGACGCAAGAGCTGACGGTGAATCAGTTATTCTACTCTCACCTCTGAGACACCTGACATTACACATTGATAGCAAGCCTTTCTGCTTATTCTGTTGACATTGTGGAGTTGTTAAATGGACCTACTTAAATGGTGAATGGGAGGGTGACTTTTTTTTATTTTTTGCTGATGCTTCTTTTCTCCCCTCCCCCAGCCCCTCTGCCCCTAAACACTTCATGAGTGTGATCATGATCACCTGAGGGTCAAGGAAGACCAGCTGGCACAACCATCAGGTCTAGGGAGGCAGGACTATCCCTGGGTAACTCTGACTGGGAAGGAGGGGCTTTGCAAAGATTTTGGAGCCAGGTTTCCACAGTTGCCTCCTAGTCTCACCGTGCTCTAGCCTCGTGTTGAGCAGAATAAGTTTCTCATGAAATCTTGTACCCTTAGTCTTGTCTCCCGCTTACTTGTCCAAAGTGACAAGGGTTATTTAAGGGTAGTAATTATGTAGTCTGTTGTTCTTGATTATTTGTTTCTCTAGTTATTGTGTGCCCAGACAGATGCATGGAAGGCAGATTTTACAGTGCCTCTATCATGCCACATTGTGAAACCTTTTTTTCACCAAGATTTACATAGGTCACCAAAAAAAAAAAAGCCAATCTTCCTCTGTACAACATTCCACATTCTTTTCTTAGTTTAAGCTCATTCACTGCTGAGTAAGCTAGATACTCTGTGTCTCTTATGCAGTGTCTTTCCTCCCCTCTCATGCCTCCCCTGTCCCCACACATCTAATCCAAAATCCTGACTGTTCTCTCTGCCACCCCCAGGATCGCAGGAGCAAGCCCCTACTATGATGTGTTCCCATAGTTCCTGCACTGACCCATAGGGTGGCCTTTCTACACTCCATTCCATCACCTGGTTTATTGACTACTTCCTCTATCCAAATCTGAGTTATTTGACTATGACTGTATCTTATTAATGGTTATACCCCTAGCCTACCACACAGACTTGACATATAATAGGTATTCAATTGGGGCTTCCCTGGTGGCTCAGAGGGTAAAGTGTCTGCCTGCAGTGCGGGAGACCCAGGTTCGATCCCTGAGTCAGGAAGATCCCTTAGGTATTCAAATAGTGTGTTGAGTAAACATATACAGAAGTGCATAAAATAAAGCTACACATATCTGCTCAGAGCTTCAAGGTTCGCGTGATCCTTTTCAGCTATTGCAGCAGCAGTAGACGATATTCCATCAGAGATGTTAAGAGGTAAGAGTTTAAAGACATCAAGTCCTTCACCCACAATCACTATTACAGGTATTGTTGTTCCATAAAAAGTTTCCCCCAAATATTGTGGCTAAAAACAACCAGAATTTTATTTTATCCACAGGTTTGTGGGTCAGGGATTTGGGAAGGACTTGTCTGGGGCAGCTCTTGCTTGGAGTCTTCCTTGCAGCTACAGCCAAGCACAAGATAGGGATACAGTCATCTGTAGAGTCAGCCAAAATGGCAGCCAAAATGGGCCACTTGTGTGGCTGGCAGCTGATGCTTCTAATTGACTAGGAGCTCAACCAGGCTAGTGGCTGTGTTGGTTCTACAGGTGGTCTCTCCAACATGGTATTCCCTGGATAGTCAGATTTCTTGGATGGTGACTGACTTCTGTCAATGCAACCCTCCCAAGAGGAACTTCATGGCCTTTTATGACTGAGCCTTGGAAGCTGTAAGCCTCACCTCCACCATTCTGTTGTCAGAGCAGGAACAAGCCCACCCATTCAAAGGTAGAAGATCCTCCTTCTCAATGAGAGGTGTGTTAAGCCACCACAGTAAAACAGAATTAAAGAACCAAGACTCAAACTCAGGTATCCTGTCGCCAAACCCAATCATTTTTGGCTCCTCGACGATGGATGTATAATGAATTTTGAGTACACAAAACAATTCAGAACTGATGCAACAGAGAAGGCCTCAGTTCTTCAGCTAGCTACAGGAAGACTTATTCTGCTCAAAATGCTGTTTATGATAAATTATTGAATTGTCTCTTCTCCGATTTCATGCCTGAAATGTAGAGGAGAAAGGAGAACACTAATCCTCTTGGATTACCTCTTTGCCTTTCATTCTGACCAACAAAAAGAGTATTGTTTAGAAACAATATGTTTTAAACAAAAATGTATATATTAGTCATACATTGAATCAGGAACAGGAGGCTGATTTTAATCTAATACATGTCATAAACTTGTTCATTTTTTTAAATTTAAAATGATTTGTGTTCATTAAAGCACATTTCTAAAATTCCTAAAAGTGCAACCAGAAAAATACAAATTTTCTGTTATCCAATTATTCAAATATTGCCAACATTTAAATTTTGCTCTAGTTTATTTTCAAGCTTGATTTATATTTTTTCTGTGCAGTTTTCAAATCAACTAAGGTATATTTTATGTACAATAAACTTCATCCATTTAGAGTGCACAGCTCATTGAGTTTTGGAGATGTATTGGGTTGGCCAAGACATTTGTTCAGGTTCTCCATAAGCTGTTATGGAAAAACCCAAATGGGCATTTTGGCCAACCCAATATAAAGCAGTGAACATTTTCATCACCTCCAAAAGATTCCTTGCCACATTTTACAATGTATCCTTTCCATCCACAATATCAGGCAACCACAGATCCGCTTTCTGTCCCTGTAGGCTGAATTTGCCTTTTCTAGAATTTCATGTAAATGTGATGTTGCAGTGTGTATTCTTTCTGTGTGATATCTTTCACTCTACTTAGTTACCTTGGAATTCATCTATTTTGCATAAACCATAAGTTCTTTTCTAAAATGTTGGCTATTATTCCATTATATGGATATGCTTTATTTTATGTATTTACCTGTTGATGGACATTGGTGTCGATGGCAGTTTTGTGCTACTGTGTATAAAGTCGCTATGAATGTTCATGCACAGTTGTTTGTGTGAACTTGTTTTCCTTTCTCTGTGGTAAATAACTAGGAATGGAATATCCTGGTCATATGGTTGTTGTGGGTTTAACTTTTCAAGAAATACATATTTTTTCAAATTAAATGCTTGATGCACATTCTCATCAGCATTGTTTGAGAGTTTCATGTGCTTGAAAACTTTGTCAAAACTGGTTGACAAAGGTTGTCAAAAAGGCCCATTAAATCACAATGAGATACCACTATGCAACCATTGGAATGGCTAGATTTTTTTTTTAATAGCCATTCTAATAGTTCTGTAGTGGTATCTCATTGTGATTTAATTGTATTTTCCTGAGGAATAAAGAGTTTAAGCATCTTTTTATGTACTGGCTTCCATTCTGAGATTTATTTTGTTGAGGTATTTCTTTAAGTAACTTGCCAATTTTTTAACTGAGTTTTTTGTGTCCTTTTTATAGAATTGTAAGGAAACTTCATATATTATGGATACAAGTCCTTTCTCAGATATACGTATGACAGTTTCTCCCATTGTATGGCTTGTCTTGTCTTAGTGATATCTTCAGAAGATTTTTTTTATTTATATAAAGTCAAATCTATATATCTTTTTATTTTACTGTTCATGCATTTAATTCCCTATCTAAGATCTCTGCCTACTCTAATGTCACAAAGACATATTTCCTGTTTTCTGTTAGAAGGCTAACAGTTTTAGTATTTACACTTAGTTCTAGGATCCATTTTGAGTTAATATGTATATACAGCATGAACTAAGGGTCTGTGCTCATTTCCTCTAACATATGGCTCTCCAGTTGTTCCAGCACCATTTGTAGAGAAGACTTTTCCTTTGGCAACATTATGAAAAATCAGTTGTGTACATTTCTGAACTCTCTGTGCTGCTGCATTCATCTATAGACCTATCCTTTAGCCAATTATGCACTGTCTTGGTTACTAGTTACAAACCTAGAAAACAGGCAGCATACATCCTTCAATTCCATCCTACTTTAATATCGCTTGGCTATTTGAGATTATTTGTGCTTCCATATAAATTTTAAAATCACCTTGTCAATTTCTACCAAAAAAAAAAAAAAAGCTTCTGGGATTGTAAGTAGTATTTCATTTAACCTATAGATAATCTGAGGGTATGTGACATCTTTACAATATTGAGTCTTGCAACCCACAAATGTAATATGTTTCTCCATTTATTAAGGGTTTCTTTAATTTCCTTTTGCAATTTTATGTTGTTTTCATTGAAGAGATCTTTCATGCCTTTTTCTATACTAACTAATAAGTAGTTTAGAGTTTCTTGTACTGTTGCATGGAAGTGTTTTTAAATTTTATTTTCCAATTGTTTGTTGCCTATATATGTAAATACAATTAACGTTCTTATGTTAAACTTTCATCATTCAAGCCAAAGTCATTTATTCTAACAGTTGTTTTGCAATATTTTATGATTCTTTTTCTAAACAGTCATGTCATCTGCAAAAAAATATTGTGTAATTTTTTCCTTTATAATCTGTGTTTTTATTTCTTTTTCTTGCCATATTGAAATGGCTAGAACAAAGATGAGTCTGTATTTGATTTTTAGCTGCTTGACTATAAGGATAGGCTTTTTTCTCTCATATTTATCATGTTCCTTCAACTTTATGGATTTGCTAGTTCATATATTATACTAAATTTGGTACATTTAAACCATTATTACTTTATTATGTTCTCCCTCTGCCTTCTGTGACTCTATATTTAGAATTTTTGATATTGTGCCTTGGGTCCCTTAAACACTTTTGCTTTTTTTTCAATTTTTCGTGTCTCTCTTCTTCAGTTAGAGAATTTCTATTAATCTGTTTTTAAGACCAATGATTCTTTCCTCTGTTATTTCCATTCCGTTTAGCCCATCCAATGTTTTTTTTTTTTTTAATTACACATTTAGTTTTTTGCTTCTACAAACCTTCATTTGCTGTATGTATAATTTTCCTGCTCATAATTTTTATATTTTCTATTCACTATAATTATCTTCTTTTTTATTCCACTGAGCACAATTATAGTAGTTATCTTAAGGTTCATGTTCATCTGGATCACCTTAGATTGGCCTTCACTGATTATGTTTTCCCTTGGGAATGGATAAAAATTTCCTGGGTCACCATATGTTAAATAATTTTGGATTTAATTCTAGAAATTGTGAATTTATTGTATGAAAATTCTTGGATTCTGTTTCTCCAAAGAATTTGAATGTTGTTTTGCAGGCAGTGAACTTGACCAGACTCCAACTGTTTTGCCTGTGGTGACCAACAGCTTAAATCTCAGTTATTACTATTATTTCTTTCTCCAGCTGAGCTGATTGGAGTCTGCCTTATCCATACCATGGTTCAGTGGCAGCTAGGAATGTGGGCAGAGATAGCACACAGATTACAAGACCCTTCTCTAGGTCTCTTCTTTTTTCTTGGATCTTGCTCTTATTTCTTGGTAGTGTTGACTGATTCGCTGAGTCCTCAGTCCAGTATAATAGCAGTCTTTGTCCTGGTGTTGCTGTTGGCCTGAGCCACACTGAAACTCTGATCTACCCTCAGGACAAAGTCTGAAACATAGAAAGTTTACCCAGTGCTGCCTACTGTCTCTAAGTTTCAACTCCTTCCTAAAGCATACATGCTTTTATTTATTTTCCAGAACCCTCTGCTAGTGGTTCTGTTTTCTTTTGCTGGTTTTCTTTTTGGATTTTTTTTTTGTTCCAAAATTTATTCTTGTTATCTGAAAGAGGGTTGGCCTGCTATTTAACAATACCTTATTCTCTTATGAGTCCCTTGGACTGCAAGGAGGTCCAACCAGTCCATTCTGAAGGAGATCAGCCCTGGGATTTCTTTGGAAGGAATGATGCTAAAGCTGAAACTCCAGTACTTTGGCCACCTCATGTGAAGAGTAGACTCATTGGAAAAGACTCTGATGCTGGGAGGGATTGGGGGCAGGAGGAGAAGGGGACGACAGAGGATGAGATGGCTGGATGGCATCACTGACTCTATGGACGTGAGTCTGAGTGAACTCTGGGAGTTGGTGATGGACAGGGAGGCCTGGCGTGCTGCGATTCATGGGGTTGCAAAAAGTCGGACATGACTGAGTGACTGATCTGATCTGATCTGATTCTCTTATGCCATCGGGAGAATCTCTACTATATTCGATGATTATCATTTTATGATATAGAATTTATGTTTCTTTACCCCCTTTCTCAAAATTAATGTTTGACACAAATATTTTATACAACATCTTATCATCATCAACACCCTTTTAATATTCCAGAATAATTAATGACTCCTCCTCAAGCTGGACATGTAATAAAACGATTTTTCACTTTTCTATATTTATAAATAGCATTTCAATGAGCATAATGCTGTCTAAAGCCTTTCCTATATTTAGGATGATTTCCTTAGGGTGAATTCCCAGAAGTGGGTCCAAAGGGTTGGACATTTTTTAAGGTCTTTTTTATATTGCCAAATGGCTTCCCAAAAGGGTTGTACAAATTTGCACTGCTTGCAGCAATTTAGGAAAATGATCATTTCATAAAACCCTTGCCAGCACTGGATATTATTAAACCAAGAAATAACATTTCTATTTCAAGAGATGAAAAATTATAACCAAGAATTTATGAACACATATACACGTAATATTTTAATGTCAGAGGATAGATTTTTCTGGTTCTATGACAGAGACGCTAAAATAAAATAGATGTATTACAGAGAGGAAGACTCTGAAAAATGAAACTTTGAGCAAATAATCACAGAGAATTACAACGAAGGAAGAATTTGGGAAGCATAGAAGAGGAAACTGTGTGTGCAGGAGACTAACAGATGGAAAAAAGTCCAAGAACGTGTAACAGTTTAGCCCAAACTTATAAAAATACTCCCAGAAAGGATGAGACTTCAAATCTGTCAGTGCATGGTGGGCAAATTTGAAAGAAAACAAGCAGAAATAAAACAAGCTTTTAAAATTGCTTTTGGAACAGTAAGGACAAGAAAATGATTGTCTCGTTGGATGAAATGACTGAAACCTTATTACCAGATGAAGGTGGAAAACTACATTCATTCTGAATCTGTCAGACATGTCACTTATATTAATAAATAAATAAATAAAATCTGAAAACTGTAAAGGGAGAATAAAGATATTTCAAAAGGAGTGAGGTTCTACCGCAAGAGAAGGTACTAGGTACTTATTTTGGAGTGTATTCCTCAAGTTCAGTCTCCAAATCCAAGGAAATTACTTTTCCAGAGCTAAAATAATATGAAGATATATTTTCAGAATAACGGTTACTTATTCTCTTCAAGGAATCAAGGTAGGCAGAGAAACTCGCAGACTTCTGGAAGGACATATTCTGATTTCAAATAGGTGGCAAAGCATGTTTGGAACTTGACTTTGATTCTCAAGGGCAATAAGGTCAGTTGGTCAGATTTATATAATGAGTTGTGGGGTCAGAAGTTGGGAGCTCTAGGAGTCATCTTGGGTTCACTAAGAATAAATCATGCCAGGTAAACTGCAGTTCTACTTTGGATAGATTTGTTGCACAGGAGATACCATTACATAGATATCTAAATATTGACATTGATGTCCTTGCCTTAAATAAGCAAAAGCCTGGCTTGGAACCCAGGGAATAATAGCAAGGTCCACTGTTAGACTTGCCAATCCATCTCTAGTCTGTATTGGCTGTATGGACTTGCCAAAGACAAAGAATCCCTGTACACCTCAGGTTCCTAATATTTGAAATGAAGATATCAACATCAACTTCATTATACTCTTAAATGTACTATATGCTTTTAACTTACATAAACGTCTAGTCTGTAACTTGACATGCTGTAGACACTCAGTAACTCTTCATTTCTTTTCTTACCTCCTGATCCTTTCCATAGTTATGGAATAGAGAAAACATGAAATCACATATTTAGGACCAAAAATATCTGAGACACTAGAAAAAAAGGGCCAAAATATACAGGTACAATTTGATAATACGGAATGTTCTTTACTTTGGTTTTAGAAAAATAAAATTTGCAAGTATATGATGGGAAATACCAGATTTATTTGCAGTGCAAGTGAACAAAGAAGCAAGGGCATATTGAATACAAGTCAGCTGCCAATAAAGTGGAAGCAGCCCTGGGCTGCATTATTAGAAGTCTCCTGTTCAGAGAAAGGGAGGTAATAGTCCATTTCTGCTTGGTGTAGGTCAGAACACATCTGGATTATCATGCCTGGTTCTGGACACAGAAGTTCAAAAAGGAGTTGAGTGCACTGGACTGTGTTGAAAAGAATCTGACAAAATGAATTTGAAATGTGGGATGCACATCAAAATGAATAAGATTGGAAAACAATGATGCAATCCTCAGTGTTATAGAAATAGTGAAATAATTGCTCCTGTATACAGCTGATCAGGGTGAAGTTGGTATAACCTGTCTGGACAACATCTTGACAATATGGATCAAAAAACCTTTAGCTAACTCAATGCCCTTTGACCCACCAATTCATCTCTTTAATCTCAAGAAAATTCTACACATGGTTGCTTAGGGATGTGTAGAAGGGTTTATCTTTAGGAGTGCATGATGCAATATTATGGTGAAAAATTGTAAATAATATAAAATTTAAACAACAGAGAATTGATTAAAATATAATACATTGATGGAGTAGAATATATTTGAGGTGTTAAATGATATTGGGGTCAATGTTTAATGACATGGGGTAATGTGATATATTTTATTTAGGTTTATTTTAATTCCACAAGCAATCTCAATTCATTAAGAAAAAAAGGTAAACCAAAAGAAAATCTCAGTATTCAGGGAAAATCGCTATTAACACTTTGGTCATTATAGGCATCTATATATGTATAGATGATTATATTGAATACATATAAATCTAGGTGCATGTATAGATAATGGGACTTTCCTGGTGGCTCAGTGGTAGAGAATCTGCCTGCAATGCAGGAGCCGCAGTAGATGCAGATTCGATCCCTGGGTCTGGAAGATTGCCTGAAGGAGGGCATAGCAACCCACTCCCGTATTCTTGCCTGGAAAATCCCATGAACAGAGGAGCCTGGCAGGCTACAGTCCATAGAGTCGCAGAGTCGGACACAACTGAAGCAACTCAGCGTGCACACACACGCACACACACACATGCACACACACACAGATATAGATGTGTGCATATGCACACACATTTGATATATATAATTTATGTAATAGCAGAAATGCCAAGCATATAATTGGATCCCAATGTATATTTCTGACGTCAGTGAATAAATCAATATATGCTTAGATATTTTGAACAAAACTCACAAGATGTATTCATGTAAGACATGAATACAAGACAATAAAATCCAGTTGTAAAAACATATGCATAAGAAAGATAAAAACTAGAAGTAGGAAAGATCAACTGGTAGTGATAATATTTGACTTGGTTATTATTTTCTTCTTTGTGCTTTTTTACTTTTTATTTCTAATTTTCTACAATAAATGTGCATTGAATCTGTAATCTGAAAAATCATAATTTTTGTAAAATGTATCATATAAAGAATGAAGGTGTTAGCAGGAATATTTTGCTTGGGTGGAAAGATTATAAATGGGCACATGAGCAATCTTCCAGCAGCTGAAAAGCCATTGTATGGGGCCATGGAACAAACTGAGCCTGTGATTCCAAAGCACTTGACAGAATCTGCTACTGCTGCTGCTGCTGCTAAGTCGCTTCAGTCGTGTCCGACTCTGTGCGACCCCATGGACGGCAGCCCACCAGGCTTCTCCGTCCATGGGATTCTCCAGGCAAGAACACTGGAGTGGGTTGCCATTTCCTTCTCCATTGACAGAATCTAGAGGGCAAATTATGGGGAGTTTCATTCTTGGCCAGCCTCACAAACCCGAATCTGCTCCTTTATCCTATTGTGCCTTTTGGGCCCGCCACTGTATTTAGTCTCTGCCATTTATGAGCTATTTGACCTTGAGAAAGTCATCTGTAGTGTCTTTGACTCAATCTCTTTACCTTTCAAATGGGGATAACAGTACCTCATCCAGTTATTGTGAGAATCAAATGAGTTACTATCTGTGGGAAGAAAGTAAAGGGTTGGTATGTAGTATTTACTAGGTGGTAATGCCTTTTAAAAATCTCTCAGTTTGTTGGTAACAGGACAGCTTTAGAACTTGGGTCTCTGGGACACCCACTTCATCTTTCCATTGCCCAGGGTTGCCATATGGGGACAGATTGAAAGGAGTATGGATATTTTTCTAGGACTAGACTAGGGGAGTGTTCTGGTTACCTACTGCTGCATAATATACCCAAATTGAGGTCCTTAAGACAACAACGATCTTATTATGCTCATGGGTTCTAGAATCAAAAATTTTATAAACAAAGAGAAGGTAGTCTCAATTTCACAATGGTCAAGCTGAAAATACTCAAACACTTGTGGGTGACCCAGATGGCTGGAGGCTAGAATCAACTAGAAGCCTGTCTCACATTTTTTCCACCTGCACTAAGACACTTCAAGATGTCTTGAAAGCTGGATTCAGCTGTGACCATTGACTGAAGCACTTAAAATTGACCTCTCCTTGTGGCTAAGACTTATCACAATGCAGGAGCAGGTTTACAAAGAGGGAGTAAGTATCTAGAGAATCAGTGTATCAAGAGAGCCAGACAGAAACTGTCTCACCTTTTATTATCCAGTCCTAGAAGTTTTTGCAGAGTCAAGTCTCTTTATTAAAAACACATAACTAAGTCAGCCTACATTCAAGGAGAGAGACATTAGCTGCTACCTTTGATAGGGGAGAGGCAGAAGTCACATTTTCAAAGAGAATGTGGATGGAGAGATTTTGTTATGGATAACTTTGGAATATCCAGCCCCTCCCTCCCCCACCCCACCCCTCCCAGGAAACAATGGGATATTCCAGAGACAAAGCTATACTTTCATGAGATAAGCTGAGTTAAGCTTAATTAGAAAGCTTCTCCAAAGGCAGTTCTTTAAGCCAAAATCTGGGGATAGATTGAGATTTATCTTTTCGTGGATAGTGGAATAATCACTAGGTCTAGATGGTCATGTAACACTAAAGGTCAAATGAGGAATAGCTTAAACTGAAGCAATAAAGACAATCTATTTTTTAAAATAAATGTAACTTTTATTACGTTTTACAATGACTAAGCATTAGATGTTCACTGGAGGGAAATTATAAAATGCAGATAAGCAATAATAAGAAAAAATTTTTTTAAATACTCCAAATTTTACTACCCAGGGAATAACCACTAGAACACCTTAATATATTTCTTTCAATATCTTATTATGCATGTCTGTATATGTACATATATATGCATATATTTACATATTTTATATGTATGTGTATTTTAAAACAGAGTAGGATCATTTTGCACTTAGAGTTTTGCCGTATGCTTTTTTAAGCTTGGTTCATAACCCTAGATCATGAACATCTGAGAATGACTTTTACTTTCCTCTTCTTTATTTTTTAAATTAAAATCTATTTATTTTTTATTACACACACTCAGTGGAATTCAGACTAAAAATCAGTAAGTGTGTATAAATGTACACAAGTAAAATTCCTCTTTGCATTGTCTGCCTGATGGCTCAGGCAGTAAAGAACGTGCCTGCAATGCAGGAGACCCAGGTTCAATCCCTAGGTCGGGAAGATCCTCTGGAGAAGGTAATGGGAACCCACTCCAATATTCTTGCGTGGAGATTTCCACAGACAGAGGAACCTGGGGGCTACAGTCCATGGGGTCACAAAGAGTTGGACATGACTAAGTGACTAGCACTTAAAAACTTGATTTATTGTCTGTATACTTTCCACCCAACAATATATCATGAAGAGGTTTGCGTGTCAATAAATAGAGGTTTACATCACTGTATTTAATGATCTCATGAAAGTCTGTGTTAGAAATATGCCACCGTTTTTAAATAGTCCCCTATAAATGGGCTTCTAAGTTATACACACACACACACATATATATATATATATATTTTTTTTTTTTTTTTCCTGAGGGGCTTCCCTGGTAGCTCAGCTGGTAAAGAATTCGCCTGCAATGCAGGAGACCTGGATTCAATCCCTGGATTGGGAAGATCCCCTGGAGGAGGGCATGGCAACCCACTCCAGTCTTCTTGCCTGGAGAATCCCCATGGACAGAGGAGCCTGGCGGGCTACAGTCCATAGGTTTACAAAGAGTCAGACACGACTTAGTGGCTAAGCACAGCAAGCACATTTTTCTGAAATTACAAGTAATCATGTTTAATTTTCCTTTACCATAAAGATATTTTTAGCCATAAATATCAATTTTTAAAATTCCAACATGAGGGGCTTCCCTGGTGGCTCAGTGGTGAAGAATCCACCTGCCAGTGCAGGAGACATGGCTTATGTCCCTGGTCCGAGAAGATCCTGCATGCCGTGATACCACTCAGCCCATGCACTACAGCTACTGAGCCTGTGCTCTAGAGTCTGAGCTCTGCAACAAGAGAAGCCACTGCAATAAGCCCACACCCTGCAACTAGAGGGAAGCCCCCACTAGCCTCAAGGAGAGAAAAAGCCCGCACAGCAATGAAGACCCAGCACATTCAAATAAATAAGTAAAATTTTTAAAAAGTTCAGCACGAGTCCTAATCATGCTACAGAATCTTCTCTGTGGGTCAGATAAACCTGGGTTCAAATTCAGGTCCTGCCACTTCCTGGCTGTGTGATTACAGACAAGGAGTGTCGTCTCTCCCAGACTCTGTTTTTTTTTTTTTTTTTTTTTTCAATATATATCATTTCTTCTGTTTAATCAACCCCCCCACCTGCCCCGCCCTGCACCTTGACATCCTGGTTTAGAAATAATCATTCCTCACTGGAAGAACTAGCTTTGAATGAGTAGATGTTTAACTGTGGTCTGATGGACGATTTGCTTACACATAGTTAAAATAGATAGCTCTGGGAGTCATTGAAAAATATTTCTCAGTATCTGTCAAGTTGTCATAAAGGAATCTAGGACAGGCTTTGATATTCCCTATTTGACTCTAGGTGAGCAGATGGTGATTGATTGGAGGACTAGGGGTATGTGAGTCACCTCTGAGTGAAGTGCCTGGCACTGTGCCTGGCCTTTAGTGGTACCTGATGACAAGTGGCAGTTGTGGTCAGAGCACCTCCACGAACGTCTGTGGTTTAGCCCTAGAGCTCAGAGCAGTTGTGAGCTGTGTGGTTTAGGGGGCACGGGAAGTTTAGCTACTTTTGTCCTCTTCCCACGACTGGTACAATTTGTATTCCTTGGACAGTTGGGGGTCAGATGGGTTTTGCATTTCCAAGCTACATATTTTTCTATCTAGCACAGTTCTGGGCAATCTAAAAATGCAATATCGCTGTCACCAGCTCGAGGAAGACACGGAGTCTAAATAATTTAACATGTCACCACCATCCATCATGATACCAAGAGCGCGGGAGATAGAGTGTGGCGGGGTGGGCCTACCAGGGGCTGGCAGAGCAGGTTTGTGGACAGGGCAGCCCAGTGTGAGAAAGCAGATTTGCAGTGAGTTAATTCTCAGGCCCGGGAAAGACTGTTCATGCTAACAACTGCTCCAGCCTTTTCCATAATTTGGCTTTCAAGTTGTTCAGATGCCCTGGTTTGTTCCAGAGCAAACCTGGAGTCAGATCTCTCTTTGCCACCAATTATCTATGTCATTTTAGAAAGAAGCCTCTAAAAACTTCTGAATGTCTCAGTTTATTTGTCAGCAAATTTGAGATAATTCCCATGCAGAGAGCTCAGCGTCATGCTTGGAATATTTGAATTGCTTCCTTATCCAAAAGGAAATGTCTAGAAGTTGGGAAGCTTTGTCTGTTTTATTCGTTGCTTTTCCTCCCTCAGGGCTCCGAACAGTGTTTGCTACAGAGTGGGCACTTAGTGTTGGATGAATGAACACACAAATGGGTGTTGTGATTATTTGAGGTGACCACTGGGTCAAGGACAGACTGACGGATCACACCCTGTAACCTCAAACTCTGGGTCCAGGACTCAAGGTGCCTGAGCCTGGGTCTTTTATTGCGGCTCTGTGCCGTCTCCAGGTGGAGCTAGTGGTTAAGGACCCACCTGCCAGTGGACGAGACATAAGAGACCGGGGTTCGATCCCTGGGTCGGGAAGATCTGGGAGGGCACGGCAACCCACTCCAGTACTCTTCCCTGGAGAATCCCATGGACAGAGGAGCCTGGCGGGCTGCAGTCCACGGGGTCACAAAGAGTCGGACATGACTGAAGCGACTTAGCACTAGCACTGTGATGTCTCCACGCTGCGCTCACAATTCCCCATCCCGTGGCTTTATCATGAGTCATGTGATGTTACAGAGCAAACAGAGGGTGTGTCTCTCTCTCTTTCTCTTTTTTTTCAACACTTTATTTATTGAGGTAAAATTCATGTAACATCAAATTAATGATGAACTATTTAAAGGTGTGTGATTCATTGCCATTTAATGCATCCCCAGGGTTGTGCGACTGTCACCCTATTTAGTTCTGAGCCATTTGCAATATATCAAAAGCAAACCCCATGCTCAGTAGCAATAACTCCCTGTTCCTCTCTTCTCTCTGCCCAGCCCTGACAATCACTGTTTTCTGTCTCTACGTGTTTACTTATTTCAGAGGTTTTCTCTACCTGGAATCATGTAACATAAGCCTTTTTATGCCTGGTTTCTTTCACTTGGCAAAGTGTTTTGCTAAGTTACAAAATGTTGCACACAAGGTCCACGCATGTTTGTTGGAGCATGTCGACATCGCTTTGTGTGGCTCGATGATATTGCGTCGTATGAATACACCATATTTGTTTATCTGTCCATCAGCTGATGGACATTTGGGTTGTTTCCACTGTAGGCTATAGTAAGTGGTGCTGCTCTGAATATTCACGTTCCAGTGTCTATTTGAATGCCCTCTCCAGTTCTGTCAGGTATGCTGAGGGGCAGAGTTCCTGGGTCATGTGGTAGTTTGGTATGTTTAACATCTTGAGGAGCTAACGGATAAACTGTGTCCCACCATTTTTGCACCATTGTGCATTCCCACTAGCAATGTATATGGGTTCCGGTTTCTCTATATCCTTTTCCAGCACCTGTTATTTTCTCATTAATTCGACTGTGGCCACCTTAGTGCATGTGAAGTGGTATCTACCTCACTGTGCCTTTGGTCTGCATTTCCCTGATGACGAAGGGATGTTTTTCTTGTTTTGGCTGTGCCGGCTCTTGGCTGCTGTGCCAGGGCTTTCTCTAAGTGGAGAGTGGGGGCTGCGCTCTGGTTATGCTGCACGAGCCTCTCATTCTGGTGGCTTCTCTTACTGCGAGCATGGGCTCTGGGGTACTCGGGTTTAGTAGCTGTGCGCACTTGCTTAACTGCCCTGGGGCATGTAGAATCTTCTTGGACCAGGGACTGAACTCATGTCCCCTGCATTGACAGGTGGATTCTCAACCACTGGACCACCAAAGAGGCTGAATCAGACAGAAGCCAGGTTCAGAGCTTGTCATTTGTGTGATCTTAGATAAGCAGTGTTGAGGTTCTGAAGGTTGGTTTGTTAGTCGCTCAGTCAGGTCCGACTCTTTGAGACCCCATGGACTGTAGCTCACCAGGCTCTTCTGTCCATGGGATTCTCCAGGCAAGAATAATGGAGTGGGTTGCCGTTTTCTTCTCCAGGAAATCTTCCTGACCCAGGTATCGAACCTGGGTCTCCTGCATTGCAGGCAGATTCTTTACCGTCTGAGTTTGCCCCTCAGTAAAATGGATTCTTACCTCTCAGACGCTGTATGAAGTGTGGATGGGTAATTGTACAGAAGGTGCCAGAGCAGTGCTTATCCCGCCATGGCAGGTGCTTTGACGGTCTTCTTCATGCTCCATCCCAGGCCACTCAAGACTGGGAAGACCAGGGGCCTGAGGGACAAGGCGGAGGAACTGCTGTCTCCTCTCCTTCCCTGTCGCCAGCCTCTGACCATTCTCACTTTCTCTCAGCCCCTAAATAGAAATACTTGCACAGCCCTGTATAATTAATGGCTGCACTTTAGTTCACTGTATCACCAATTGCATATTAAAATGCTAGCAGAGGGGGCCCTTTTCCATTTGTCTGAATCATCTCCAAGGCAGTCTGTAATTGGCCTGTGGCCCCTTGCAGCTCCTCTGGACACTCGGAGGCTATATGCCTTGGGTGGCTGCCACCTTCTTACAATGTCACAGAAGGCAGGGAGCCACCCCTCCCACCCAGGGGCATCTCCATTTCGTCTCCTGAGCTCAGGCGAGTGTTGAATTAATGAGGAATGTGCCCTTCCGCGCTGCTTTGGTCTTTGTGCTAACTGTTTACATACAGCGTATCATTTTCCTCATAATGACCGTGGGAGCTGAGAGTTACTGTCCCATTTTTTTTAAAGAAGAATGCAGAGAGGTTGGGTGGCTTCCCCAAGCCTTCCCTCCCAGCTCATCACTGGGGTGTGGAGTTAGAACTCATATCTGACTCCAGTACACTAATGTCTTTGTACAGACATGCGTTGCCTCTCATGACTCTTAGATTAAACCAATCTAGAAACCTCCTTGCCTTTCAGTGCCTGAGGGTAGAGACAGTGACTGTTGTCTTTTAATGGGATCTGAGCCACACCATTTTTCATTCAAGTCTCATTAAAAGAAAAAGAAAAAAAAAAGATGAAGCACCTTAGTGGGGCCCGTGGCTTATTCATATCTCCAGATTCGGGCCCTTAATTATATTCTGGAATAAGTGTCATTTAAGTGCCCCAGGATGTGCTGATATGATGGGCGCTTGAAATGTGGCTCATCTGTGGTTGAGATGTGCTGTGAGCATAAAATATACACTGGATTTTGAACATTTGTGAAAGTTATATAAAAAATTTCAAGAACACTGGAGTTGGCATCCATTCCCTTCCCCCAGGGATCTTCCTAACCTAGGCATTGAACTCTGGTCTACCTGCATTGCAGGCAGATTCTTTACCATTTGAGCCATCAGGGAAGCCCAGAAAAAGCAAATGTGTGTGGCTCAGATGCTCAGTCATGTCCACCTCTTTGCAAGCTCATGGACTGTAGCCCGCCAGGCTCCTCTGTCCATGGGATTCTCCAGGTAAGGATATTGGAATGGGGTGCTATTTTCTTCTGCAGAGGATCTTCCCAACCCAAGGATCGAACCTGTGTCTCTTATGTCTCCTGCATTGGCAGGCAGATTCTTTACCAATAGCACCATCTAGGAAGCCCAGTGATAATTTTATGGAAATAAGAAGTTAAGATGATATTTTGAATATATTGGTCAACTCAAATATATTCTGAAAATGAATTTTATCTGTTTACTTTTTTACTTTTTTCATGTGGCTAATAGAACACTTAAAGTTGCATGTGTGGCTCGTGTTATATTTGGAGGGGGGGCAGGTTGATGGAGAGGCAGGCTCTCTTGGCATCAGTTCCTATTCTGAACATGGTGCCTTAATACCTACAGGAGAGAGGTGAGGGTCAGGGGTGTCAGAACGGAGCGGGGTCCTGGAGAAGCCAGGAGCATGGTCTCAGAGTATGTGGACATGTGGAATGATGGAGATGCAGGATCTACATGAGCCTCATCAGAGT